>NC_064850.1:84580126-84897248 GCF_024139225.1 Suncus etruscus
TTTACTGAAGTTTCTGCAACTAATTTTTGGGAAATGTATAGGTCATATTTGGTCCTGATTTTTAAAAAAAATGCTTTATGAATTTAGTTTTATAAGAATTCATAGAAGAAGGGATGAAACAATAGTATAGTGGGTAAAGCATTTTTCTTGCACATGACCAACCTGGATTCAATCCCTGGAGCATTGCCAAGGGTTATTTCCTAAGTGCAAAGTCATGAGCTGTATTTGGCCCAAAACACAACCCAAAGAAATAAACAAAGAAACAAACAAAAAAATGCCACAAAAGATTTTGTGGTGGTAGCTCAGTCATTTACAACTATGTCAGACTATGCATGCAGGGTATGCTATAGCACTGGGAACTTGTGTAATAGTGAGCTCAGATTCAGTGCTTCTTCATTCAACCCCACACTATCTGATGGGAAGAGACTACACAGAGATAACAGGTGAACTTAGTATTTCAAAACTTCAAAGACTAGGAATATAAAAGTGAAAAGGGGAATGAATAAAATTTGTCATGCATGTTTTGTTTTATTCTCCCATTTTCTCACTCAATATCATATTCCATGACTAAATCCAGATACCATTCTTTTTCTCTAAGTCAATGCTTGACAACTTTAGCTCTACCTTTCTTTTCTTTTTTCTTTCTTTCTTTCTTTCTTTCTTTCTTTCTTTCTTTCTTTCTTTCTTTCTTTCTTCTTTCTTTCTTTCTTTTTCTTCTTTCTTTCTTCTTCTTTCTTTTTTTCTCTTTCTTTCTTTCTTTCTCTTTCTTCTTTCTTTCTTTCTTTTCTTTCTTTCTTTTCTTTCTTTCTTTCTTTCTTCTTCTTTCTTTCTTTCTTTTCTTCTTTCTTTCTTTCTTTCTTTCTTTCTTTCTTTCTCTTCTTTTCTTCTCTTCTTTCTCTCTTTCTTTCTTTTCTTTCTTTCTTCTCTCTTTCTTTCTTTCTTTCTTTCTTCTCTTTCTTTTTCTTTCTTCTTTCTTTCTTTTTCTTTCTTCTCTTTCTTCTTTCTTCTTTCTTTCTTTCTTTCTTTCTTTCTTTCTTTTCTTTCTTTCTTTCTTCTTCTTCTTTCTTTCTTTTCTTTCTTTCTTTCTCTCTCTCTGTCTCTCTCTCTCTCTCTTTCTCTCTCTCGATTTTGGGTCACACCCAGCAGTGCTCAGGGTTACTCCTGGCTTTATGCACAAAAATTGCTCCTGGCAGGCTCAGGGAACCATATGGGATGCCGGGATTAGAACCATTGACCTTCTGCATGCAAGGCAAACACCTTGCCTCCATGTTATCTCTCCGGCCCCTATCTCTACCTTTCTTTTCCAATGTTTCTCATGGAACAACTTACATGTTTTTAAAAGAAATTGTAATATGACTTTGAAGTATATTTCTTCCTTGAAATCTTTTCATTTCTCCTTATGTGATAACTTTAATTTTTATTTTAAGAAATAAACCAAACATTAAATATGTTACTAATATTTTTGTGTGATGCATTACCTATGAAAGATCACAAGGTAAGTAGTCTCAATAAAAGTTTACATAAGATATCAAAATAATAAAAAAAGAACAAAATAACATTGTACAATTCCAAATCCCACCTACCTTGAATTTCTTGGGACTGTTTTGCAAATCTAGGCTGGTTATGAGCCAACTATCTGATGGTTCGTTAGTTGACCAAAGTAAGCGATCAAAGTTTTCATCTTCAAATCTCACATAGAGGTTCAGTTGACTGGGCTCTAATGGAGCCCTGCTAGATGAAATTATCTGGTAGACCAGTCGAAGACAGCTCCATTCCTCAGCCTCTAAGTCAGAACTTATGAGTATGGCTTTTTCCCCCTGCTTTGCAAAGGAGGTATCCACATAAATAAATGGCCTAGAAATAAAGGACACAATAAAGGATCATTTTGTTAGCAACTTAGGAAAATATAAACTATAATTCAGTAAATCTAAGGACAGATAAAACCTGCAAATGAATTTTGTTGGTCCACTGAATATTGCCTCAGCACTCTACTTTCTTATGTAAAAGGTGAAGGGTCAACAATTGAGACCACCTTCATCTGACAAATGACAACAGCAGGCTGGAGCTTAGAAGTGCTGCTTCATCAGAGGCACTTGGGCTCCATTTTGCCATTGACCTCCACTACTCTCCATTACCTACTGACACTGAAACTGAGTCTCTGTTACTCATGATATTCTTTTTTTAGACCCCTTTAGACACAGTACATTCATCTTTTTGATTCCTAAAAGCATCTGAGTTTAAGAATCCAAATTGAGTCACTTCAGAAGTCAGATGGACACTATGAGAAGGTTAAACAGCCACCGCAGAGTCAGAATAAGCTCCATCTGTGAAGGTTGGACTTGGGAAGACGAACTCAAACTTTTCCTTCCATGACTCACTTCATAGTGAATGATTTAATATGCAAAATAATGTACATTTTGTAGACTGGTTTGATTAGTTATCTCAGATCTTGAAGCTTAATTAGAAAAAGTGTGTTGTAAATATTTTTTATAATTTTATAATATTTTATAATATCTTTATTTAAGCACCATGATTACAACCATATTTGTAGTTGGGTTTCATTTATAAAAAACAACATCCACTTTCACCAATGTAAGTGTCCCACTACCAATGTTCCTCTACTCCTTCCTCCTGCACTATATTCGAGACAAGCATTCTATTTCTCTCACTCACTAACATTGTCATGATAGTTGTTAGTGTAGTTATTTCTCTAACAGAACTGATAACTCTTTATGGTAAGCATCATATCATGGGCCAGTCCTTCCATCCCTCACCTCTATTGTCTCTGGGTATTGTTACAATACTGTTTTTTATTTTTCTTAAATCCCACATATGAGTGAGCCTATTCTGTGTCTATCTCTCTCCCTCTGACTCATTTCATTTAGCATGCCCATCCATGTATAGAAAAGTTTCATGACTTCATTTGTGCTGACAACTACATAGTATTCCATTGTGTATATACACCGCAGTTTCTTTAGCTACTCCTCTGTTGTTAGGAATCTGGGTTGTTTCCAGATTCTTGCTATTGAAAATAGTACTGAAATGAATATAGGTATGCAAAAGGCATTATTGTATCATGTTTTTATGTTCCTTGGGTATACCCCGAGAAATGGTATAGCTGGATCACATGAAAGCCCAATTTCCAGTTTTTTTTTTTTTTGAGGAATCTCCATATTGTTTTCCAGAAAGGTTGTACTAAATGGCATTTTCACTAGCAATGAATGAAGTTCCTTTCTTCCCACATCCCTGCCAGCACTGATTGTACTTGTTCTTAGTGATGTGTGCCTGTCTCCATGGCAATAAATCGTACCTCATTGTTGTTTTGATTTGCATCTCCCTGATGATTAGTAATGTGGGACATTTTTATATGCCTTTTGGCCAGTGGTATTTCTTCTTTGAGGAAGTGTCTGTTCATTTCTTCTCCCCACTTTTTGATGGGGTTAGATATTTCATTCTTGCTAAGTTTGTCAGTCATATCTTGTATATATAGATACTAGCCCCTTATCTGAGAGATATTAGGTTAATAGTTTCTCTCATAACATGGCTGTCCTTTGTATTTTAGTCACTTTTTCCTTTGAGGTGCAGAAGCTTCTCAGTTTAATATAGTCCCACTTGTTTATCTCTGCTTCCACTTGTTTAGACAGTGGTGTTTCCTCCTTGAAGATGCATTTAGTCTCAATGTCATGGAGTGTTTTACCTACATGTTCTTCTATATATGTTATGGTTGCGGGTCTGATATCAAGGTCTTTAATCCATTTGGATTTGACACTTGTGCACAGTATTAGATGAAAGTTCGAGTTCCTCTTTTGCATGTGACTGTGCAGTTGTCCCAAACACTATTTGTCAATGAGGCTTTTCTTGCTCCATTTGCCTTACTTTCTCCTTTAAAAAGATAAACTGTTTATATGTCTGGAGAACATTCTCTGAATACTCAATTGTATTCCATTGATCTGAAAGTCTGTCTTTATTCTAATATGCTTTTTTAATTACTATTACTTTGTAATACAATTTAAAGTTGGGGAAAGTGGTGCCTCCCATCTTCTTTTTCCTAAGATTGCTTTAGTTATTCGTGGGTGTTTATTGTTCCAAATAAATTTCAGGAGTATTTGATCCACTTCTTTGAAGAATGTCCTGGGTATGCTCAGAGGAATTGTGTTAGGTCTATACAATGCTTTGGAGAGTATTGCCATTTTAATGATGTTAATCCTCCCAATTCATGCACAGGGTATATGTATCCATCTCCTTGTGTTCTCTCTTATTTCTTGAAGCAGTGCTTTGTAGTTTTCTTTGTATAGGTCCTTCACCTCTTTAGTTAAGTTGACTCCAAGGTATTTGAGTTTCTTTGGCACTAATGTGAATGTGATTGCTTTTTACGTCCATTGCTTCTCTATCATTATTTGTGTATAAAAAGACGATTGGATTTTGCATGTTAATTTTGTAGAATGTCACTACATGAATCTATTGTTTCTAAAAGCTTTATGATAGAGTCTTTAGAATTTTCTAAATATATATCATCTGCAAACAGTAAGAGCTTGACTTTGTCCTTTTCTATTTGGATGCTCTTGATATTTTTTTTTTTTGCCTAATTGCTATGGAAAGCACTTCCAGTGTTATATTGAATAAGAGTGATAAGAGGGGGCAGCCTTATCTTGTACCAGATTTTAGAGGAAGGTTTTTTAGTTTATCTCCATTGAGAATAATATTTGTCATTGGCTTATGGTAGATGGCCTTGACTATATTGAGAAAAGTTCCTTCCATTCCCATCTTGTTGAGAGTTCTTATCATGAATATGTGTTGGACATTATTGAATGCTTTATTGAATGAATTTATTGGCTTTTTTCTGTGCATTATATGGTTTTTCTCTTTTGTCGATATAGTGAATGATTTACATATGTTAAACTGTCCTTGCATTCCTGGAATAAAACCTATTTGGTAATGGTGTATGATCTTCTTGAGGCATTGGATCCTATTTGCTATGATTTTGTTGAGGCTCTTTGCATCAGTGTTCATCAAGGAAATTGGTTTGCATTTTTTCTTTTGTAGCATCTCTGGTTTTTGTATCAGTGTAATGTTTGCTTCAAATAAACTACTTGGAGGGGTATTTCTGTTTCTTTTTAATAATATTTTTTATTTAAACACCTTGGTTACAAACATGATTGTGGTTGGGTTTCAGTCATATAAGAGGGCAACCCCCATCACCAGTGCAACATTCCCACCACCAATGTCCCAAATATCCCTCCACCCCTCCCTTCCCCCTTCCTCTAGACAGGCTTTCTATTTTCCCCTACATCCTCCTTGTTAGGATAGTTCAGAATGTAGTTATTTCTCTAACTAAACTCATCACTCTTTGTGATATGTTTCTATTTATTTACTTTCCTGAAAGAGTCTGAAAAGAATTGGTAGTATTTCCTCTTGAAAGGTTTGAAAGAATTTCTTAGTGAATCCATCAGCACCTGGGCCTTTTGTTTTGGGGAAGACTTTTAATTAGCATTTTAATTTCATCAGTAGTGCTGAGTCTGTTTAGATATGCTAGATCATCCTATTTCAACTGTGGAAAACTATGAGTCCAAGAATTGTTTTGTGGTATAGAGTTTTTCAAAATAGTTTCTAGTTACCCTTTGAATCTCTGTAGTATCTATAGTGGTGTTCTCTGTTGTCATGTGCCCTCAGGAGCTGTTCTGGGTGGGGTGGTTTATGTCAACCTCACAGAGCAGAACAGAGGCCATTCAAAATATCTCCCATGTGCTAAAGCACACAGCAGAAATCCTAAGTAAATTTTTAAATAAAAAATACATTTTTCTTTCTCTAGATTCTTCAGTGACCAATACTCATAGTTCTATAATTTTATGAAACACCAAAAATTTCGCATCAGACAATGGTTTCTGAGCAACTTGGTAAAAATAAAAATATTTTGACTAATCTCTCACTATACCTAGTTCTTTTTTATATTAATTTTATAATAATCTTATATTAAGAAATTTTGATGACATATGAAAGAAGATATTATTTAAAATAATGATATAAACACTGGTACTTAATATAGAGTGATTTTTGACATTTCATCAGTTAATGAGCACTTGGGACCTTTTATAGGCATTTGAGTAATGACACTATAAATGCCTACGCACAAGTTTATATGTAGCCATACTTTTCAATTCTCTCTAGTACATAGGAGTATATTCATGAGGTTATTCTTAAAACTGTTTTAGATATTTTGATCCACTAGTACTTCCATCTGAACTTAAAAATAGAGATGAGGATATAGTAAAAATTTACAAAGTACACTAGTCTTAAGAATACACTCATTTTGTTTTTTGTTTGTTTTTGGTTTTAGGACCACACCCAGTGGCTCTCAGGGGTTACTCTGACTCTATGCTCAGAAATCACTCCTGGCAGGCTCAGGGAACCATAGGGTTGCTGGAGATCAAACTCAGGTCAGCCATGTGCAAGGCAAATCCCCTACCTTCTTGCTATCACTCCAACCCCCAAGAATACACTAACTCAGTTGTGGCGAGCATGCGGCTCTCAAGCCGCATGCGGCTCCCGGCCAAAATGAATGCGGCTCTTTGCCTCTTATTATTTTGTATACTGTGGCTCTTTGCCAAGTTTGGATTTTGTTCTGCTGCTTCTGAGGAGGGATTCTGAGGAGAGATCTCTGAGCGCATAATCCCGCCCCCAGGCTGCGTCATCCCGTCTCCCATCCCTAGGAAACAACTGCACGGGCCAGCGAGCAGGGGACCCGTGTGTCACATGTTGGGTCATATCTTGCCTAACGTTAGTTTTTAGTGTGGAGGACGCAGCACACCCTCACCATCACTGCAGGATTTTGAACCTCACTCAAAATGGCAAAATGCAATATGTGTTTAATAGATTATTGTTAAAATTAGATGCTTTTGTGTGTGTTTGTCTGTTTTGGCAGGTCACTGCGTGGTGTGGCTCTCTGACTCTCACAGTTTAAAATTTTGGCTCTTTGTGTCGAATTTGTTCGCCACCCCTGCACTAATCTTAACAATATTAAGATTTTATTGTTGTTAGTGGTGGGGTTTTGTTTGTTTGTTTGTTTTGGATAAATATTTGCAAATGTTGACATATTAGTCATAAATATTGACTATTTCAAAATACTGGTGTTTTGTATGTAATTTTTTCACTCCGAATTCATTTTGGGTCATGCTATATTAGTACTGTTGTAGTTGCATAGAAAACCCTTTCCAATGTTACCAGTCTTTAGATAATTTCAAGTTTTTAACCTTTTCCTTTTGACAAATGGTATTTTTTCATACGTTTCATGGGGAAACAATTTTTCTAAAATATTTAGTCCATGGTTCTCTCACTATTACTCCTTTTTTGCATCTTCTAAACTAAGAACAGAAACCGATGCTTTATCAATGTTTAAAAAAAAAACCAACCAAATAAGAAAAAGGCCAAGAATTACAGAGACTACATATAGATTGAATTGATAACTCTGACACTTTGGGTCTGAAGAAGATTTACTAGCCACAGTGCTGGAGACACAATCACATAGAAGAAAGAGAAGGATCATCTTTAAATATTGCTGCTTAGACATTTCCATTGGTTTGAGACAAGTAATAAAAACTACAAAAATAGTAAACAACCAGAAAACTTCCAAATATAGTATTTTTAAAAGTAAGTCAATAAACAAAAACAATGATGAAACTTTCCTGTTAAGCAATATTCACATGTCTCAGGGTTAAAACATGTTTTCCAGCCATATGAAGTCACTAGAAAATAATTAAAAAAGCATTTCTGTGATAGTGAAAAAGTTTTAAGCTCATAATTAATGTACAGGACATATGTGTATAGTTAGAGCACAATGTCTGAGTGACTTCCAGTAGCCGTAGCATAGTATGATTCTTAATCACAGTTCATCACGATGGCAGTATAGCCATGACATGAATCACAGGACACTGACTCCTTGACTTTCTATAATTCTGTTAGCTAACGTACATGCTGTTCTTCACGAGTGATGACCGCATTCTACAAACAAGTCTAAAGCTGAGTAAGGAGAATAAAACACTCCCTCCAATAAATTAATATTTAGTTAGTTAACATCGTTTTCCGTAGATCAGATCAAACCAATTGAACAAGTTTGTATGTCTTCACCCACCCTTTTTCAATTATCATAGTTTAACTTTGATGTTTTTACTTGTAGAAGAATAATAAAAAACATTACAAAGTGATTTACAAGTTAGTTTTTGTAGTGAAACAAGTGATCCATCAGCAATTGGATGAGGAACAAAGATATCTATCAGTATCTCCAAGTCTATTTGCTAAGAATTTATGGAAGTCTGGAGGTTAGTCTTTTCCCATCAACACCCCTCTTACTCTTCACATAGCTGATATAGGATGCAACTTCATGAAATAAAGTAATATGGACTTGTGGCCTTGTTACATCATCCAGAAATTATCATTTTATTTATCATAAATTTGTCCTGAATCTCATGTCCTGAATCAGTGTGATCTCACAACGTGTTGTTTCAAAGGCATACTTCAAATTTGAATTTTCTAGCAACTGGTAGGGTGGCATGTGACATAGTACTCATGCTCTTTATATAAAGTAAATTTAAAAAAATTTAGTTTTGATAATGACACAAAATATATGTACAAATATTAAAAAATACTTTTATATTGATTTAGCCTATACGTTGTTCTTTCAGGGCCAGAGGGCCATTCCAGTTATCTTAACCAACCTTGCTTGTGGTTCAATGTATCTTAACCAACCTTCCTTGAGGGTGCAGAGCTATTCTGTCCTGTGGTGCTGTGAATTACTCAGCCTACCCTAAAAATTCTCTGTGCCTCCGGGTTATATCAAGAGATGCTTAGGTGACCTTGGGTATTAGGGATTAAACTAGGCTCAGTCACATGCCAGACATGCACTTAAACACTTGTCTTATCTTGCTGGTCCAGTAGAATTATTTACAATAATCAAGATATAAAAAACAACACAAGTGTACAGTAAGTTTGTAGAAGATTTGTCATATATATATACATATATATGTGTATATACACACATGCACACATAGCCATAATGTGGACTACTACTTAGCTATAAGAAAAGATAAAATCTTGCCATTTTCAATAACATGGATTGAAGTAGAGAGTTTCATACTTAAAAAGTAAGCCAGAATAAAAAAGATAAACTGTGGATATTCTTATACATGTAATGTGGAAAAAAACAAGCAAAGAAATGTTAAGTCAAATAAAAATAAACTTTTGATCTGTCTATTGAATTGGATGATACAAAGAAAATGAAGAGTAAGGTTGAAAAGGATTAGGGGGGTTCAGTGGTCTGTGTTGTAGAGATATTAGACTTTTGTTGGTGAGTACAGTGTATAAACATACATTTTTTTAAAGATACATTTTTAAGAGAAGTGAAGTTGTTCCTCTAAAATGTTTTACAGTTTCCTAAACCAATGTTACCTCAATTTGAAAAGAAATCCGGTATCTACATTGATATCTCCATTATTTTAGTTATAATTTTCATTAACCAATTGTATTAATTTCCTAAATCTCTCTCAAAACTGAGTTTTTTTCCCCCCACTAAGTCTTCCACTGCACCAGTTTAGAACACCACATTTGTCAGGTTTATTGTAGTCATCTGCCAGATTCCTTTCTTCTGTCTTGTCCACTTTAACCTGATCTCCACACTGTTCCAGAATGTCATTTATTATGGCAATCTGACCATATGACTTCCTTACCTTTAAATGTAGCAGTCCTCATGGTCCTTGATTTCTAAGGCCCAGATTTTTGCTTTCATTTTTGACTACCACACCTGTTTCCAACTTTACATAATTGACACAGAATTTTCTTAGTTCAGTTAAAATAAGGCATCATGCCTCCTTTATTTAAAAAAAATAACATTCCATTTTCTTAACCTCTAGTAGTTTTTCAATATCCTTCCTTCATATGTTATATTATATCATCTCTTGCCTTCTTTGCTAGCTCATGCAAACATTTCATAAAAGGCTTAGCTTGGCAGAGTAGCTTACATACTGGGTGCAATGCATGAGACAACTGTACAGGAAATTTTGGGTCAGACAGCATTTTTCTAGACAAGCTTTGTTAATCTACATCTTCAAATTTAGATAAACAGCTCTTTTAGAATCAGCATTATAATTTAATTAATTTCCAGATAATGTTTTATTCTTCACTAGGTTTTAAGCATTTAAAGGTATATAACACATCTGCCTGATTCCGAGCTGGTATTTTCTATATTTTTAAATAGATAAATAAACTTCTGGATGACAAATTACATTTTTATGGTTATATATAAAGGATACATTATAAATCTTTTGTTACGACAACTTCTCACTAGGTTTGAATTTCATAGCAATTACTCAATTTAATACTATTCTAGAAAATATGGTATCTTATAAGGATTGTCATTTTACTCACGTTACATTTAATAGTTTCACATGTGCTCTCACTATTAATACTTTATAAAACATAAATTTTCAGGATACACAAAGTATTGCTAAAATGCACATTTCTTTGTCTTTCTGGAATGCAAAGTATGTGGGAAGCAATCAGAAAATGCTTCTTTTGTGTGACATTTTTAGCTTAAAGAGAACTATAATTTTATCAACCTCAAATTTCCAGACCTTCCAAAGTTCAGAGATCAGTGATACATAGAGAAATGATGAGGTCATCATTGCTTAGCAGCCTTGAATGCCTTTTTGGTTCCCTCTGACAACAGGGAAATTGTTCTTATTTTATGGCTCATACTGCAAAAAGGAGTCTTAAATGATTATAAAGTATTAATCCTGGTAAAAGTACAACAAAAGCCAAAAGACAATCTCAAGTATGAACAATGTTCCACCATCAAAACTGCTGTCACATGTTTGTTCCACTCTCTTTTCATTGGATTGGGGAGGGTGTAGCTATAAACCTCCTTGCTCACAATGGCAACTCTTCAAGAGAAGTTTACCTTAGCAACAATCAACAGAAAACTAAGTGATGAACCTGAAATAAAAGGTCATGGTGAATTCAAAATGGGATCTTAATTTACTCAGTAGTTGATATAGAAGCATGAAAATAGAAGGTGAGAAGGCATTGCCTAATCCTATTAACTCTACCAAAGATTAGTTCTGGACTACCTTTCCTGCCACAGACTTGACAGGAAGGGAAGCTATTCTTTGGAGACTTAGAAATGTTTCTCTTCTTAAGAGAAAGGAAAGGAGGAGGAAGATGACATTAGGAGACAAAGAATATTGGAATTCACTCTTTAGTTTCCTGAGAGTTGTTGAAGGAAAAAACAAATACTCTTCTCCCTGGGTCTTTTTCTTTACAGGAAATCTTTCTATTTTAACTTCTAATAGCTGAGTAACCTTACAGTTTTTCTTAAAACACTGCTAAAAGCTTAAATAAACATTTGATTATATGTAATGCTAGACATTTTTTGTCCAACCCAATCGTTAACAGTATTTATAAATAATGATGGCTTTAAAAATATTTCAATAGCAAATATAATTGTGTAATTAGCACAGCTATAAGAACTACTATTTTTGGAACAAGCCCAAAATTGCAACAGCCATTTTTAGATGAAGGTAGCATTAAATCTTGTGACAAGGATTCCTTGATATATTTTAGAACTAGAAATAAAATAAAACAAATTACAATACCAGGTTCTGTTAGTTTTTGTCATCTTGTCTCTTTCCTTCTCTACTTCCTTGTTCTTACCATACATCCTGTTTACCCTGAGGAAGATTTCATTTAAAATTCTTTGGAAGATTCGTTAGGATTTCCCAAATATAGTATCATGTCATCTGCAAATAGTGAGTCCTTGACTTCTTCCTTTCATATCAGGATGCCCTTGTATTCTTTTTCTTGACTAATTACTAAGGCTAGTACTTCCAGTATTATGTTGAATAGGAGTGGGGATACAGAGCAGCCTTGTCTTGTGTCAGTTTTTAGAGGAAAGGCTTTCATTTATTCAAATCCACTGAGTATAATATTCGTCACTTTTTTTTACTGCTCTTCGTTTGCACACACACACACACACACACACACACACACACACACACACACACCCGCCATGAATGATATATAATGATCTGCCCTCTTTTCAATAAACGGAAGCTAGCTGATCCTCACTAGTTTTCCCATTTTCTTTGTCTGTGTGTGTTCTTTGTTTGTTCTAAACCCATATTCACTCTGAGAAATTAACCCACATTTGTGATTTCCATGCAAGGGCAAGGGATCCCACACTCCTTTCACATATTTTTGAGAGTATTTTTAAAATCATGAATGGGTATTGGGCCTTATCAAATTATCTAAATCTAATGATATGATTAGATGGTTTTTATTTGTCCTTTTGTTGATATGGTGTTTTATGTTAATTGACTTGTGTATGCTAAACTGTCCTTGTATCTTTGTAGTGAATCCTACTTGGTGATGGTGATGATTACCTTCTTGATAAGTCTCTGGATCCTATTTACTAGAATTTTGTTGAGGATCTTTGTATATGTGGCATTTCTGTCTGGTTTTGGTATCAGGGTGATATTAGCTTCTTAAAAACTATTTCGGAGTGTTTCTGTTTCTTTAATTTCCTGAAAGACCCTAAAAAGGATTGGCAGTAAGTTTTTTAAATAATATCTTTATTTAAGCACCATGATTACAAACATGTTTGTAGTTGGATTTCAATTTTAAAAAAAGGCCACTCCACCTCTCCAATTGGGCATTAGGTTTTCTTAAAAGGTTTGAAAGAATTTTCTAGTGAATCCACTCTGGTTTGGGATTTTGTTTTTGGGAAGACTTTTCATTACCATTTTAATTTTCTCAGTAGTGTTAGGTCTGTTCAAATATGCCAGATCATCTTAGTTCAATCTTGGAAATTACTAGTTCAAAAATTTATTCATTTTTTCAGGTTCTCTTATTTTGTGGCATAAAATTTCTCAAAATAATCTCTGATTTCACTTTGAATTTCTGTAGTATTTGCAGAAACCTCCTTTTCATTTCAAATTTTGTTTATTAAGTTTCTCTCTCTACCTTTCTTTGTGAGTTTTACTAATGGTTTATCAATCTTGTTTATTTTTTCAAAGAACCATTCTTGTTTTCATTGATCTTTCAGATTGCTTTTTGGATTTCCAATGCATTCATTTTTGCTCTACGCTTTGTTATTTCCTTCTGTTTGTCTATTTTTGGCTCATTCTGTTGATCAGTTTTCAATTTTATAAGTGCTAGTAAACTATTTATATAGGTCCTCTTTCTTCCTGTTGAATACTTGCAAAGCTAAAATTTTTAGAGAAAAATAATTTTTTGGATTTGAAATTAGAAGATATAAAATATTATTTTGGGTTGAACTTTGTTAGCCAGGTGTCCTTGGGAGAAAGCATGGCAGGTGGTAAGGGCCTGTTTCTGATTCTGCTTTCAGGAATACTCCTGGCAGCACTAACGAGAATAAACCAAGTTCTATATTATGTCATTCTTACTTTAAATAATAACTCAACCAGTCAGTACATTATTTCAGGAAGTAAAGGTAACCTCCTTCAAGTCTATGCTTCTCAGATGTAAATGAAGTGTACTTCAAAAGATATTTCTGAGGCAACCAAAGTGATAGTATAGTGGGTAGGGAGGGCTCTTGTTTTGCACATTGTCAACCCAGCTTTGAGGCCTGGCTTTGATTCCTGGCTTTGAGTTTGATAACTTTCAGGAGTGATCTTTAAGTGCAAAACCAGGTGTGGTCCCAAAGCATAAACAAAAATGTAATAATTCTTAGGTATGGGAAGAACCTAGTAGAGCAACTGGTACAAGTTCTCAGCAAAGTGTGGCTTCAGATTTAATAACTGTCAATTATTTCACATTATTATTATACTCATTTACCAAAATGTTAATATTGGGCCAGAGTGATAATACAGCAGGTAGGTGGCATTTCTGATTCAGAGGATTGCACTTCATATTAAAATATGTTAAAATAATATTAATGAAAAAGAGTTTGTGAACAAATAAATCTTGAAAACTGAGTATGCTGAGGAATCTGAACACAGACAGCAATCATGCTTTACCTTACCAGATAATAAAGATAATGCTTGGTTGCTAGAACAATAGGAGAGTGGGTAGGGCATTCGTTTTACATGCTGTTAATCTGAGTTTGATTTCCAGCACTCCATGTGATGATCTGACTGCTGCCAGGACAGATCCCTGAGAGCAGAGCCAGAATCAGGCCCTGAGCATGGCCAGGTGTGGCTCACAGAAAAAAATATTTTTAAAAAGAACAATAACAAAACGTCCTTATATTGAGATCACTAGAATTTATGAGCTTGGGCCCGGAGCTATAGCTCAGCGGTAGGGTGTTTGCTTTGCATGGGCTGATCCAGGACGAACCGAGGTCCTGGATCATGTGGTTCCCCAAGCCAGAAGTGATTTCTGAGTGCATAGCCAGGACCTGAGCATCACCAGGTGTGGCCCAAAAACAAAACAAAACAAAACAATAAAGAATTTATGAGTTTATTCAAATTTTCAAATTCATGCACTTTGAGAGTATATCATACTTATGTAGCACAAGTTTCATAACAATCTAATAATACTATATTTTCTTTAGCTACAGCTACTTTTTGAAACTATAATATTTGTCTTATATGAACTCTTAGGAATGTTATCATTAAATTTTGAAATTGTTATATTTCTTGATCTCGTCCTTAAAAATAAATGAGTTTTGGGACTGAAGTAATAGCACAGTGGTAGGGCATTTGCCTTGCACGTGGCAGACCTGGGACAGACCCGGGTTTGATCCTCAGAATAATCCCATATTGTCCCCCAACCCTGCCAGGAGCGATTTCTGAGCTCAGAACCAAAAGTAACCCCTGGGTGCTTCTGGATATGGCCCCAAAGCAAAAAAGATAAACAAAAATAAATAAATGAGTTTCATGTCAATTGCATCTCAATAAAACTGAATAAGTGTACATAATTATTAAGATGGAAAATATCTGATAATTATCACAAAATTTTGTTATTTATGTTTAGGTACTATAATTTTCAATAGTGTCAATATTTTTTTAGGTATACAAGGTCTATACCACACCTGACACTAGAAAGTCTACTTCTGTCCACTGTTGTCTTTAGGTTTCTTCTTTTCTACAGTCCCACCTTAGCAGACTCAGTTCTATAGGCAGCATCTCAGTGTTTATCATAAAATAAAATAAAAATACATATAAAATATTAAATTAATATAATAATATAAATCATCATGATATGCTTACTTTACAATGGGAAATTTTTAATTTGTGTGAAATTTGTTGTCCTATTTCAGCCCTTCCTCCTTAAGATGGATAAACTAACATCAGGGAAGATGAGATTTGGTTGAAGTCACCTAGACAATCTGTTGTAAAATGAAGCCATAAACTCAAGCTTCCTAGGATTTCTAGGTCTAGGTTTCCATTAATACTTCTTTTTAAAATCTAAATTAGAATCCTCTTGCATAACTATAGGACCATGGCAGATTAAAACAATGATTTTTCCTCCATAGCTGTTGTTATTATTTATTCATTTAGGACACTTAAAATGCAACCTCTTCTTCCTAGAACATGTCTGAGAGTGTGCACTGGAGCTGACCTATTTATTAGCATTGCTAGGTATGTAAAAGCATAGTGCCCCAAGGGGAAAGAGAATAAAGGAGAGAAGAGAAATTTGGGCTAGCCAACACTTTAAACTATTTAGAGAATTTTTTGGAAGCTGTCTGAAGTTGCTTCAATCTAAACCAAACTTAAAAAAAAATTAGATCAAGTCTTAGAATGGATCAGCTGTATATGCTTACCAAATTCCCTCTCAAATATGTTCAAGTTCCAGAATCTCTTAAAAAAAATCAAGAAGTCCACTAATCATCTCTAATTAAGCAATAATAACATGACACAGGCATGGCTCTGCGTGAGTCCTCCTGCATTGTTTCTAGTAGGGTCCACACAAATGTCAACCAGGAGTTGAGAATGTTGTAGCCAAGACAAGTTGTTTTTCATCTCCCAGTTCCATCTTCCTCAATTCTTATGAACAGCTTTTCTGTTTTTTTTTTCTTTTTTTAGGAAACTCTTTTTCCTTATTTACAACCCTAATGGTGTAAGTGAAACTGGACGGCCTTGCTTTCTGGGGAGAAGGAAGCAGCTTACTGAGTTTTGATGTATTAGATAGTTCAAATGGGCTAACCAGATGATTCAGACAGAAATGAGAATACAGTCTAGGTTCAATGAAGCTCAATTAAGACAATTTGCATGGACAAAGTTTCCTTTGTATTGAAAAAATCAAGTTTAAGTATGTTGGGTCCTTCTACCTGTTGTAAGGGCTCGTGCAAATGATGCTGACCAGAAAGAGGAAGAGCTAAGAAGTTACTAGGGGTCAAGGTTGCATTGAATGCAATTTTAACGTTTCAGATTATACTTGAAAACAGATTCTCCTGAACTTTTTACACTGCACAAGAATGCTCTTTTGTTTAAGATACTTTGAATCAGAGCATTTTTCACTTGGGGACAAGAAAGCTCTGTTAACGCAGAAACCAAAATGAGTGCATGTTGGTTCAGCCATGAGGAAATAGGCAAAGAGAAAAATGGGGGAGATATTATGAACTGTACAATGGAAGGAGGAGGAAACCAAACCCCCCATTTTTTGTCTCAAATTTCCCTCTGATAAGCTTCTGAACTTGAAGAACAAGGTAACTCTCCAACCTTTACTCACCCTTTCTATACAGTTAGTAGTCAATCAACAGTTCTCAAATGGAGTTCTTGTCCTGCAATGCCTCAGGTGATAGATAAATTATTAGAATTTGGGAACTCTTTCTTTCTTTTTATCTTTTTATCTTTTTTCGTTAGTTCCTTCTTTCTCTCCCTCTTTCCTTCCCCCTCCCTTCCTTTCCCCCCTCTCTTTTTTTCTAATTCCTCCCTCCCTCCCTCCCTTTCTTCCTCCCTTCCTTCCTTCCTTCCTTCCTTCCTTCCTTCCTTCCTTCCTTCCTTCCTTCCTTCCTTCCTTCCTTCCTTCCTTCCTTCCTTCCTTCTCTTCCTCCTTCCTTCCTTTTGGCCTATTTAGTTCTCCAACCCTCATTTCATCCCTTATTTTTAGATCCAGCTACTAAAGAGATAGGACCTATTACACCCACTTTACAGATGAGAACATGGAGGCATGGGGGAAGGCACACAAGTAACTTCCTCAAGATGGTGACCTCAGGAGGGAAAGGCCCCACAGTAGCTCCTCCTGCTCTAGGCATTGCATCCAAAGACCAGTATCTCTCCTGCCTGCATCACGCAAGGACCAGAAGTCCAGTGGGTCCTGATGACAGGGGGATGCACTGCAGCACAAGCATATAAAAACCACTCTTGGCCATGAAATTCTTGGTAGTTTCTCAGAAGGTCAAACATGAGGGGTCTGTTTTGGTCACCCCACTGCCCTGGCCCTGTCCTTTCAGGTCTGGAGCTAATGCTGGCTGTCTGAATTCACAGAGGAGACTGGGGATGAGCCAGGAAGCCTGTGTGAAACCACCTCTGAAAGCCAGTGCAGGTGTCACAGCTCCGCCCCAAAGCCCTGCCCTCTCCATGGCTCCTCTCAGAATGACTCACCCAGGATGTCACCGCCTTGGATGGCCACACCCATTGCCTCAGCTACTCTCAGTCCCACCTTCTGAATAGCTATACCAAACTGCCCCCCCACCCAGCTCCACCCTCAGGAAGGAAAGAAAAAGAAAAAAAAAGTAGCAATTGGGGTCCTTATTGTCCATTCTGTGGTACAGTTTGATCTCTGTAATTTAGTAAACTATTTTACTTTTTTGTTGGACAAATGAGTTCTACTATTAGAATATTTTAGTTTACTTTATCTGTTTAGTTTATACTGAAGTTTGACACTAAGTTAAGTTCAGTTTGGGCTTGTAAAAATAAGTGCCTAGAAGCTAAGATTTAGTCTGAAGTCAGGGTCAAGAACTTCATATGAGGTGGAGGATATAAACATCATCATATATGTCATATATATAATTTTTGGTAGAACTCATCAGCATAACCTAACATTAAAGACTGTATTGGAGATTGGGTCACACAAGGGATGAGTAAAGGAATGG
This sequence comes from Suncus etruscus, assembly GCF_024139225.1. Classification (NCBI taxonomy): domain Eukaryota; kingdom Metazoa; phylum Chordata; class Mammalia; order Eulipotyphla; family Soricidae; genus Suncus; species Suncus etruscus. The sequence continues at coordinate 84,598,170 of NC_064850.1, forward strand.
TTATATGATTTTAATATAAAATTAGCTTATAAACACTACAACTAATAGTCAAATCAGGGAATCCTTTTATAGTCAGAAAATCAGGGATGGTGGCTCTGCTGTTTTTACATTTATTTTTTTCTCTTAGGATAGTGTGATTTTTTTTGTAAAAAAATAAAGTTAGGAAAATAGAGAGCACCTTTTAAACAATCAATAACACACTTTATGCATATTCATAATGCTGTAAATTGGTAAGCACCTATTCCCCCCTATACAGATAACATACATTTTGTTAAAGAAATAAATGAAAAAGTATCTTTTATGAAAACACATAAACTTCGGGTCCAGAGCAATAGTATAGCAGGTAGGATGTTTGCCTTGCATGAGGCCAAGGAGGGGTCTATACCCAGCATCCCCTGTAAAGTCTGCCAGGCATGATTTCTGAGTGCAAACAGGAGTAACCATTAAGAACCTCCAGGTGTGGCAAAAACTCACATAAAGCCTGTTTTATAGAACTATAAATTATTGTGATTACATTAAAATAACTACAAGGCAAGTTTTTATCTGTATAGAATTTGAAATGTTTCAAATCAAAAAAATATATATTTTTTGTCAATTATAAGAATGGATCATACAGGGGCCAGAGCGATGGAGCAGTAGGTCATTTGCCTTGCACGCAGCTAAAATAGGATGGACCTTGGTTTGATACCCCCACCTCCCATATGGTCCCCAAGTCTGGAATGATTTCTGAGCACATAGCCAGGAGTAACCCCTGAGCTTCACTGGGTGTGGCCCAAAAACAAACCACAAACAAAACAAAACAAAACAAAAAGAATGAATCATTCAGTACTAAAATACTAAGTGCCAAAGCACTTAGTTTTATTTAAGATAAAAATTTCAAATGAGTTTAAATGATAAATTCATACATTTGTTATAATTCTAATCTCACACATTTGTTACAATTATCTACAACTGTGTTCTAAAAACAATATGGATCCACTAATTAAAAACTGACAAACACGCTGAAAGTCATTTAAGCAGTATTCTTCGATCTCTGAAACAATTCTAGAAGTTTTTCATTAAAGGGGCACTTTTTTAAAAGACAGTATAGATGAGGCAAGATTATATTGCTGAAAAATCAAATTTGAATATAACTTAAGGTTTAATATTATTAGTCTCTGGTTTCTATACTTTGCTTACTTGTGCTATATATACACAAAGACCAGATGGGAAACAGGGTAAGAAAGAATTAGAGAAATCAAATTAGGCCAAATCAAGACAAGATGTAAACAAAGGGTTAATTGAGGGCAAGCGATAAATACATCAAAACCAAATTAAGAACTTGGGAGGAAGTAGCAGTCAAGGATCCAAATTGGAAAATATGATTTTTTAATTAGACAAATGCAGAAGGATGAGATTGAAGATATGCAAAAACACATGTCAATACTGGGGAATAAATTTTATCTATAGTATAAAACATCAAATAGCACCTTGGATAGCTCCTTGGGACAGTTCTAGACCCAAAGAACCAAAGGTCCTCATCTTTTATACTCCAGAATTTCCGAATTGATACCACCTATCCTATGGTGTAATGAACTTGGTCCCAAATACTTCGAGGAAAAAACTTATTTTCCCCGGAAGTTATGACTTAAAGCTCTAGGGATAATATCTAAGCCCCTCAGTAAATAGGCTCTTCGGTGGCAGAGGATGAGAGAAGATGAGGATGAGAAAGATGAGGCGAGCATTGCTTGTTAAATTTCATACAGTTTGATTCTCTAAATTTTATTCTAATTAATAAAGAGAAAAGACGAATCTAAGTTAAGGACTTACATTTTTATGAGTAGCATGGAACTTTTATATAAAGTTTTAATACATTACTGTTCATGTTTTGTTTTATATTTCTTATTGGGAGAGAGGGTTCTTATTAATGGGATTAAATAGGATCTGAAAAATTATATATAGCAGTACTAAAATGTCTATACCAAGAAATTGAAAATTTTCCCAGTAAGACGACTTCATTAAAAGTTTATAATAATAAAATTCCCTGAATGTGACTATCATACAGCCATCCATTGTTAAAGTTAATTCCCCTCTGACAAACTACTACTAATAGTGGAGAAGAGTTTTGTTCAGTTGACTCCTCCTTGGAGGAGCTCCAAGTTTCATGTATTCAAATACAAGCAATATTCTTATCTCACAGAGTTTTGGCTATGTTTACCATATGGCATCAGAGAATCATAACAATAATTGGGTAATTAAACTTACTTTAAACAATTTATTCATTTATGAAAACGTAGGTAATTAATCAAGTGAGGTGGGAAATAGAAGGCGGAGGTTTTATATCTGATAATGAGAGGAAAAAATATCTGAGTAAGATATTAAGGGTTAAAAGTTTCCTGACTTAGAGAAAGCAGTCTAACCACGTCTAAACTGAGAATATGACTGCAGAAGGAAGAGGGTTTCCACTGATATTTTGAAGCAAAGAGGACTTGATACATTAGATAATACACAAATGATAACTGATATCCTTTGTGTGATTTCTTTACACAAGATCTTTCCAGCCCCCATCTCTATTGTTTCTGGATATTATTATCATACTGCCTTTTTTCTTATATCTCAATAGATGAGTGAGACTGAGGAAAGGGGATAAAGTGATATGCATGGAACTCCCTCATTAACAATAGTGCAAATTACGGTGCCAGAAAGGAAAGAGAGAGTGAGAGAGAAGAAAAATGCCTGTCTCAGAGTCATGCAGGGCATTGGGGGTGCTGGTAGGGGAATGGGAGACATGGCTACACTGATGAAGAGAGGTGTACACATTCTATGACTAAGATCCACATCTGAACATTTCTGTAGCCATGATGCTTAAATAAAAAAATTATTTTAAAAAGTCACAAAATCTTAACTTGAGAAAAAACTTAAGAACTCATTGAGTCCAACGCTTCCTTTCATGTTTTCTTAAATCTCTCAGCTCATTTGAACTAAAACCAGAACATGTTCCTCTTTATTGAATGGAAGCAAGCTGTTTCTTTGTGGTTTTGATATTTTAGTTTTGTCTGGCCAAAAAATCTTCTTAGTAGGTCTGGGAATGTCTAAGTGTCTTAAAGTGTTAATAAGAGAGACAAATTGCTTTACAAGCATGAGATCATGACTTTAATCTTAGTGTTTTATTTATGCATCCAGTGTGGTCCCCAAAGATCTGCTGTAAAGGACACCCAGTACACAATAGAGTATACAGTTTCTGGTACACAATGAGATGTGTGTAAGCACTTTAAATATGTGAGAATGGTTAATACAGAAATACTGCCTGCTGCATCTGAGCACCATAGTGGCCCCTGTATAAAATCAGAATTTGCACAAGCACCACAATTAAATGAATGTAACCCCAGCAACTAACAGTGTAATCAAAGCCACTAAATGCATGAAAACTCTGGGGAGAACCATCGTCAAATGAGTCAACACTGAAATATGGCAAGTTCTGTGTTCAAATTAGGTGTTCACAGTCTCTCAACCCTGCACGTGCAACCTCTCCTCATTATAATAATAGCCACAAAGAGGAGGAGAAGGGAAAAATCATCTTAGCGAATGAAATAGTAACTAATTGAATGCACACTCACAAAGATAAATTTGAAAGGACCATCTTTGTTATTTTATCATATTCCAGTAGGTGAGGCTTTAGTTTGTAATGAGGCATAAGGAAACAGGAAATTATAGGTAAGGAAGGAAAGAGGAATGAAGCCAAGTGACTAGAAAGTAAAATATTTAATGAGGAATATTATTTTCCCTTCAGCTATAAAACTATCTCTGACTGGTAATTGTGGTTGCTCTCTGATAGGTAAGTGAACAAAACAGAATTGGATTTCGCTTAGCAGATGTATTTATTCATGCACAATTTAAAAGATATTGAGCCTTGGAATAAAGCACTAAAAGTAACACTTAAAAAACTAGGGATGAAGGAACATTTGTGTAGCAGTAAGGCATTTGCCTTGCATGTAGCCAATCCAAGTTCCTTCCAGGTACCCCATCCAGGGACTTGATCCTACTAGAAGTAAAGAATGAACCCACTAGTGTGCAGAGTCAGGAGTAAGCCTTTAACACTACCAGGTATGACCCCAAATTAAAAAAATATAAATATAAATTAAAACTGAAAAGGGCCCGGAACAATAGCACAACAGTAGGGCATTTGTCTTCCCCGTGGCCAACCTGAACGAATTCCGGTTCAATTCCCAGCATCCCATATGGTCCCTGAGCTTGCCAGGAGCGATTTCTGAGAGCAGAGCCAGGAGTAAAGCCGAGTGTGACCACCCCAAAACAAAAATCAAACAAAAAATTAAAACTGAACTAAAAGCTACTTTCCAAAAATTTAGTCCCATTGAAATATAACCTAGTATAACTAAAACTTGAGAAATCCTTGACTTTTTAAAATACTTTTTATTGAGACCACTGTGAATTACAAATTTTTCACAGTTATATTTATGGTACATAGTGACAGTGAATTAGGGCAATTCCCACCACCCGTGTTAAACTCCCTTCGCCACTGTTCAGACCTGAAACCACAAGATATATAGAACAACACATAGGTAAAACACTCCATGATATTGAGACTAAAGTAATCTTGAAGGAGGAAACAGCACTCTCCAAACAAGTGGAAGCAGAGATAAACAGACAGGAATATATTAAGCTGAGAAGCTTCTGTACTTAAAGGAAATAGAGCCCAGGATACAAGAGCCACCCACTGAGTGGGAGAAACTATTTACCCAATACCCATCAGATAAGGGGCTAATATCCAAAATATACAAGGCACTGACAGAACTTTACAAGAAAGAAAAAAAACATCTAATTACATCAAGAAATGGGGAGAAGAAATGAACACTGCCAAAGAAAAAAATACAAATGGCCAAAAGGCACATGAAAAAATGCTCCACATCACTAATCATCAGGGAGATGCAAATCAAAACAATTATGAGGCACCATCTCACGCCACAGAGATTGGCACACATCACAAAGAATGAGAACAAGCAGAGCTGGCGGGGATGTGGAGAGAAAGGAACTCTTATTCACTGCTGGTGGGAATGCTGCCTAGTCCAACTTTTATGGAAAGCGATATGGAGATTCCTCCAAAAACTGGAAATCGAGCTCCCATACGATCCAACTATACCTCTCCTAGGGATATACCCTAGGAACACAAAAATACAAAACAAAAATCTCTTTCTCACACCATATTCACTGCAGAGCTATTTACAATAGCCAAACTCTGGAAAGAACCAAGATGCCCTTCAAAAGATGAATGGCTAAAGAAACTGTGGTACCTATACACAATGGAATATTATGCAGCCATCAGGAGAAATTAAGTCATAAAATTTTCCTATATATGGATATACATGGAATCTATTATGCTGAGTGAAATAAGTCAGAGGGAGAGAGATAGATGTAGAATAGTCTTACTCATTCATAAATTTTAAGAAAAATAAATGACATTCTTTGCAATAATTTTCAGAGACAAAAGAGAGAAGGGCTGGAATCTCACTACATGAAGCTCACCACAAAGAGTGATGAGTGCAGTTATAGAAATAACTACATTGAGAATTATCATAACAATGTGAATGAATGAGGGAAGTAGAAAGCCTGTCTAGAGTATAGGCAGGGGTGGGAAGGGGAGGAGGGAGATTTGGGATATTGGTGATGGGAATGTTGCACTGGTGAAGGGGGTTGTTCTTTACCTAACTAAAACCCAACAACAATCATATTTGGAATTATGGTGTTTAAATAAATATATTAATTAAAAATGAAAATACTATTATGATCTTTACAGTCAATCTATCAATGGTATTCATATCTGAAATGGTTCTCTCTCTCAAGGAAAAGACAATTGTGGTCACATTCACTAGCAGAGTTTTCAGAACACAGTCACCTTGACTATTATGGATTCTGATTTTGCTCATCAAATAAATATATTTTTGCAGATGTAAAATAAAATAGCACTAATTCAGATGTAATTTGAGACACAAGCATAAAAACAGTGACATTAGAATAAATAACATAGTTTCCTTCACTCTCTCTATATATTTGCATTATACCCAGCAGCACTCAGTGGTTACTCTTGGCTCTATGCTCAGAAATCGCTACTGGTAGGCTCAGGGGACCATATGGGATGCTGGGATTTGAAACACCATCCTTCTGCATGCAAGGCAAACACCCTATCTCTATGCTATCTCTCCGACCCCAATATTTTTCATATTTTTACCTAATAAAATTTTCCTTCTTGAACAAGTAGCAACTATAATCTACGGGGTTTTCCAAAATGTATATAGAGTCATTATCCATACTATGCTCCTTGAACTTTGCAACAATCAGCTGAAGTCGCTAATATAACTTCATGTTTATTTTACCTCAGTACTTAATGGTCTGCATCCAACAGACAGATGAAAACCATTTATTCTTCTCATTATGTTTTTTTCTTCACTCGAGGACTAATTATCTTCTATCACATGAACAGAAAGTTCAGAGCTGTGACAGCTCAGAGCTTTGACATTTTAGTATATCCTAGTAATAGTTTTTATTTTGACTGGAAACAAGATCATTACAATTAAGAATACCTGGAAAGTAGACATACAAATAATACAAGTAGAGAAGCATTATCTACAAGTTGATAAGACATACAAGTAATACAAGTAGATAAGCATTAGGTTAATTAATTTTAATTGGTTAGTCTACTTACATATTCTTGGAGGAAATATTGAGAGTCATATTTAGGCACACCCAGTAAATAATACTTGAAGCTTCTTTCTCCTGGTGGATTTAGCCTGTGGTTGGTCCATATGATAAACACAGGGTATCCAATTTAGGGAATATACTCTCAGGTTTCAATGGACTTTAGGGAAATAGGCTGATAAAGTATAGACTTAGTATAGAGGCCACCAAGAAACTCAGAAATTATTCTGAGAGGAGTTTGCTATTTTTCCAAGAAGTTTTAGTTATCCCACAATAATATAAAATTTATTTGTTAAGCAGTAAAAATGTGAATTCACAAACAGAAGTCATACTATAAACTTGTTCAATTTAAACAATTGGAATTTTTTCGTTGTTCTGAGTATCTTTCAGTTTTGAGAAGCCTGGCAGAGCTATAAAAATAAGGTATAGGGACAAAAGAAATAAAAAAAAATAAGGTATAATTTCCTCAGTCTATGCACAGGGCATGAGAGGATAGTTCACAACAAGCCATCAATCACATAACACATTCTCTGCTCACTGACTGGGCAATGCTTTCCCTGCCAAAAAGGTTCTTGTGGCTTTCCATTCCTCTCAAGCCCAAGATAAACATCCTTAAGATCTAATTTAGCATCTATCACTAGAGTAAATGCATTACCTCATTTCCCTTGTCTCCTCTTAATCCCAAATTAAACTTTAGGCTTTCCCTGTCCTTCTCTTTCTTTATCCTTCTTTGTGTCAAAAAAAGGACTAGATACTATCAAACATAATTAATTCTAGGCCTTGGATTACAAAATTAAGATTACCAAACAGTCTGAGGAGAGAAGGGGGAAATAATAAGGAGGAGTAATTGTAATATAAGAACAAATGTGGAAAGTCTGGGCCACTTTTGATGGAAGAAGCAGTAACTTTGTATGTAAAAACATTTACATTAGCACCATTGTAACCATGTTATCTAAACAATAATTAATCATTTAAATTTAAAAATTAAAAAATTTCTAAATATATAATAAAAGCTGAACAAGGTAAAACTAATTTGCTATATGTAAGAAAGTTGTGATGATTAGGATTTATAGCTTTCAGAATAATTTTAGGATATAATAAAATGTATACCTAATGGCTTTAATTATAAACAGGAATGGGTAAAGTTGGGTATTAGATGAAAAATGTCAAGAACCAAAAATTAATTAATTGGTTGCAAATTTTCAGGAATATACATTTTATATATGAAGTTTTCTTACATATGAATATAGAATCAGTGTTGATATTTTAAACCTTTTGTTATTTGACAATGCTTTCATACCAGCCTCTCTAAGGATTAAATTTTTGCTTTGGTTTTTGTAAATGGTACAACATGGTTCATGGTTCAAGAACAGCTTGGTATTGACAGGTATTGGATTTATTGAAAGAAATCCAACAAGAATGTCTGAATGGTCCATGTCTCTCATAATTTAGAAAAGAGAAGTTAAGGTCAGTCAAATATATTCAATAAGGTAGATGGGTATTTAGTGTATATATAAAATGCTATCTTCATCTGACTTTAGAAGTAATTATTCTTTATACAGTCCAAATGCATCTTATGAAGTTATAGAGTTCAATAGTAGCTGATGTGTCTATTGATATGTACATTAGTCAGAATAAAATGCCATTAACATTTTTAGGTTTCTCTGTAACACTAACTACATATCAGTTGCTTAATAGTCACATCTTCCAATGGTTACCATATTGAATAGCATAGGTACATAATGGGATGTTCTACTGAGTTTCACTTGTCCAGATTAACTTTGAACACAATCTTGAGCCTTGTGATCAGAATCCATAAACTTAGAGTAGTTCATGAAGTTTTCCACCTTAGAGGGTGAAGGTAAGCTTTACCTCTACTATTCTTCAACTATCATTTTATTTCTTAATATGTATTTCTTCAACCTTACATAAAAGAAATGAAAAGCAAACTTCAATTCTTCCAAACCACACTGTGAAATGATCATACTTCGCACAGCTCAGAATAAGCCAATCCTAACCAGAGGTGATATTATGTTTATTAAGGCCACAGATCATTGGTCACTGAATCTTCTTCTCAACCCAGAGAGTTTTTTATCTTTGTTTTTTAAATATAGAAAAAAATGATCTGGCACTTGGTATTTTCTCCTCTATCTCGTGCAAAGTGCTATCATTATTTCTGGGGTGCTTCAGCCATATATGACAATCTCTAAGCTGCTTTGAATCCAACAAACAGCTCTGTTAACTTGGAACTCTGACAAATTTAATAGAAAAGTCAGGAGGAAGTATTTTTAGAGAACAATCTGTTATTACTTAAATATTTAGGCTTTTCTTAGCTACAAGATAATTCACCTTCTTAGTAGTGAGTGGTTCAAATTCAAGGGAAGCATAGCGTCCCACAAAGCAGAGAGAAGAGCATCCATTATCCAAACGCACTTTAAAAGGCAAATATTTGGTGTTGGAAAGATAGCTCAAGAAACTAGTGTGCTGAAGCTCACCACAAAGAGTGGTGAGTGCAGTTAGAGAAATGACTACACTGACAACTTTCATAACAATGAGAATGAATGAGGGAAGTAGAAAGCCTGTCTGGAGTACAGGCAGGGGTGGGGGAGGAGGGAGATTTGGGACATTGGTGGTGGGAATGTTACACTGGTGAAGTGGGGTGTTCTTTACATGACTGAACCACAACAACAATCATAAGTGTAATCAAGGTGCTTAAATAAAGATATTAAAAGAATTCAACTGGGGGAAAAAGGGTCTAGTTTGATTCTTGGCATCACATGGCCTCCCCAGCACCTTCAGGTATGCCCCAAATTGCAAACAAATACATTTTACATTTTTAAGAGCAGATTATTAATTCAAACACTAAACAACCCAGTTTAGTAATGAGGCATCAACTTTTCCTATAAAAATAATTTTTAAAAGTTCATAAATAGCCAGGAAGATAGTTCCCCAAATAAGGATGCATGCCTGACAACATGAGATCAGCCTCTACAACCATATATATCTGTCCCCCCCTCTGCCCACTACCACCCCAGCACTGTTGGGTGTATCCACATGATCCCTAGCACTGCTGACTCTGAGCATGACTCTGGACATGATACTGCATGTCCAGGTTCTAGCACTGAACCATCAGATCAGTTGGCTGATTATCACCAGAGTGGCCTTAGGCCCAGTGAGTTCTGTTTGAGAGGTTGCCCCAAAATCAATAAAATTAAATAATCATTCTGTGCTCCAAGGATAGATTTACTGTCCTTAGAGACATGAAATAAAAGGCTTTTTCTTGCTTCAAAATTTAAGAAGAGGACCCAAGAGCCTGACTATCTTGGCTTATTAATCCTTTGCTGCTGTCCTACCTTCTTCATATCCCTCTGCATGGGAGATAGAATTATGGTGCCTGGGGTGACCTCACAATTCATGAATTTTTATTTCACAATAGATAATGTCAAATTCTCTTTTCTGTTATTTTTTAAGACACTATGATTTACAATAGTTAATGATAGTGTTTCATACACAGAATTTTATCACACTGTCCTTCACTAGATTGTCTACTTCCCTCCAACTTTGTCTATGCCCCCCAACCATGACCTCTCTGCTCCACTCTACTGTTTCCCTACCTTGGCATGCTTCCAATGGAATAACTTCTCAGTTTCTGTTGACTCTGGCCATTTGTTATTTAATTATTATGATTTTTATAAATCACATAGGACAGATCATTCTATTTGATCCTCTACTTCTGACTGTCTTCAGCATGATACCTGCCAGCTCCCTCCATTTAGCAGAAAATTGCTTCATTTTGTCACTTTTCTGTCACTGGTACATTGACAAGTATTCATCACTTCACAAATTCACCTATACATTTATTCCATGAAATTTACTGTAAGCTTAGACTTCTGTGTAATCCTTTCTAAAGTTCACAGAATCACGTGGGAAAGTTGTTCAACATTAAAATGCAGGAACATACCTTAGATTTAGTACTCTAGATTAGATCCTTGGAAGTTATCTTTTAGAAAAATAATGTAGCAATTCTGATATAGCATCTCCCTGGCCTGTCTTTTTACAATATTCTGTTCTTGATATTGAAATCATCCCTGTTGGGCCACAAAGGACGATCTTTCCTGAAGAATTGCGAAGTTGCTGCTGCACAGAAATCCTAGACTGGAAATTCAAACAATACAGATTTGAGTCTGGGCCTTACTGATGCTAGATATTTGTATGTTCTGGGGCATGTGATTTCATCTTTGTGTGATGCTCTTTGATTGCTAGCAGTGGCTAATCATACCACAGCTTTTAGGATTCAAAAATGGAAATGTTATAATTGCTCCTACTAAGACTTGGCCTATGGTAATTATTTTTGAAATTCTATTATATATAGTATAAAAATGCTATTCCAATATGCCTTGACCCCATTTTCTATAAGAGAATTCTTGATTTCTGGGTGGTAAATTCATCCAGAAAAATTCTATATACCAGTGCCTTTTGTAGCTCTTTGTGGCTGACCAGAGAGGCATAGCAGGACTGACCCCATAATTTATAAGATTCAGCACCAAAAAAAAAGTGCAGAGCTCACTGTGGTGAAAGAGAGAGAAGGGGGTTGTTTAAAAATCTTTATAAGACGTTTTCTTAAGCCCCTGTTATCTCTTGAGCACACATTTCTCTCTCCTCTGATTTTTCTTCTCTGGAGAGCATAATTTTATTTCTTGAACTAATTAATCTCTCATCTCTTTTTCTGTACACCCACATCTCTCTAAATTTCTTTCAATAAAACTATTTTACTTCACCAAAATAGTTATTGCATATAAAAATTTTTTTTATTCCTTTCAGGATCTTTCCCATGATTTATGATGATGACCTTTATTTGCTGTTGGATGTCATTCATTGGGCACACAATAATCAGTATAGTAAAGACTTTCACAGGCATCAGGTTTGTACACAAAACTGTGGTTTCTCTTCTGGAGAATTCCCAGGCTGGTGTGCAGTTCCCTGTCTAGGGAAGAGAAATCAAGCCAACATTTCCAAGTCTTCTCTCCTCTGCCCCAATCCACTATATATGATGATTTCCCCCTCCATACATATTTCCTCCTGTGTGCAATAAAGAGGTCCAGGCATTGTTACTAAAGCTGAGTAAACTTTTTGCCCCCCCCCCCGAGTTACCTGGCCATGTTCATGCGACCTCAGAATCATAATAATTGCCAAATGTAGATGGATGTGCCAGTTTCTCTTTCAGGGAAAACTGGTTCTGGAGAGGTACCAGGAGGCAGGAAGTAGATTCTATGGGAGCTGAGATTTAAAGCCCCATGTGCATTCTACATAGATTCATTGAATGGTACTCACAAAACACGTATCCAAACACAAAATTATTAAAAATTCTAGGAAGATGACTACAAATCATGATCATTGTCAAAGTGAAAGACCCAGACACTATAACTATCTGTGTCTGTCTGTCTGTCTGTCTGTCTCTGAAGCATATCCTATACAAAAATATGTTTTATATACAATTTGTGAAATACTCTCTTAATTTTATGTCTAACCACCTGACAAAGTTTGGGTGCTACTCACAGTAGTAGGCTTAGATAACCCTGTAATGCCGGAGATAGAACATGAGGTTCCTTATGCAAATCATGTGCTCTAGTTCTTTGAGCTGTTTTTCTGTTCCTAGGAAACCCTCTTCCAAACAATCTTTTTGTTCCATATTCCTAAGTGAAATGACTGAATGTGGGGGTGGATAGATGGTTTAGGGGATAAAGTACATGTTTTGTATGTAGTCAAACCTTATTCAATTCCTAGTACCACATGATTTCCCAAGCATCACAGGATGAATAATTAAGGAATTAATTAAGGGATGATTAAGTACTCAACACTGCAGAGAATAAAAGGTTCAAAATTCTTGGGCTCTAACAATGACAAGATTGGGAGAATTAATAGATGAATAGATGAAGCCTCTACTGAGTACCACTTGGGAGGTCCTCTCCCCCCCCCCCAAATTCGTGGGTTGGTTGATTAATTCAAGCAGGATTGTATTATATATTCTAGATCAACATAAAATCTCCACTAAAAGTCTAGTTCTATATTCCACCAAATATTTGGTCCTTCAGTAATGATTATAACTCCCATACCTTTCTGTTAACTGCTAATTGATCTTATAGTCCCCAAATTCCCTTTTAATTTCCTATTTTTGCAATATTTATTTTATATGTATGGTTTCTCTAACACATAGAGTGAAATTATATCATGTCCATATTTCTGCATCTGATACATTTTTATTAAGCCTAATACTTTCTAAGACTACACTTGCTATTAAGAAGGCAGGAGTTCATAATCCTCTTACTACTGAATAGTATTCCTTGGGTATGTCATCCACTGCTTTATTAATTCATCAGTCAACAGGATGCCATATTGTCTAAAATGCATTTAGTATGGCCACAGCATTTACTACTGAAACCAGCAAAAGGACCACATCTGCAGACAGACAACCATGTGCACAAGTATCTTTAAATATAAAGGGGTAAGGCCAGGATTATTACCCTGATTTATAAAAATGATTTGAGAGATTCATGACTTTACAAAGATACCATCTATATTTCTGAATTTTTTTTACCAATTTGCATCCATAACTTTAATCAGATACTTAGAAGGGGCATAATTTTAAGAGGTTAAGAACTGAGCTCTGAGTTATTTAGCTTTTAGCAACTGCAAACAGATTTCCTTTTTGGCTGTTTACATGGAGAAACAATAACAGGCACTAAGCAGTGCTATGGATATTGTTGAAGAAATCAACAATGATTAAGACACCCTTCGAAAGTGGAATGATAATGCAAGATAATGTCAATGACCAAGGCAGTAGATAATCCTAACCTCTTTATTACGAACATTCCCTTGGTGAGATGAGAAACATGGTTTAACACCAGTAATATTACACCAGATGATAAATCCAAAGTTTCTATCTTATGCATACTATATTACTCCAAAGCTGCTGCATACCAAATACAAATCACTGCAAAGTAGTGACTCTTTCTGACCAGCCATTTTAACATTCTTGGTCACAATCCAGACTTTAAAAATCCATTAGCAATTTATGCACAGACTAACTGGACATTGAGGTGGCCATCTAAAATGGACCAGACCACGAGAGTCCACTCCCACAAAATTTTCAGTTGCTTGATGGAGCATTCTCTTTGGGATGAATCAGCCTTTAATCCAGTTCTGGTTTTCTTTAGTTTTAAATAAACTCAGACACTTTATTCCAAATATTTAGTGCTCCTCAGGTACAAGATGTACAAGCACTGCAAAGTAAAACAAAGTTAGCCTGTTAGAAATAAAAAACTTTCTTCTTTTTAAACTATGCACTTGCTTACAATTTAAGCTCTCACTTGCTGCTTTAAAAAAAAATCCTAAAAAAAAAAAAATCCTGATACAGATCTCCATCTGCACATTAAACAAAGGAATGGCAGTGTGTTGTTTTCATCTTCCCTCTGAAAATGTACCTCTCTCACCGTTTTTGGTATGTTCTTTTATCACCATCTCTTTTTTTAATGGTGCAAAATAGGGCCTGGGGATGTGATAGAGTTAGATAACATGTAACATTTATGAAGGCCTGGATTTACTCCACGGTATCACCAAATAAATGCAGAGATAGAAACAATACTTATTAATCACTTGATATTTCAAAACTTTTAAGAATAGCTCAATGTATATGACAGAATACATACTACACAGCAAAATCCAAGTTAATTCTGAAACTAGTTCCAATGATACCCTCTCCCCTCTTCATAATAGTGAGGCCTTATTTTTCAGAAAGTTACTATTAATTGAGTGTATTATATTAGAGCCACTTTTATTTCCTGCTATTTTATTTAGAGTTAAGAGATTAGTGGAAGTGACTGTTAGTAAAATATTTAGTTGATTATGATATATTTTAATATCTTAAATATGTATTTTTCTTTTTTTATATATTTTATTTAAACACATTGATTACATACGTGATTGTGTTTGGGTTTCAGTCATGTAAAGAACACCACCCATCACCAGTGCAACATTCCCATCACCAATGTCCCAAATCTCCCTCCTCCCCACCCAACCCCACCTGTACTCTAGACAGGCTTTTCATTTCCCTCATACATTCTCATTATTAGGGCAGTTCAAAATGTAGTTATTTCTCTAACTAAACTCATCATTCTTTGTGGTGAGCTTCCTGAGGTGAGCTATAAATTCCAGCTCTTTTTTCTTTTGTGTCTGAAAGTTATTATTGCAAGAATGTCTTTCATTTTTCTTAAAACCCATAGATGAATGAGACCATTCTGCATTTCTTTCTCTCTCTCTATGACTTATTTCACTCAGCATAATAGATTCCGTGTACATCCATGTATAGGAAAATTTCATGACTTCATCTCTCCTGACAGCTGCATAATATTCCATTATGTATAGGTACCACAGTTTCTTTAGCAATTTGTCTGTTGAAGGGCATCTTGGTTGTTTCCAGAGTCTTGCTATGGTAAATAGTGCTGCAATGAATATAGATGTAAGGAAGGGGTTTTTGTATTTTATTTTTGTGTTCCTAGGCTATATTCCTAGGAGTGGTATAGCTGGGTCATATGAGAGCTTGATTTTCAGTTTTTGGAGGAATCTCCATATCACTTTCCATAAAGGATGAAGTAGACGGCATTCCCACTAGCAGTGGATAAGAGTTCCTTTCTCACCACATCCACGCCAACACTGTTTATTCTCATTTTTTGTGATGTGTGCCATTCTCTGTGGTGTGAGGTGGTACCTCATAGTTGTTTTGATTTGCATCTCCCTAATTATTAGTGATGTGGAGCATTTTTTCATGTGTCTTTTGGCAATTTGTATTTCTTCTTTGTCGAAGTGTCTGTCCATTTCTTCTCCCCATTTTTTGATGGGATTAGATATTTTTTTCTTGTAAATTTCTGACAGTGCCTTGTATATTTTGGAGATAAGCCCCTTATCTGATGGGTATTGGGTGAATAGTTTCTCCCACTCAGTGGGGGGCTCTTATATCCTGAGCGCTGCTATTTCCTTTGAGGTGCAGAAGCTTCTCAGCTTAATATATTCCCATCTGTTAATCTCTGCTTTCACTTGCTTGGGGAGTGCAGTTTCCTCCTTGAATATGCCTGTAATGTTCTGGAGTGTTTTACCTATGTGCTGTTCTATATATCTTTGGTTTCGGTCTGATATCGAGGTCTTTCATCCATTTGGATTTTACCTTCGTACATGATGTTAGTTGGAGGTCTAGTTTCAATTTTTGCAAGTGGCTAGCCAGTTGTGCCAACACCACTTGTTGAAGAGGCTTTCTTTGCTCCATTTAGGATTTCTTGCTCCTTTATCAAACATTAGGTGATTGTATGTCTGGGGAACATTTTCTGAGTATTCAAGCCTATTCCACTGATCTGAGGGCCTTTCCTTATTCCAATACCATGCTGTTTTGATAACTATTGCTTTGTAGTAGAATTTAAAGTTGGGGAAAATAATTCCTATCATATTCTTTTTTCCCAATGATTGCTTTAGCAACTCTAGGGTGTTTATTGTTCAAAACAAATTTCAAAAGTGCCTGATCCACTTCTTTGAAGAATGTCATGGGTATCTTTAGAGGGATAGCATTAAATTTGTATAATGCCTTGGGGAGTATTGTCATTTTGATGATGCTAATCCTGCCAATCCATGAGCAGGGTATGTGTTTCCATTTCCGTGTGTCCTCTCTTATTTCTTGGAGCACAGTTTTATAGTTTTCTTTGTATAAGTCCTTCACATTTTTAGTCAAGTTCATTCCAAGATATTTGAGTTTGTGTGGCATTATTGTGAATGGGATTGTTTTCTTAATGTCCATTTCTTCCTTATTACTATTGGTGTATAGAAAGGCCATTGATTTTTGTGTGTTAATTTTGTAGCCTACCACCTTGCCATACGAGTCTATTGTTTCTAGAAGCTTTTTGGTAGAGTCTTTAGGGTTTTCTAAGTAGAGTATCATGTCATCTGCAAACAGTGAGAGCTTGACTTATTCCTTTCCTATCTGGATTCCCTTGATATCTTTTTCTTGCCTAATCACTTATAGCAAATACTTCCAGTGCTACGTTGAATAGGAATGATGAGAGAGGACAGCGTTGTCTTGTGCCAGAATTTAGAGGAAAGGCTTTTAGTTTTTCTCCATTGAGCATAATATTTGCCACTGGCATGTGGTAGATGGCCTTAACTATATTGAGAAAGGTTCCTTCCATTCCCATCTTGCTGAGAATTTTGATCAAGAATGGGTGTTGGACCTTATCAAATGGTTTCTCTGCATCTATTGATATGATCATGTGATTTTTATTTTTCTTGTTGTTGATGTTGTGCATTATGTTGATAGATTTACTGATGTTGAACCATCCTTGCATTCCTGGGATGAAACCTACTGATCGTACTGGATAAACTTCTTAATGAGGCATTGAATATTATTTGCCAGGATTTTGTTGAGGATCTTTGTATCTGCATTCATCAGCAATATTGGTCTGTAATTTTCTTTTTCATAGCATCTCTGTCTGGTTTAGGTATCAAGGTGATGTTGGCTTCATAAAAACTATTTGGAAGTGTTTCCATTTGTTCAATTTCATGAAAGAGTCTGGCCAGGATTGGTAGTAGTTGCTCTTGGAAAGTTTGAAAGAATTCATTAGTGAATCCATCTGGGCCTGTGCTTTTGTTTTTGGGCAGACATTTGATTACCATTTTAATTTCATCAATAGTGATGGGGGAGTTTAGATATGCTACATCCTCTTCCTTCAACCGTGGAAGATTATAAGAGTCCAAGAATTTATCCATTTCTTCCAGGTTCTCATTTTTAGTGGCATTGAGTTTCTCAAAGTAGTTTCTGATTACCCTTTGAATCTCTGCCATATCAGTAGTGATCTCTCCTTCTTCATTCCTAATACGAAGTTATCAAGTTTCTCTCTTTCTTTCCTTGTTAGTTTTGCCAGTGGTCTATCAATCTTGTTTATTTTTTCAAAGAACCAACTTCTGCCTTTGTTGATCTTTCGAATTGTTTTTTGGGTTTCCACTTCGTTGATTTCTGCTCTCAGCTTTGTTATTTCCTCTGTCTCCCTATTTTTGGGTCCTTCTGTTGAGCACTTTCTAGTTCTATTAGCTATGTAATTAAGCTACTCAGGTAAGCCCCTTCTTCCTTCCTGATGTGTGCTTGCAAAGCTATAAATTTTCCTCTCATTACTGCTTTTGCTGTGTCCCGTAAGTTCTGATAGTTTGTGTCTTTATTGTCATTCGTTTCCAGGAACCTTTTGATTTCCTCCATGATTTCATCTCGGACCCACTGGTTATTCAGTATGAGGCTGTTTAACTTCCAGGTGTTAAAGTTTTTCTTGTGTGTCCCTTTGGAATTCACAAATAATTTCAGAGCATTGTGGTCAGCTAAGGTAGCCTGCAATATTTCTATTCTCTTGATATTATGGAGGTATGTTTTATGAGCCAGCATGTAGTCTATCCTGGAGAATGTCCCATGTACATTGGAGAAGAATGTGTATCCAGGTTTCTGGGGATGGAGTGTCATATATATATATATATATATATATATATATATATATATATCCACTAAGCCTCTTTCTTCCATTTCTCTCCTCAAGTCTAGTATATTCTTGTTGGGTTTCAGTCTGGTTGACCTATCCAGTGTTGACAAAGCCGTGTTGAGGTCCCCCACAATTATTGTGTTGTTATTGATATTATTTTTCAGATTTGTCAACAATTGTATTAAATATTTTGCTGGCCCCTCATTGGTGCATATATGTTTAGGAGAGTGATTTTTTTCCTGTTCTATATACTCCTTGATTAATATAAAATATCCATCTTTAGGGGGCCGGGCGGTGGCGCTAAAGGTAAGGTGCCTGCCTTGCCTGCGCTAGCCTTGGACGGACCGCGGTTCGATCCCCCGGTGTCCCATATGGTCCCCTAATCCAGGAGCAACTTCTGAGCGCATAGCCAGGAGTAACCCCTGAGCATTACCGGGTGTGGCCCAAAAATCAAAAAAAAAAATATCCATCTTTGTCCCTTACAACCTTCCTGAGTATAAAGTTTGCATTATCTGATATTAGTATAGCCACTCCAGCTTTTTTAATGGGTGTTGTTTGCTTGGATAATTTTTCTCCAGCCTTTTATTTTGTGTCTATGTTTGTTCTGACTATTCAGGTGCGTTTCTTGTAGGCAGCAGAAGGTTGGATTGAGTTTTTTGATCCATTTAGCCACTCTGTGTCTCTTAACTGGTGCATTTAGTCCATTGACGTTGAGAGAAAGAATTGTCCTGGGATTTAATACCATCTTTATATCGAAATTTGGTGTGTCTTTTGGTTAGTCTTGTCTTAACTTAGGTCTTTCAGTTTTTCTCTTAAGACTGGTTTTGAGTCTGTAAAGTTTCTGAGCTGTTTTTTGTCTGTGAAACCATGTATTCTTCCATCAAACCGGAAAGTGAGTTTTGCTGGGTACAGTATTCTATGTGAAGCATTCATTTCATTCAGTCTTGTCACAATATCCCACCACTGCTTTCTGGCATTGAGTGTTTCTGGTGACAGGTCTGCTGTAAATCTCAAGGATGCTCCCTTGAATGTAATTTCCCTTTTTGATCTTGCTGTTTTCAGTATTCTGTTTCTATCTGTGGGATTTGTCATTGTGACTAGGATGTGTCTTGGGGTATTTTTTCTGGGGTCTCTTTCATTTGGTACTCTTCGAGCATGCAGGATTTGATCACATGTATTCTTTAGCTCTGGAAGTTTCTTTTTAATGATGTTCTTGACTGTTGATTCTTCCTGGAAATTTTCTTCATGGGTCTCAGTGACTCCAATGATTCTTAAGTTGTTTCTATTGAGCTTATCATAGACTTCTATTTTCATCTGTTCCCATTCTTTGACTAATTTTTCCACTGTCTGTTCATTTGCTTTAATTTTTTCCCCCCAATCTCTCCCGCTGTATGGAATTGTTATTTATCTTATCTTCCACAGCACCAAGTCTATTTTCAGCTTCTGATACCCTCTACCAGAGCTTATCCATTTTGTCATTCACTTCGTTTACTGAGTTTTTCAGGCCTGTTAGTTGACATGTTATTTCAATTTGGAGTTTTGTGATTTCTGTCTTCATATTTTCTTGGTTCTTATTAGTGTTCTGTTCAATTCGATCCATGGTTTATTTGAGTTCTTTGAGCATCTTCCATATTGCTTGTCTCAAGTCCTTATCTGAGATGTTGATTAGTTGGTTGGTCATTATCTGGTCATCAGAATTGTCATCTTCATTCTCTATGTTTGAAGCTGGCCTGCGTTGTTTCCCCATTGTCACACTTGTATTGTGGGTTTTTCTACGTGTTGTGGTGGTATTCATTGGCTAAATGATGCAGGCAGCCACACTCCTCTGGCTCCACCCTTTCTGGGTGGGTTGACTTGCCTCCAAGGGAGGGGAGTCCTCTGTGGATGAAGCCTCACACAGGATCAAATCTTAGGCCCGAGCACGCAGACAGAAGACAGTCTGGAGAGAAATGCTGGGCTTCAGTGATCCAGCACAGTTCTTAGTGTTATTTTTTTCTTCTTGTTGTGATGGTGTTCTTTCCTTAGAAAGAGTGCACGTCCGTGGAGCAAAGCGGAGTGGCTATGCTTTTCTGGAACCTCTTTTTGGCCCACTCCCAAGAGGTTCACGTGACAGGACAGTAGACAGACACACACAGGCAGCACTCACAATTTTTCACAGTCAGGCTCCACTGGGCAGGCTTAGTTTCATAGATTTTCCAAGCTGACATCACAAACAGGGGACCTGGCTTTTGAAAACTACTGCTTATAGCTTGTTTTCACATTATGGAGCAGTTCCTTGGCGTTCCCGCCCTAAAATAGTCCTCTGGGAAAGCGAGTTTTCTGGAGCCTCTTTTCGGCCCACTCCCAAGAGGTTCACGCAACAGGATAGTAGACAGACACACACAGGCAGCACTCACAATTTTTCGCAGCTCGGTGTCACTGGACTGGCTTAGTTTCATAGATTTTCCCAGCCTGATGTCACAAACAGGGGACCTGGCTTCTGCAAAGTACTGCTTATAGCTGTTTTTCACGTTATGGAGCAATTCCTTGGCGTTCCCGCCCTAGAATGGGCCTCTGGGAGAGCGATTTTTCTGGAGCCTCTTTTCGGCCCACTCCCAAGAGGTTCATGCGACAGGACAGTAGACAGACACACACAGGCAGCACTCACTATTTTTCACAGTCGGGCCCCACTGGGCAGGCATAGTTTCCAAAATATGTATTTTTCAATGTATGTATTGAAAAATTATTTTTGTTTTGGTTTTGAGGTCATACTTTGCTCTGTGCTCAGGGATCACTCCTGGTGATACCAGGAATCAAACCTGATTCTTGCATGCAAAGCAAGAACCTTAAACCTATATATTGAATATTTGTAATTGACATTATATATCAAATCTCAGAATACCTTTGTAAGATAATTGAATATGTACATAAGGATAGAGTAGATTATTCTAAAATAGGAAAATTTAAAATGGGGATGAAACAGTATTAGCCAAATAAATGTCTACAAAGTTAAGATATGATCTAGACATATGACTAGTTAAATCCCAGTACTGCATAAGAACCTTGAGCACAGAGTTGGGAATAACCTCTGAGCTACTATCAGGCTTTACCCTAAAATAAAAAAAAAATGTTCTAGAATTTGAGCATAACTCACCACACTAGCTCAAGCTCACAAGACCAATCCTCTGGGAAATTATTACAATTATATCTTGTCTCTCAAATGAGTCATTTAATCAGGACGATGTGGAATCACACTTCTTATATACTCAGACCAATGCTTTTTACCTTCTACCTCTTATTTTGCTAGTTCTGGAGAATTTATTAACATTAAGAGAAAGAAACATCACTTTTCCAAGGAAAGAGGAACTCCTCAAATTGGTGATACTGACTGGGTCACACTTTATTTTTAACAGCCAAGTCCCTGTAGGTTTAGTTTTTCTTCTCTTTCTCCTAGATGCCTGTTAAGAGCAGAATGAAGATAGATTTTACATTCCCCCTTCCAAGGAGTCTCTAGGCCACACTCACTTTATATACATTTATTACTAAAGAATCTCAACAAATTAGGGAATTTTTGGATAAAAATAAGTTGGGCCTTGGTATGACTGTTTCTAACAAAGCAAAATAAAAACCGGACTTACAAGCAGTCCTTATTCTCCCAACACTATTTCAAAAACTGAACTCAACTGTTTTGAAGTTACCTCCTCCTGGGAAAGATAACTGCACTCTTAAATAGGGTTTCAGAAAGCACTTTAAGACTGTTATTCTTAGTTGAAAAAATGTTAAGGGAAAATCTTTTCTTCAGCCAAGATCACACTGATATGAACATGACATTCTAGAAAACTAGAGGTGCACAACCAAAAGAGCAAATTTGTCTGGCAAAAAATTTTCTCCAATGTTTGTGTAAGTCTTTGGAAATAATGAGTTCCTTCATAACAAGCACAACAATCCTCTTCCAGGTGCTACAACATGGGTCAAGGCTCATGTTAATATTCATAATCATGTTCATAAAGATCCCTCTTCTAAGGGCTGGATAGACGATAGAGTGGGTAGCATGTGGCCAAACATAGGTTCAATATCAGATACTTTATTTGGTTCCCCAAGCTCATCAGGAGTGAACTTTAAGAACAGAGCTATGAGTAAGCCCTGAGCACTGCCAGGTGTGAGCAAGAAAGAAGTACACAAAGGAAGGAAGAAATGAAGATAGAAAAGAAAGAGAAAGAAAGAAAGAAAAAAAGAAAGAAAGAAAGAAAGAAAGAAAGAAAGAAAGAAAGAAGAAAGAAGGAAAGAAAGAAAGAAAGAAAGAGAAAGAAAGAAGAAAGAAAGAAAGAAAGAAAAAGAAAAAGAAGGAAGAAAGAAAGAAAGAAAGAAGGAAGGAAGGAAGGAAGGAAGGAAAGAAAGAAAGAAAGAAAGAAGGAAGGAAGGAAGGAAAGAAAGAAAGAAAGAAAGAAAGAAGAGAGAAAGAAAAAGAGAAAGAAAGAAAAGAGAAAGAAAAAAGAAGAGAGAGAAAGAAAGGAAAGAAAGAATGAAAGAAAGAAAGAAGAAAGAAAGAAAGAAAGAAGAAGAAAGAATGAATGAAAGAAAGAAAGAAAGAAAGAAGAAAGAAAGAAAAAAGAAAGAAAGGAAAGAGAAAGAAAGAAAGAAAGAAAGAAAGAAAGAAAGAAAGAAAGAAGAAAGAAAGAAAGAAAGAAAGAAAGAAAGGAAAGAAAAAGAAAGAAAGAAAGAAAGAAAGAAAGAAAGAAAGAAAGAAAGAAAGAAAGAAAGAAAGAAAGAAGAAAGAAAAAGAAAGAAAGAAAGAAAGGAAGGAAGGAAGGAAGGAAGGAAGGGAAAGAAAGAAAGAAGAAAGAAAGAAAGAGAGAGAAAAGAAAGAAGAAAGAAAGAAAAAGAGAAAAAGAAAAGAGAAAGAAAAAAGAAGAGAGAGAAAGAAAGGAAAGAAAGAAGAAAGAAAGAAAGAAGAAAGAAAGAAAGAAAAAAGAAAGAAAGGAAAGAAAAAGAAAGAAAGAAAGGAAGGAAGGAAGGAAGGAAGGAAGGAAGGGAAAGAAAGAAAGAAGAAAGAAAGAAAGAAAGAGAGAGAGAAAAGAAAGAAGAAAGAAAGAAAGAAAGAAGAGAAAAAGAAAAAGAGAAAGAAAGAAAAGAGAAAGAAAAAAAGAAGAGAAAAAGAAAGGAAAGAAAGAAAGAAAGAGAAGAAAGAAAGAAAGAATGAATGAAGAAAGAAAGAAAGAAAGAAAGAAAGAAGAAAGAAAGAAAAAAGAAAGAAAGAAAGGAAAGAAAGAAAGAAAAGAAGAAGAAAGAAGAAAGAAAGAAAGAAGAGAAAAGAAAGAAAGAAAGAGAAAGAAAGAAAGAAAGAAAGAAAAAAAAGAAAGAAAGAAAGAAAGAAAGAAAGAAAGAAAGAAAGAAAGAAAGAAAGAAAGAAAGAAAGAAAGAAAGAAAGAAAGAAAGAAAGAAAGAGAAAGATGGGGCCAGAGAGATAGCATGGAGGCAAGGTGTTTCCCTTGCATGCAGAAAGACGGTGGTTTGAATCCTGGCATCCCATGTGGTCCCCTGAGCCTGCCAGGAGCGATTTCTTAGCATAGAGCCAGGAGTAAGTCCTGAGCAGCGCTGGATGTGACCAAAAAAAGAAAAAAAGAAGAGATTGTGCTGGTTTCCTTTGCTTGGCAGACATTTGGGGGCCTCCCCAGGCATCCCCTGACGGCTTGCCTCGGCTGAGGTGAGTGTTTGGGGGCCGGAGTTGCAGATCAGGCTGACTGCTGGACCCCTAGGCCCGGCAGACATTTTGGGACCTCCCCCAGCCTGCATCAACCTGGGAACTTTGACCTCATTCAGCATTAATCTCTTCAAGGCGTGTCTCGCTGGGGCGTGTGTTTTCTGTTGGAGTTGTGGATTGTGCTGGTTTCCTTTGCTTGGCAGACATTTGGGGGCCTCCCCAGGCATCCCCTGACGGCTTGCCTCGGCTGAGGTGAGTGTTTGGGGGCCGGAGTTGCGGATCAGGCTGACTGCTGGACCCCTAGGCCCGGCAGACATTTTGGGACCTCCCCCAGCCTGCATCAACCTGGGAACTTTGACCTCATTCAGCATTAATCTCTTCAAGGCGTGTCTCGCTGGGGCGTGTGTTTTCTGTTGGATTTGTGGATTGTGCTGGTTTCCTTTGCTTGGCAGACATTTGGGGGCCTCCCCAGGCATCCCCTGACGGCTTGCCTCGGCTGAGGTGAGTGTTTGGGGGCCGGAGTTGCGGATCAGGCTGACTGCTGGACCCCGGCCGCGCACTCCAACTCGCCAATGAGTACCACCACAACACGTAGAAAAACCCACAGCGTAAGCGAGACAATGGGGAGACTACGCAAACCAACTTCAACCATAGAGAATGAAGATGGAAACTCTGATGACCCAACAACGACCAACTACCTAAGCAGTCTTTCAGAAATGGAGTTTAGAGATGAAATATGGAGGTTGCTAACAGATATCAAAGAAAGTATAAATCAGAGCACTAATAAAAATCAAGAGAATATGAAGATAGAAATCAGAAAACTCCAAACTGAAATATCAGATCAGATAACAGGTCTGAAAAACTCAGTAGACGAATTGAAGAACATAATGGATGAGCTTTCCAACAGGTTAACAGCAGCTGAGGATAGAATTAGTGCTTTAGAAGACGAGATGCATAACAACTTTACACAGCAGAAGAGATTGGAAAAAAGCCTCAAATCAAATGATCAGACAATGGAAAATTTACTCAAAGAATATGAGAAGATGAAAATAGAAGTCTTTGATAAGCTCAACAGAAACAACTTTAGAATCATTAGAGTTCCAGAGACCCAAGAAGAAAATCTTCAGGAAGAATCAATGGTTAAGAACATCATCACAGAGAAACTACCAGAGCTAAAGAAAACATGTGACCAAATCCTGCATGCCCGAAGAGTACCAGCTAAAAAAGACCCCAGTAGAAACACCCCAAGACACATCCTAGTCACCATGATGAAACCCACCGATAGAGATAGAATACTGCAAGCAGCAAGATCGAAAAGGGAAATTACATTCCAGGGAGCATCCTTGAAATTTACAGCAGACCTGTCACCAGAAACACTCAAGGCCAGAAGGCAGTGGTGGGACGTAGTGGCAAAACTCTATGAAATAAATGCTTCGCCAAGAATATTGCACCCAGCAAAACTAAGTTTCAGGTTTGACGGATGTATACACGGCTTCACAGATAAACAACAGCTCAAAATCTTTGCAGACTCAAAACCAGCCGTAAAAGAAAAACTGAAAGATCTACTCTAAAAACAAGACAGAACAAAAAACACACCAAACTTCTACACAAAGATGGCAATAAATCCCATGACAATTATTTCTCTCAATGTCAATGGACTAAATGCACCAGTTAAGAGGCACAGAGTGGCGAAATGGATCAAAAAACTGAAGCCAACCTTCTGCTGTCTACAAGAAACACACCTGAATAGTCAGAATAAACATAGACTCAAAATCAAAGGCTGGAGGAAAATCATTCAAGCAAACAACACCCTTAAAAAAGCAGGGGTGGCCATACTAATATCAGATGACACAAACTTTATACTCAGAAAAGTTGTAAGGGACAAAGATGGATATTATGTACTAATCAAGGGATTTGTACAGCAAGAAGAAATCACTCTCTTAAACATATACGCACCGAATGAGGGTCCAGCAAAGTATTTAATACAATTGTTGACAAATCTGAAGAAGGATATCAATAATAACACAATAATTGTGGGAGACCTCAACACAGGCTTGTCAACACTTGATAGGTCAACCAAATGGAAACCCAACAAAAATATACTAGACCTGCAAAGAGAAATGGATGAAAGAGGCCTAGTAGATATATATAGGGCACTCTATCCTCAGAAACCTGGATACACATTCTTTTCCAATGTACATGGATCATTCTCCAGGATAGATCATGTGCTGGCACATAAAACATACCTCCATAAAATAACAAAGATAGACATTTTGCAGGCTGCCTTTGCTGACCACAAGGCTCTGAAGTTAGATGTGAACTGCAAAGGGACACAGAAGAAAAAATTTAACACCTGGAAGTTAAACAGCCTCATACTCAATAACCAGTGGGTCCGAGATGAAATCAAGGAGGAAATCAAAAGGTTCCTGGAAACAAATGACAATAAAGACACAAACTATCAGAACTTATGGGACACAGCAAAAGCAGTACTGAGAGGAAAATTTATAGCTTTGCAAGCACACATCAGGAAGGAAGAAGGAGCTTACCTGAGTAGCTTAATGACACAGCTAATAGAACTAGAAAGTGCTCAACAAAAGGACCCAAAAATAGGGAGACAGAAGGAAATAACAAAGCTGAGAGCAGAAATCAACGAAGTGGAAACCCAAAAAACAATCCGAAAGATCAACGAAAGCAGAAGTTGGTTCTTTGAAAAAATAAACAAGATTGATAGACCATTGGCAAAACTCACAAAGCAAAAGAAAGAGAGAAACTTGATAACGCGTATTAGAAATGAAAAGGGGGGGATCACTACAGATACTGCAGAGATTCAAAGGGTATTCAGAGAATACTTTGAGAAACTCTATGCCACTAAATATGAGAACCTGGAAGAAATGGATAAATTTCTGAACTCATATAACCTTCCACGGTTGAATAAAGAAGAGGTAGCATATCTAAACACCCCCATCACTATTGAGGAAATTAAAACTGTAATCAAAAATTTACCCAAAAACAAAAGCCCAGGCCCTGATGGATTCACGAATAAATTCTTTCAAACCTTTCAAGAGGAACTACTACCAATTCTGGCCAGACTCTTTTATGAAATCGAAAAAACAGGAATACTTCCAAATAGCTTTTATGAAGCCAACATCACCTTAATACCAAAACCTGATAGAGATGCTGCCAAAAAAGAAAATTACAGACCAATATCCCTGATGAACACAGATGCAAAGATCCTCAACAAAATCCTGGCGAACAGGATCCAGTGCCTCATCAAGAAGATCATTCACTTTGATCAAGTAGGTTTCATCCCAGGAATGCAAGGATGGTTTAACATCCGTAAATCTATCAATACAATACACAACATAAACAACAACAAAAATAAAAATCACATGGTCATATCAATAGATGCAGAAAAAGCATTTGATAAGGTTCAACACCCATTCTTGATGAAAACTCTCAGCAAGATAGGAATAAAAGGAACCTTTCTCAATATAGTCAAAGCCATCTACCAGAAGCCAGTGGCAAATATTATCCTCAATGGAGAAAAACTAAAATCCTTTCCTCTGAATTCTGGTACAAGACAAGGCTGTCCTCTCTCACCACTCCTATTCAACATAGCACTGGAAGTACTTGCTATAGCGATTAGGCAAGAAAAAGATATCAAGGGAATCCAGATAGGAAAGGAAGAAGTCAAGCTCTCACTGTTTGCAGATGACATGATACTCTACTTAGAAAACCCTAAAGACTCTACCAAAAAGCTTCTAGAAATAATAGATTTGTATAGCAAAGTGGCAGGATACAAAATTAACACACAAAAATCAATGGCCTTTTTATACACTAATAATGATAGGGAAGAAATGGACATTAAGAGAACAATCCCATTCACATTAGTTCCACACAAACTCAAATATCTTGAAGTCAACCTGACTAAAGATGTGAAGGATCTATACAAAGAAAACTACAAAACACTGCTCCAAGAAATAAGAGAGGACACGCGGAAATGGAAATACATACCATGCTCATGGATTGGCAGGATCAACATCATTAAAATGGCAATACTTCCAAAAGCATTGTACAGATTTAACGCGATTCCTCTAAAGATACCCATGACATTTTTCAAAGAAGTGGATCAAATACTTCTGAAATTCATCTGGAACAACAAACAACCTCGAATAGCTAAAGCACTCCTTGGGAAAAGGAATATGGGAGGCATTACTTTCCCCAATTTTAAGTTGTATTACAAAGCAACAGTTATAAAAATAGCATGGTATTGGAATAAAAACAGACCCTCAGATCAGTGGAATAGGCTTGAGTACTCAGAGAAGGTTCCTCAGACATATAACCACCTTGTTTTTGATAAAGGAGCAAGAAATCCTAAATGGAGCAGGGAAAGCCTATTCAACAAGTGGTGTTGGCACAACTGGTTAACCACTTGCAAAAAAGCGAACTCAGACCCCCAACTAACACCATATACAAAGGTAAAATCCAAATGGATTAAAGACCTTGATATCAGAACTGAAACTATAAGGTATATAGAACAACATGTAGGTGAAACACTCCAGGACATTGAGACTAAAGGCATCTTCAAGGAGGAGACAGCACTTTCCAAGCAAGTGGAAGCAGAGATAAACAGATGGGACTATATTAAGCTGAAAAGCTTCTGCATCTCAAAGGAAATAGTGCCCAGAATACAAAGGCCACCCACTGAGTGGGAGAAATTATTCACCCAATACACATCAGATAAAGGGCTAATATCCAAAATTTACAAGGTACTGACAGAACTATACAAGAAAAAAACAACTAACCCCATCAAAAAATGGGGAGAAGAAATGAACAGACACTTTGAAAAAGAAGAAAGGCAAATGGCCAAAAGGTACATGAAAAGATGTTCAACATCACTAATCGTCAGGGAGATGCAAATCAAAACTACTATGAGGTACCACCTCACGCCACTGAGATTGGCACACATCACAAAAAAGGAAAACAAGCAGTGCTGGCGGGGATGTGGAGAGAAAGGAACTCTTTTTCACTGCTGGTGGGAATGCCGTCTAGTACAACCTTTATGGAAAGCGATATGGAGATTCCTTCACAAACTGGAAATTGAGCTTCCATACGATCCAGCTATACCACTCCTAGGAATATACCCAAGAAACACAAAAATACAATACAAAAAACCCTTCCTTACTCCTATATTCATTGCAGCGCTATTTACAATAGCCAGACTCTGGAAACAACCAAGATGCCCTTCAACAGATGAGTGGCTGAAGAAACTGTGGTACATATACACAATGGAATACTATGCAGCCATCAGGAGAGATGAAGTCATGAAATTTTCCAATACATGGATGTACATGGAATCTATTATGCTGAGTGAAGTAAGTCAGAGGGAGAGAGAAAGACACAGAATGGTTTCACTCATCTATGGGCTTTAAGAAAAATGAAGGACATTTTTAACAGTATCTCAGAGACAAGAGAGATGAGGGCTGGTAGGTGCAGCTCAGGACATGCAGCTCATCACATAGAGTGATGAGTGCAGTTGCAGAGATGACTACACTGAAAACTATCATAAAATGTGAATGAATGAGGGAAGTAGAAAGCCTGTCTCGAGTACAGGTGTAGGGGGGTGGGGAGGAGGGAGATCTGGGAAATTGGTGGTGGGAATGTTGCACCGGTGAAGGGGGGTGCTCTTTACATGACTGTAATCATACAACTATAATCATGTTTGTAATCACGGTGTTTAAATAAAGATAAAAAAAGGAAAAAAAAAGAAAAAAAGAAAAAAAGAAGAAAGGAAGGAAGAAAGAAAGAAAAAGAAAAAAGAAAGAAAGGAAAAAGAAAAAAGAAGAAGGAATGAAAGAAAGTTAGAAACAGTAGACCAAGTAGTTGGATCATACTTGGAAAGATTTACGTTTCCCCCTTCCTTGAATCAAAACTTGAAATTTATTTTAGCCTTATAAACAACTAAGAAAAAAAACTAGCTTCAAATGATCAGAAATACGTTTAAATCCATAGTTTTGTTTCTGACATCAATCCTTTATAATTTGTTTATAAAAAAAAAAAAAAACTCCCTAGCTCTTAGACTATAAGAGAATTGACCTGACATATGCTAGAATACGTTAGCCCAGAAAGCAGGCTGAACTAATAGCCACATAGAATCACTGTGATTGGGGAAAAAATTATTATGTTCATGAAGGATAGTACAACAATTAAGATTCTTGCCTATCATAACCCTGGCTTAAATTTGACACTGGATATGGTTCCTGAACACAGAGTTAAGAGTAAGCCTTGAGAACTGCCCAAAGTGCCCCCCTCAAAAAAAATGCCTGTGGAGCATGAAGTGCATACCACCCCTCTATTTGGTTCCCTTCACAATATAGTCCTTCTGAGCATAACCAGATGGATTCCTGGAGGTCCCTGAACACTGCTGGGTAACACCCCAAAAATCTCTGAGCACAGCAAGGTTAGCTCAAGTAATTCCTGAGCATGTATCTTCAGGTTCTAAACCTGTCCTAAACCACCAGCTCTGTTCGCCTAGAACTGCCTAAGCGTTGCATGGGAGCCCCTGACTCTAACATGCCTTTGTGTATAAGATATATATTTCTTCCAGTAATTATATGGGTTTTACATTGACCAATAAAATAACAGCTCAAGTAACAAAAAAGAACAACCCACCAGAACACCAAAAAGAATTATTTTTCTAGTTTGTATGAAAATGAAAGAAGAGCATCTGTGAAAAGAAGAGATGATATGCAGAGATTCAAGCAAAACTGCTCATGGGTCTCATTCTTGCTTGTCACACTTTTTCTTACACAATCCCATCATGTTCCTACTCTTCCAAGATTCACCAAGTCCTATTCATGTTGAGTATAGAGGTCTCCAGAGGACCTGTATGCCTGGGTCCACTGACACTTTCATAATATATTCCTATTCAGATTAGAGTTAAAACTTCTATTTTGCTCCTGGGACATTTTGTCTAAAAATTACATTTTGCTTTTCCTACTTTTTCTGCTTTGAATTTCAGGGTGACTCAATTTCTTAGGTGGGTTTCAATCAATGAGAGACATTGGAAGGAGACCTTTGGAGAGTTAGAGGGACATAGAAGCATGAATGTTTCTCCTTATTCCATTTGGTCTTCAGTGGTGGCTCCAAGAATAGCTCAGGTGTAATTTTTACTTTTACCAGTAATTTTAGCAGCTGGTATCCAGTATGATCTTTTTTTCTTTGTATCTAGTTTAGGAGTGGAAGCATCTCCCATGATACTCACTTTAGCTCCTCTGTGTTCCATCACCAAAATAACCTGTTCATCTTTTCCATTAAAACTTTTATTATAAATATCTGATGAACTTCTGTTTCCTTGATTGAACATTGACTGGTTCAGCTTACTACAATTGGAATCTGCATAGCCCAACTGTTGAATGCTCTAATCCAAACCACTAATTTAATCCACTCTGTTCTAATAATCTGACCATGGACCATTACAGCCTGCAGAAATTTTCAGCTGGTCCACAAAAACATTATTTCCAGTTATCACCTGGCATGCAGATAAGATTCAATCCGCCACTTCCTCCATTCTCTGAAAAAAATGTTACAGTTAAATATTTTATCAAAGAAGCAACGCAGATTTTGCATTAATATTATTTGGATTAAATATTACTTTATCTAAAATTCAAGATGTTTTATCACCAGCATTTATATTTACTGCTTGGTTTTTACTTATTTTAATTTAAACAACTATAAAATGTTCACTATATTATTGGATTTTAAAATAAACTCTTATGAACACACAACATTCTGCAACAAAAACACTTTTTTCATTAGTGGGCCATGACATATTTTTCCTATTTTAAATCAGTGTGCAGTTGTGAAAGGGTTAAAATAATTATTGTAGTTTATTTGAAATATTGAAGCAGATTACATTTTCCTAAAGAATATACCAAAATGTATGCCTCTATTTTCTATAAATCATAATTTTTTTCATTGCACATTGTAGTGCATTCTCAAACTTGGGTGTTGAAGGGTTATTTTCATGGTCTTTGGAAAATACCATATTATTATTTTTACATTAATATACTTCACTTAATGCACTCTAAACTTTCCTTTTTTAAGTTAGAGTTCAATGTATTATACAAATTATCTATTGTACTACTAGTATCAATTTGGGGCAATATTGGTATATAAAATTAAAACACTGTATGCATATTCTCCTTAATGTTTCCATGATAATTTAGTACCAAAGGGGATTTTTAGTCTCATCATAGCTTTCCATGTCTTAGATTAACATTCTTCAACCTGTGAACTGGCACCTATCCTGCATGCATGTTCATGAATTAGCTGTTATAACTAAGGTTAGAGATTGGTGGTTTCAAGTTTCTCTACCCTGTGGACTGGCACTAGTCAGTGGACTGGTGGTTAAAGACTACAGGATTAGACCCTGACAATTCAGCATAGCACAGTGAACATAGCACTGCCTTTACTCTTATATGATGCTATTTGAGTTCACCTCTTTTGTTTATTTTTATTGTGGCCAAAGTGAGTTACAAATCTTTCAAAGTAATGTTTAAGATACATAGTGATAATGAATAAGAGGAATTCCCACCATCAGTGTTGTCCTCCCTCTATCCCTTTCCCCAGCATACGTCCCACTTCTCCCTCCTTTACTGCCCAGGATGCTAGTGTATCTGGTCCCCACCTGTACAGCTTGTTGTAGGTTGAGTATAGATTTTGTTGTCGTTCACTTTGAGTTTGGTGTTCAAGTCTGATCATTTTTTTATTTCCACTATATGTTCATATGACTGTCTAGTCCTAGTTTGAGTTCAGCTCTTAACTAAGCAACTTACTAGCTAAATGACTTTGTGGCCCATTTTGATGGTCTATATCCCAAAGGGTAACTATGATGATTATTTAAAGAAACACCCTCACTGCACAGGGATATGCAGTAAGTACTCACTGAATGAGAGTAACTTTTCTTCCACTGGGATCTTTGCTCTAATTACTCTCCACTAATCCCTTTGCAAGAATATACATTGCAACCCAACTTTGTGCCTTTTTTTTTTTGCACTTGGACTTTCTTTCTAGGCTTTCGGAATTCTACCCAACCATCACAATCACTCAGAAATTCTACTTAAGAAATCATTTCTGTGGCTCTTTCTTTCCTAAACAGAACTCGTCCACTTTTTAGACCTTGTAAAACCGTTGGCTCTCTACACACATTACATTCTGTCCTGAGATTTGGATGTTTGCCTTTCATGCTCTATTGGTCTGTAAACTTTTGAAGAAAGAATCCATCTCCATCATGGCTGAATCCTACATAGAATTAGGCTTCTCTCTCCCACAGATGTGTTACATAATGACATTTTGCCTGATCTTCACTCCTATGCAGTACCTGGAAAAGCAGTCTACAGTGCTGGTTATTGTGCTGTTGAAGAAGCAGAATATATGCCCTGAAATTCATAAAACAGCCCTTTGCCTAATTCATAAATTAACTAGAATAAATTTTCTGAGATTTTTTAATCCTTCATACTTTTAAATAGTCAAACTATTAAGATTAATTTACCTCTTGATTCTCTTTATAAGCTCACAACTATGCAATAGTTTATAGTGTGTATCCACAAAAGTAAATTCATTTGAATATTATGAATTCTTTATTAAGAATAAATTAAGGACCTCTCCTTAATTCATAGTTGCTTAAAATAAAACTTAAGGTAAACATCTGTAGAAGACCACATTGCTCAGTACACTCAGACCCCTGGGGGGTCATGCTTGAAAAGAAGTTGATATCTGGTTCTCTGATCCAGCTTCTCAGTAAGGAGCTAACAAGCAAGTTTCTTAGAGCCATAGAGATTCTATCAAGTATTTTTTCTTAAGTTCCCCTAAAGAATGATATCTTCTGCTTGACTTTTTTCTTAAATCACTAAACAGACCAACTATTGATAAAAACTCATGCCAAACATCTTTTTACTCTATGTACCACTTTTATCCTTGTGTACATGAAACTTGTTGAGGCTGAAAGCCTGGATGTTTTATTTCTAAAGTGTAAAAAGCTAATAGGCTCTCTGGTATATTCATAAGAAGTGAGAGCTGGTTAATCTTCTGGAAGTTAGAAATGAGCAAGTAGGAAGAATACCATGCAAGACAGAATGTCACAAGCAAGGACAAGAGTGTTCTTTAGACTTTTATCAATAGTATGTTAGGACTTTCAGAACTATCTTAAAATCACATAATCAATTAAGTGGGTTTCATTATGCAGAGACAAAAACCTTTAGGATTTAGACTGTCTTTACTTCAAGCTTACCTAGGTCAACTCTATGAATAATATTCACGTTAGTGGACTTTGAATAGAGAATTATATGATCATTCATAATGCATCCATGTAATGTAAAGACTCCTGCATTCTGGTTAGTCCTTATTATTCTTCATTTCTAGGCTTCCATTGCTTCTATCATAAAATAAAAAATGTGAACAAGAGAGTCAGTATAGCAGGTAAGACACTTGTCTTACATACAGCCAAAAATGGTTTGATCTCCAGCACTGCATATATTTGCCTGAGCTGCCTCAGTGGTGATCACTGAATGCAGAGCAAGGGATTATATTCTGAGTGTTAAAGGTGTTTACCAAAAATAAACAAACTAATATCAATCTCTTTCCATAAAGTAATTCTTTAATTCTATAAAGTATAGGTAAAGAAATTGGACTATTTTTGAGAGAAATAAAATAACAAAAAATGAATGAATTCTATGCCAAGGTATGCAACACTTATCAGTTTGGCCAACATTGGAAAGATAGTAGATTATAATCTATGTGCTTCAAGAGGTAAAACTTCATAAGTACCTAAGAAAAAATGAGAGGAAAAAATAAACTATGATATATTTACACAATGAAGTACTATGCAGCCATTAGGGAAAATGAAGTCATGAAATTGCTTATATATGGATAGAGATGGAGAGTATCACGCTGAATAAAATGAGTCAGAGGAAGAGGGGCAGACATAGAATGATCACACTCATATGCAATATCAAAAAATTATATAAAATAATATACAAATACCAGAAATGAGGGCCACAAAGACTGTTCCATGGTAGGGAGTTTGCCACAAAGTTGAGGGGAGCAGTTAGGACAGAGAAGGACCATTATGATAATGACAATTGAAAATAATTACTTTGAAGAAGAACTGGGTGCTGAAAGAAGGCGAAGTGATACGTATGATACTCTTTCAGTAATAGTATTGATAACCACACTGCCTAAAAGGATAAAGGGAGGAAAAGAGAAATAGAGAGGCAGTTTGTGGGGAGGGAGAAATTGAGGACCTTGTTGGTGAGAAAGGATGGGTGTTGAAACATGGTTTGATTTAAACTCAACCATTGAAACAAAACATCTTTGCAACTATGTATCACATAGTGATTCAATTTTTTAAAAAATAGTAAAAATGTCTTCATGGAAAAAATCATAAAACTTGTCTCTTTCAGACAAAGAAAAACTACTATTCTTTATTTGATTCTTTTTGTTTTGTTTTGTTTTGTTTTGGGGGGCTACACCCATTTGATGCTCAGGGGTTCCTCCTGTCTAAGCGCTCAGAAATTGCCCCTGGTTTGGGGGGACCATATGGGACGCTGGGGGACCGAACTATGGTCCTTCCTTGGCTAGCGCTTGCAAGGCAGACACCTTACCTCTAGCGCCACCTCGCCGGCCCCTCTTTATTTGATTCTTATCATTGTTCTTTAAAAAAAGAAACGACTTCATGTTGATAGATCCAAGGTTTTCTTCTCTCTTTATCTAACTTCTCTATTTCATTCAACAGTTAAGTCTCGCTTGGAAATACTCTTATTTTGTTTCCTTTTCGTTTGGGGGGACTATACCCAATGTTACTCAGGGCTTACTCTTTGCTTTCTTACCAAGGATCATTCCTGATGGTGGTCAGGGGACCACATGCAGTTTGGGGGAATCAAAGTGGAGTTAGCCACATGCAAGACAAGTGTCTTACCCACAGCACTATCTCTTCAGCTACTCTCAGCTCTCTTTCTGAGACTTATGAGAATTCCCTATGTCTCGATTGCTATTTATCTACTGTCCACGTATTTTTAGTCTTCCTGGAAGACACATTCACTATACATTCACAGTGTATCTTGGAATGCTTCCAAGCACATTCAGCTTTATCTCTACTTTCTCCCTCTCTGACCATTCAGTTTGGGGTATTACATATGAGCCAATATTTAGATCTCACTCTGAACAGACACATATCAACCATTGACTGAGTGTTTTTATTTAAAGTTCTATCAAGAACCTCTAAGATAACTTATCCAAATCAGAAATATTTTATTTCCCCTAACCATGTTCCATGATTACCATGTTCCCCTTTTCGCAGTTACACCTTTTCCTTTCTCCTTAGTTTCTGTAAAGGGCAACATCTGTTCCATTGTGCACTTTGCTGACCATAGGTTTGATCCATGGCCTTGAAACCCATCAGTAGTCATTCCTGAGCACAAAGCCAGGAATAAACCCTAAGCAATAATGAATGTGAACCAAAAGTCAAAACAAAAAACAAAACCAAAAACTAACTTTATTTCACTTATTCCATAATACTTTGTTACATCATTGATCTTCAGTGGTCTCTGCTAGGATTCATACTTCATGTGAAATGGATTGATACTTTATTTACTCTTAAGCCCAGCATTTGACATAAGTCCTTAGTAGGTCCTTGGTAGATATTTGATAAACAAATCTATGAGTTGATGGGTGAGCTTAATTTGATAAACTCTTTCTAATTTGTTTCCGTCAAGGTAAATTATAGTTAGGCAATACTAAGATTCATTACCATGGAGACAGTTCTTTTTGTTTCATCAGCTCCTGGGTTTCCCCAAATAGATGCTCTGAACTACCTGGGAGGATGCTGGAATAATGAAGGATAATATTATCTTCTGGGCAAGTGGAGGTAGTTTCTGTTTGCTTAGAAAAGGTAGAAGCTCACCACAAAGAATGGTGAGTGCAGTTATAGAAATAACTACACTGAGAACTACCATAATCATGTGAATGAATGAGGGAACTGGGAAGCCTGTCTAGAGTACAGATGGGGGTGGGGTGGAGTGGAGGGAGATTTGGGACATTGGTGGTGGGAATGTTTCACTGGTGAAGGGGGGTGTTCTTTACATGACTGAAACTTAATCACAATCATATTTGTAATCAAGATGTTTAAATAAATAAAAATACTAAAAAAAAGGTAGATTTCTTGCTGAATGATTATTTTTTATAAAAAGTGAAATAGTAGGCCAATTAAGTTTGTAAATCTGTTAGTTCCTGAACAACAATGCCCAAACTCCACATCCAAAGAAGAAAGACATTTCTACCCAATCCCTAACTGCCACAAAATCTCCATTTCCTGAAGTGTTAATTTCTGATAGATCTGTTTGCGATCATGCAGTTTCATCTTCACATTTTGGTTCTTTTGACTTTTGGACTTATCTCTTTAGAGAGATTAAATTTTCCTTGAAAGAGGTGATTCATTCTATAATTGAGACTGCTGAAAAGACAAACTGTTCAGTGCACACTTAGACCACAGACTGATGATTTATAATAGTGACTGTGAACAAGGATTCCACTGACAGAGGTTTTGTTTGGCTGATTGCAGTGTTGAAAATATAAAAAATGAAAAAATGTATAGAAAATGGGCTTAACATAAATGAACATATATTAGACCTTCATATTTTATTTTGTCTAAAGTTTTTTATAAGTTATAAAGTATAATAGTAATTTCAGGTGTGAATTCATAAACTTAAAATCATTTTCTCTCTGTGGTTCATATCCTACAATCCTATTGATCAACTCGCAAATATCAATTGAATTCTTTTTTCATTTGGTTTTTGGGACTTCACCTGGCAGTACTCCTGGCTTACTCCTGGCTCAGTACTCAGAGATCACTCCTGGCTCGGGGACCATATGAGATGCTGGGGATCAAATCTGTGTTTGTTCTGGGTCAGCCTCGTACAAGACAAATGCCCTAGCACCTCCCCCATCAATTGAATTCTTATTGTTACCTAGTTCTAGTGGGAAGTGGAACTAATGGGGAAAATACTATAGACACATATATACAACATACATATATATTTTTTTCAAAAGTATATGCTTATTTATCCCTCAGTTATATCCTACCAAAATGAAAACTCCAATTTCTTGAAGTACTAACAAGTATTCTTGTTGCTTTTACTAACAAAGAGTAATGGGAAAAATAACAGTAAAAGAGTAAGTCCTAGAACTTCAGAATCTTAGAGAGTCAAGGTCAGTGAAAAGCTTAGAACTCAACCTCTGCTATCTGTTGAGAGAGAGCTGCTAAAGCTAGAATAACACGGGATTTTGGCATTGGTTCCAGGCTTGGGTGGGTGTGACCATCACAGCTGAATCAAGCTTTTCATGGACAGTCTGTCTTTGTGAACATGGCAAGGTAAAGAATTTTATCATCTGACTTGACAGAGAAACCTGAACAGTAACATTGGATTACTGGATCAATAGCTATGCATTGAGCTCATGTGAGTCCATTATACAGACCTTTAACAAGGTTTAGTTCCTCTTACAGAAATGGACTAAAAGAAAGCAATGTCAGAGTCTATCTTTATTTCAACTATTGGTCTTTTGTTCATCATAGAATGTTTGTACTAATTTCTCATTATAAAACAGAGTTCAAGTGTTAGGCAGCTTGACTGCTGAGTAACATCTTTTACTGGTGGTGCCCTTTAACCATTGCATCCCAGAAAGTACTTTACTTGCCTGGCCCAAATCACCCCTGGTTTCTCAAGTGCAGCGCATTGTACTAAGGGATATGAGGAAAAGTAGTTCTTAAATATGACCTATAAAATAAGAGTAGTAAGTGCTTTCAGAAAGGTTTAAAAGTGCTTAAGAAAGTGCTTTGGATAGATACCTTAGCAAACCTTCAGGCCCCAGCCTTGTGACTCTGCTTCAGCTCCAGCTCTTTCTGTGCATGTGACATGGATTAGACTACTTCATCATGAGGAACTCTTATATTCTCATCCACAACCAATTCAGAGACTGGTTGCAAGTGAAAATGAAGAAAAGTTTGTAAAGAACACAGGGCCCATGATAAATATAGCAATTAGTAACTGTAGGTATATCTATGTGGGAATTTAGGGGACATAGATCTAGACTCTTAGTTATAATACTAATATTCACAGACTTCCAGAGAGTGAAGGATTTAGAAACGCAGTATGCTATGTGAATTTTTTTTTTTTTTTGGTTTTTGGGTCACACCCGATGACGCTCAGGGGTTACTCCTGGCTATGCGCTCAGAAGTCGCTCCTGGATTGGGGGACCATATGGGACGCCGGGGGATTGAACCGCGGTCCGTCCTAGGCTAGCGCAGGCAAGGCAGGCACCTTACCTCTAGCGCCACAGCCCGGCCCCCGTGAATATTTTTTATAAGACTGTAGAAAAACTATGTCCAGAAATTCACATTCATTATTTGGCAATTTCTTTTCAAACATCTTTAAGAAATTCACACTGAGTTTTGTGTCACTGGGGTCCTAAAAGAAAAATCTGTGCTAATAAGGGAGAATGTTTCCCACATGGTGTAGAATTCGAGTACTACGATGGATTTCAGATTCAACTTGGTGCATATTAGAGAAAGGGAAGAAAATTAAGAATATTATTTGAATAATTCACACACATGCAGGAATGGGAAAAACTGGCAGTATTCTGTAATAGTTTATCTAGAGTACAGACTAGTTCAAGCATTTAATTCTCTCTTTTACACACACATACACACATGCATATGCACGTACACACACATACACAGTTTCTGATCCATTCCTGGGAAGTGGCTGACCCAAGTTCAATCCCTGGAACTCCCTCCATGAACCTGACAAGAGCCTAAGAACAAACCAGGAGTAAACTCTAAGTACTGCTGGGTGTGGCCCCAAAGCAAACAAAAACATAAATTAAAAAAAACAATTGGGGGCCGGGCGGTGGTGCTCGAGGTAAGGTGCCTGCCTTGCCTGCGCTAGCCTAGGAGATGGACCGCGGTTCGATCCCCCGGCGTCCCATATGGTCCCCCAAGCCAGGAGCGACTTCTGAGCGCATAGCCAGGAGTAACCCCTGAGCGTCACCGGGTGTGGCCCAAAAAAAAACCAAAAAAAAAAAAAAAAAAAACAATTGTTACATTTTTTATTATTATAAAAATAACTTGCCACATTTGCCAAAAGAAAATGCCACTCAGGGCCTGGGCAATAAATGTCTGCTTTTCTAGTGGAATAGTGACTCAAAACAACAGACAAAGGTATTGTTGATGCCATTGAAACAGCAGGACTCAAAGATTCTTTTTTATTCCTGATGCATCTGTTTGCACTCATTCTTTGATTTTCTGATCACTCTGTAAATTTTTATTTTACTTTATTGAAACCATTGTGATTTACAAAGTCCTTCATAATTTGGTTTCAGACATACAATGAATCAGGGCCAATCCCACCACCAATGTTGACCTCCCTCCACTGATGCTTCCCAAGTGCATTCCATACCACCACCCTTTGCCCCTAGCCTGTTAGTATAACAGGCCATTTTAAGTTTAGATTGTTGAAGTTTGGGTCTCTTGATTCTATTGTTATAGCAGAGAGTTGACATAGTTGACTGTAATATATCTGTATCTAGATAAGTGA
Organism: Suncus etruscus; assembly: GCF_024139225.1. Classification (NCBI taxonomy): domain Eukaryota; kingdom Metazoa; phylum Chordata; class Mammalia; order Eulipotyphla; family Soricidae; genus Suncus; species Suncus etruscus. Next base: position 84,638,747 of record NC_064850.1, read on the forward strand.
GAGCAAAATTATTTTTAAAAAGAATAGAAATAAAAAATAAAAATCAAGAGAAGAGAAGACTCATAACAATGTGAATGAATGAGGGAAGTGGAAAGCCTGTCTAGAGTACAGGCAGGGGTGGGGTGGGATATTTGGGACATTGGTGATGGGAATGTTGCACTGGTGATGGGGGGTGTTCTTTACATGACAGAAACCCAACCACAATATTGAAAAAAAGAAAGACACTCTTCTAGAAAAGGGAAGATAAGAGAAGAAAGACTTCTTCTAGAACCTACTCTCACAAAACTTATAATTGAAATGAAATCTAGTTAAGACAATTATAGTGGAGCTAATATACTCTAGAGAGTGTGAAAACTGGGAAATGTAGAAGGGACTGAGAATTTATACTTGTGCCAGAAAACTCAGGGAAGTAGGAAATATTTTTGTTCAGAGTGAGATAATGAAAAAGGGATGATATTATAATAAAGTTCTGGAAGAAGAGAATCCCAGATTTAAAGTCACAAATAAGTTGCCTAAGAATATGCTTTCACTGCTAGATCCTTATGATGTTTTTATGTTTATTTGCTTGTTTGGTTTTTGGTTTGGGGGTCACTCCTGGTGACGCTCAGGGGTTACTCCTGGCTATGTGCTCAGAAATCGCTCCTGGCTTGGGGGACCATATGGGACACCGGGGGATTCAATCACCATCCGTCCTAGGCTAGTGCAGGCAAGGCAGATGCATTACCCCTTGTGCCACTGCTCCAGTCCTTTTTGTTTTTCTTATGATTTTTTTTATTTCTTTTTTTGTTATTGGGGATTACACTTGGTACAAGTGCTGACAGAAATCTCATTCAAGGCCTTACAAGGAGTCAAATATGGACTCTACCACTCAGCCATCTTTCTGGTATTTGCTTTTAGTTTTATTTATTCAAAACTCAAGAATGAGAGCCCTGATATTCTTTTTAGATAAATTATAATATAAGTTTATTGTGTAGCCAGTTCAAAGTGACGGAGTAGGAGACTCAGTCATGCAAAGTCAGTGTAAAAAACAACTTGACATCTTGCCTTCTCTCTGAGCCTGAGAAATGACTCTACAGACAATTTTTTATTGTAGTGTCCTGAACTATTACTGTCCATGGTGTTAGTAAGGTTAATGAGGTGTATCTTCTGTTTATTATGTGTGTGGTCAATGCCTGAGGTCAAGTGACAAACACAAAATTAACGTATATGTTTTTTCTTTGTGTAGCCAATATACCTGTCAAAAGAGATTCTAGGCTCCTTCTAAACCAGGCTCCTTGGTAGTTTTTTTTTCCTTAATCATCTGAATTGCTTTTCCTATTATCTGTTATATTTAACTACCTGTTATATATACATATGTAACTACCTGTTATAGGCTAAAATCGATGACATATTAGTCTTATCCACCTGCAATTCATTTTTATATCAAGGACTATCATGGGTCCTTCTCATAACAATTTGGCTCCATTCTAGAAGACTCTTGTTATTCTTTGAGTTCCCAGACCTTTTTCATTTTCATTCCCATGATACTTTCCCAAGAATACATTCTTACTATTCATTCATCCGATTTCTTCTTTAGTTACTTGAAAGCACATATTTTGATTAGTCACATAGCTGCATTTCTGGCCTAGTACAGGTAGAAAAATATTAATGAATAGAATTAAGTATATTTACCCTCAATAATGGGCTATATACCCTTATTTTCACAGAGAATCACATCTTATAAAATCCGCTGATAATGTTAAAACAATATAAAACCTCCTTAAGTTTTAGTGTTTTCATCTATAGAGTATTTTCCTCATTGAATCATTGGAGTAATTTATGTCTTTTGTTTCCATAAATTTATGTTAATAGACATAAATTATTTAATAAGAAAAAGAGGAGGAGTAGGAAAAGAAGAGATAGAGAGCTCAATAATTGCCTTTAGTCCTTACATCTTTACTAGTTTGATTTTCTACTTTGTTTAATAGCCCAAGCAGACAACTTTTGCTTTTTAAATTTTGTATGAAGACTCGACTCATTTCTTAACAAGGCCATTAGAATTATCAGGAAACAAAAGTGCTTTTGGCATTTATCCAGAGGCTGCAAGGAAATTGTGGGGATGCTTTGAGCATGAGGTTCTCATAGGAATTACTTTGGGAATTAATCTCATTTAGAACTTGGAATTAGCCAGAAATTCTTCTGTTGTCCCAGGACCCTGTTCTATCACTAAAGGAAAAACTTGATTTGTTTTCTTAAAGTAGTGTTTATTTGATGCTCCCTCCATACAAGGTGAAATCTGGAATAAATATTATTTGTTATTATCCATATCAAAATTTAAAAAAGTTTCCCACTTTCAGTCCAGTGGAGTTCTTCCAAAGGAAGAAGAAATAATATAATTACTATATATTTTATAGACCACAGCCTAAAAATCTGTTATAAAATACTATCTTATAAAATACTGTCTAAAATACCTAGGTTATCTGTGCTTGGGAGGTTCTATTGCCTCACTTATTTTTGCTTCTAAATGAGGAAGAAGCTCAGTGGGATGAGTGAATATTTTACATGCAGCAGATTCTATTAGGTTTAGGCATCAAATGCCCCTCACCCATCTTTGACTGCAACACTGAGAGTGACTCCAGTCAATAAACTGGAGGTAGCCCTGAACAGCACTGAGTGTAGCCCCACAATCAAAGTGAAATAAAATAAGGATGAAAATAGTACTAACTCCCCTGAATCGGAATGAACTAGATTATCTATAAACAATATAAGCATCTACTTGCTGTACTATCCAGCCCAAATTTAACTAGTACTATTATTGTTGTTTTGTTTTGTTTTGTTTGGAGGGTCACACCCAGTTGGTATTTATGGATTACTCCTCTTTAGTGTTTACTTCTGATTCTGCACTCAGAGATGACTCCTGGTATCAGTTGTGTGCAAGGCAAGTACCCTACCCACTATACTATCTCTTCAGCCCCCACCCCAGTACTATTACTTTAATTATCAATATCCTTTGAATCTCCATGGAAAAGACAAGTAGGAAATAAAGGAAAAATCATTGTTTTCCAAGTCTTTGGAAACAAATATAAATTAAAATCCAGCATCAGTTATTTTTCTCTGTGACATCAGGAATGTTAAAAATAAAATATAAGTCCTAGTTTAATCGCTATAATAAGTATCCTCTTCATTGGGTCATGTAAGAACTCATAAGGTAGAATGTGCAGAGCACTTAGCACAGTGCTTAGAATAGAATAATTTATCAAATAATGGGAGCTACAGCAATCATTTTACTCAGTTTTTACTGAGTCTATCTTTTGGCACAAAGGTGACACATTTACCCTGTGCCTTGCAAATATTTGTAAATGTCACTGTGGTCCTTTTTTAAACAATTTTGAAATAATACTTAAAGATAAACGTAAAAATGATTATTGACACTGAGAACTGGTCTTTAGTATAAAGCTTATTAAAGGGAGAGGATGTGGGGGTGAAGGGACAATGGTGGAGGGAACTGGACACTCTGATGGAGGATGTGATACTGAATGTTTTATTCACAAAATTCTACCATCAACACTTTTATAAACCACAGTACCTAAATAAAATTTTATATATAAATGGCCATGATACATCTATTTAAAAACAGATTTCAACGTGACAATGTGACAGGAATCATTCTTAGCTCCCAGCTGAGAGTAAAATGTATAAGTTAGCTAGGGTTTGGTTTTGAAACCAAAAAGAGATTGAGGGGCTGGAGAGATAGCATGGAGGTAAGGCGTTTGCCTTTCATGCAAGAGGTCATCGGTTCGAATCCCAGCGTCCCATATGGTCCCCCGTGCCTGCTAGGAGCAATTTCTGAGCATGGAGCCAGGAGTAACCCCTGAGCACTGCCGGGTGTGACCCAAAAACCACAAAAAAAAAAAAAAAAAAAAAGAGATTGAAACTTTGAATTCCTGAAGTTCACTCTCCAGCCTTATTATATACTTTAATGTTTAAAGAAGAAAGTTCTTAAATCTTAGAGTCTCAAATACAGTGCTTTTGGCGCATGACTGTAATGCATTGCATATTTGGGTGGAATAATGGGGAATGTTATCTATTTTTCTAAGACCACAATAAATTTCTAAGAATCCTTAGAATACTATGCTAATATTATGCTCAATGAGAGACTCCCTCATAAATGTGCCCTCACTTATTTTATGACAGGAATATAGTCACAAGTTATAAATGACTTCCTGATAACTAACCACAAATGATTGGAGTTAATTAAAAATATAAACCATTTGGAAGTCTTTTATTTTCCAGCAATTTTTAATTGTGAGTAGCTGAATTTAGGCATAAAACAGGCTTGAGGGCCAGAAAAAATTTACTTTATAACTGAGCTTTCCACTCTAAGTTATATAAAAATGACCAATGTTGTCCTCTCTCAAAAGTTGCTTAATAGCTTAATAGACAAGAGGACCATTTGGATAAGGCTTAAATGCATCATTGGTACTTATTGATATGTTTTCTAAATTGAGGGATATCTTCCAAACTTGATATTTATGTTCTATAAAAAACAGAGTTTCAAAAGAAATTGCATATGGAAAATAGATCCATATGCCTAAGATCAAAAATAGATTGTGTGGATCCAAGCAATAGTACAAAAATAGGGTGTTTAGCCAACCTGTCTTTGATCCCTTATACCCATATGATGCACTGAACCTGCCAGGAGTAATCTCTGAGTGCAGAGCCAAAAGTAAGCCCTAAGCACTACCAGGTGTGGCCACAAACAAACAAACAAGCAAACTGAATCATATTCTGGTTCCTTGTCTGTACATCAACCAGCACCATAGGCTCATGTATTTTTTGAAAGAGAGGCAGCCAAGCTGCAAAAACTCATGGTTATACCAGTCTCAGGACAGATAGCTTTGAGGGAATTCAGGAAGGGAGGAGTGGGGGCAAACCCCCAATTCTGCTGAAGTCTCAGCAATTCCACAACTGTTACCATGCCAATGGTACAACTTCCCCATTTTCCCATTGATCTCTGAAGAGACATCTAACCCCTCCAAATTCCAGGTATGCTGGGAAGGAGGCTGAGAACTCTAGGGTGTTTTGTTTTATTTTGTTTTGTTTGAGTCAGGGAAGGAAGCTGCCTTCATGGGTGTGAGGAAAAGCTTTTCTCACACTTCTATACTTCTTGTAGCTCAGCAGCCACACCCATGAACCCACCACCCATCAGCTCACTGGCCCAGCTCCACAGATCCTTGAACTCCTAGAGCACATGTACAGCCACTTGACACCTTCAATATTTTTCTATACTGACAGTCCAGTTGAAATGCATCAAATGTAAGATATTCATAGAAGCCACCTAAATTCAACAAAACCAAGAATGCTCAACTGACAACAAACAGCTTGTAAACCTTCAGATAATAACAACGATCCCTTGAAAAATATGAAAATTTACACAAGTGTTCTAATTAAGTTTTCTTTTCAAGGGAATCATTACTATTTTGTTGTAACAAGCAATATTAAGTAAAATTTTTATACCTTCCCAGGGACAGACTTGGGAGAGGGTAGAAAACTGGGACAACAGTGGAGAGAATACTATACTGGTTGGTGTTGGAACATGGAATATCAGGAATAGCTGTATTATAAGAAACTTTGTAAATCATGGTGTTTCAATAAAATTTAAAAATTTTTATTATTAAAACATACCAATATTCAACGCATATTTTATTCATTAGAATTTATATAAAAGAAGAGAAGCTTTAGAAAAATTAAAAAAAATTTAGATACTTATTCCTGATTTTTGAGATTTTCAGTGAAAAACCAGTTTTCTTAAAGTTTGCTTTTTTTTTGGTTTTTGGGCCACACCCGTTTGACACTCAGGGGTTACTCCTGGCTATGTGCTCAGAAGTCGCCCCTGGCTCGGGGGAACCATATGGGACACCGGGGGATCGAACCGCGGTCCATCCGCTTGCAAGGCAGACACCTAACCTGTAGCACCACCTTCCCGGCTCCCAAAGTTTGCTATTTTAAATTAGCTAATCACAAAGAGTTAAAGCTCACTTTAAGGGGTTCTCCAGCACTCTATTATTTATTTCTAATAATGTCACAGAAATAGAATATTGTTAAAACTTCAAAATGAAAACGTCTTAGGTTATAGTCTTACCTACATGGTCATCATCATAAACAATTGCTAAGTAAAGAAAGTGGCTTCTCAGAGAAGTTAAAGCATATTAAAGTCATGTTCATTAGAAGCATGGCCCCAAATAACACTTCAACTTTCCTTGGCAGTGAGGCAAAATTTTTTCAAATAAGGAATGGAAATTTTTCTGAGCATCAAGCTAGGTTATATAGCACATCACTCTCTAGTATCATTACCGTTTGGTTAAGAGTTAATTGAATGAACAAGTACCAAAATGCTTCTCTAGTAGGGCAACTGATTTGAAAAAAATCATTTATCTATATTTTCTCTTCATTATTTGACTGCAAGAATGGAGGAATTTGAAGTTTTGGAGTCTTCCTTAAGATGCCATAATATTTTAGGTCAAACTACATTTTTGCTGATATTCTCTGCCAAGGTTATGTAGAGGACTGACAAGGTCCTTCAAATTATACTAAAAGTAAACTTTAAATCCTTATGGGAAGCACAGGGAAATGAGATTTACCCATCTCTGCTTGCTGCCTCCTTTTAATGACTCACAATGTACCCTCTATCCACTGTTTGTAGCTAAGCTTTGAACTCAGGGCAAACAGATATGATGCTGGCAGCTTTTAGATAGTTGGCAGATACTTTCTACTATTTCTAGAGAAGTATAAACCTACAGGTATCTCTTCCTTTTTTTTGACCTCTGGAAATACAAACGTATAAAACTTCTCATACATGGGAGAAATCCAAGAACCAAATAGAGGCTCAAGTTTTTGAAGGCAGGTGGGTTTAATTAATATTAAATTTTACAACTGTGTTGCTTTGGACATGCTATTTTAATCTTAATCTTAGGTTTCCTCATTTATAAAATGTTGATTATTCTTCGTACATATAGAGATGATGGCAATAAATGCACATGAAAGGTGCCCTGAAATATATTACCTAGAGATCATAGACCCTGTCTGTGGAGGAAGTGATTACATACTATTTCCTTAGGGTTCTCACTTCACACTGGGAACAAGTTCTACAACTGAGATAAAAGATACCATGCAGCTTCTGAGGTCAACATAAACTGAGATCTCCAGACCTAGGGGCTGGAGCTATAGTCCAGTGGATAGGGCATTTGCCTTGTATGCAGCTGACCTGGATGTGATCTCTGGTATCCCATCTGGTACCCTGAGCACTGCCAGGAGTAATTTCTGAGTGTATAGACAGGAGTGGCTCCTGAGCATCACTGTGTGTGGTACAGAAACAAAAACAAAAACATACAAACAAAAATATTCTCACAGACCTAGAACCTGTAGCTTAAAATATTTCTTTTTGATTTAAAATAAGTTCCAGAATGCATGATAATTACCATAAATTCAGCTTAATCTTCCACATCCTTTACTCTTTTTCTTCAGAAATAAAACTTGCACGTAAGAAATGTGTTTTCTTATGTGTAGGTTTCAGAATAATAAAATGGAAATTAGATCTCAGTGCAGAGGTAGTGAGGAAACCTCTCTATTCTAACACTCGTTTTGGTTTTTTGTTTTTTGTTTTTTTACTGGCCCTCTTCCACCATTCCAAACCCAATCTCCATTTTCTAAAAACAAAACAAACTACAAAAAAGGACAAATAAAATTAAAAAATCTTTTTACTTGGTTGAAACTTTATTTGAAAGAGACAACAAAAACATTTTTGTTGTTGTGAAATGTATTCTGTTGACATTGCTCATTAATTCTACCTAGGACATTTTGGTTCCCATTTGTCTAAAACTACCATCATTTAAGGACTGAATTTCTTTCTCATTCCAACACATAAGGCTTCCTGTTGCATTGAGTCCTATTGACCTCTTTTTGTAACCACAATTTCTTTAGCTTATTTGCACTTTCCTAATTCCCCCTACATATCTAGTTCCTTCTGTTTCTTATCATCTCTTTAGGTGCCCTTAAATCACAAGATTAAAACTGCTTTCATTCTGTTATTACTTTATAATAGTTTTCTATTTTTACTTTATGTAGTCTACACCTCTGCTCAAGTTTTCAACCACTCTATTTATACTGAAGATTCCCACAGACAATCTTGGCCAGACTTTGGTTGATGTTTATTTCAAAGTTCTCGATGCCCCACCTGGAGGCTGACCTGGCAACTCAGAACTTAGTTTATTTTCTATGCAAATTCATTTTCTATTCTCTTGTAATTCTCTCTTTAAAATTTTTAAAAAGATTTTTATTGAGTCACAATAAATTACAAATTTATTTATGATCATGTTTCATGCAGGTATACAATGTACTAACTAACACCTATCCCTTCACCAATGTCTACTTCCCTCCACTAATGTACCCAGTTTCAGTTCCTTTCCAACCTCTCTTATTGCTGAAATTATTTTGTGTTGGCAATCAACTTACCAACCTAGAAATTATGTTACTTTCGACATATCACTTCCACATAATAAATCCTAAAAATCTATTTATTCTACTAACTTCTCAAATTCTACTAAACCTTTAATTTTGTGTGTGCCCTTGATTCCTCCCACTTCTCCGGTCCTAATTGCAATTCTTCACTTTTTTTTTTAAGTGGGTAGTCATCACCTCTGCACTGCCAATAGTTTCACCCCTTCCCCCAAAACTGACTTTCTTGCAGGTCCTGTACTAGATGACAGGCCTTATCATAAGTCATTGTCTATAGAATTATGAATAGAAAAAAAGGATCCAAAAAGAGGCCAGAGCAGTGGCACTGGGTGTAAGCCAGGTGTCTGCCTTGCAAGCGCTAGCACAGGACAGACTGCAGTTCGATCCCCTGGCGTCCCATATGGTCCCCCAAGCCAGGGGCGATTTCTGAACATATAGCTAGGAGTAATCCCTGAGCATCACCGGGTGTGGCCTAAAAACAAACAAAAAAATAGAATTATAAATAGGTTGGATAATAACAAATGTGCAGTGGCAAAGTAATACAAATGGCTCCTTCCAGAAGGACCTTGCCTATGCTTAACATCTCTTTATATCTAGCCAAATATGGCTGTTTAGACTTCTTATAAATTCTGAGAAAAAATGGCCTTCCAACAAACATCTTTTTTGTTTAAACAGCTAACTTGGGCTGTTTGCAACAAGAAACCTAATGAGTAAAAACTTTCTTTTTCTCTCTAACTTAATTATACATTTGTGTTTTCTCCTATTCCTCCTATTGGATTATTGCCTCCTATTGTGTTTTCTCCTATTCTCCTATTGATCCCAAGAACAGGGGTCATAACTTTGACCATCCTGCATTCTAAGAACAATCTAGGGATTGTACCTAGAGATGGTAGGCATTTCAAATTCTCATATATAGATGGAATAGTATTTAGAATCTTTTTCTTTGTTGTTTTTTGTTTTCTTTTTATATTTAGAATCTTTTTCAATAAAATGCATTATTCATAGGGGGCCAAAGAGATAGCATGGATGTAGGGCTTTTGCCTTGCATGCAGTAAGACAGTGATTCAAATCCCGGCATCCCATATGATTTCCTGAGCCTGCCAGAAGCAATTTCTGAGTGCAGAGCCAGGAGTAACCCCTGAGCACTGCCGGGTATGACCCCTCACAAAAATGTATTATTCATGGACACAATAAAGAGAAGAACCAGTGGATGTTGATAACTAAACTAAGTCTATTTGAGGAGAAAAAGTGGCAGAGCAGACTGGGATAAAATAAATAATAAATTAAAAACACACGATCCACATGTGGTACTGATACTACAATGTAATGGTATAAAACTTTAAAAATTATCTTACTAAAAGTAAATATTCTGATGCATATCATTATACTGCAAACTTGTCCTTTAAAATCTTAGGTTTTTAAAACAATATGAAATAAAGCCTTTTCCAGAAGCAGACAAGTTTCCTGTCTGCTCATTAGTAGACATTTAACTTAAATTAGTAACCATTCTAGAGTTAGAACTTGTACTTAAGTCTCTTAGAAATAATTCTTGAAATTTAGCTCAAGGCCTAATTATGTCTTGTCAAGAATACTTTCTACGGCATGCAGTGTCACCCTCAAAGTTGCATTGTGATTGCTTATGATGGCAGAAGATCAAAGTAATCAGGAAACCCTGGTGGGTAAAAATCCAAGGCTATTTATCCCTTGGCATGTAGGAATGAGGCAGTTCATGTATTGGTGAAGCAAACTGAAAAACTGCTTCAGTGTTATATTTGGACATTACAACATAAGCCTATAATATCTTTGAAGTCTATAGTAGAAAGCACAGCCTCCTTTACTACAGGGAAAATGTCAAAGGTCTTTCCTTCTTTCTTCATCCCTTCCTCTCTTCCTCCCTTCCTGTCTTCCTAACTTTTTCTTTCTTTCTTTCTTTCTTTTCTTTCTTTCTTTCTTTCTTTTCTTTCTTTCTTTCTTTTTTCTTTCTTTCTTTCTTTCTTTCTTTCTCTTTCTTTCTTTCTTTCTTTCTTCTTCTTCTTTCTTTCTTTCTTTTCTTTCTTTCTTTCTTTCTTTCTTTCTTTCTTTCTTTCTTTCTTCTTTCTTCTTTCTTTCTTTCTTTCTTTTCCTTTCTTTCTTCTCTTTCTTTTTTCATTCTTTCTTTCTTTCCTTACTTTCTTCTTTCTTTCTTTTCTATCTTTCTTTCTTTCTTTCTTTCTTTCTTTATTTCTTTCCTTTCTTTCTTCTTTCTTCCTTTCTTTCTTTCTTTCTTTCTTTCTTTCTTTCTTTCTTCTTTCTTTTCTTTCTTCTTTTCTTTCTTCTTTCTTTCTTCTTTCTTTCTTCTTTCTTTCTTTCTATCCTTTCTTTCTTTCTTTCTTTCTTTCTTTTCTTTCTTTCTTTCTCTCTCTTTTCTTTCTTTTCTTTCTTTTTTTCTTTCTTTCTTTCTATCTTTCTTTTTCTTTCTTTTTTCTTTCTCTCTTTTCTTTCTTTCTCTTTCTTTTCTTTCTCTCTCTTCCTTCCTTCCTTCCTTCCTTCCTTTCTTTCTTTCTTCCTTCCTTCCTTTCTTTCTTTCTTTCTTTCTTTCTTTCTTTCTTTCTTTCTTTCTTTCTTTCTTTCTTTTATCTTTCTTTCTGTCTGTTTTCTTTCTTTCGGTTTTTCTTTCTGTCTTTCTTTCATGTGTCTTTCTTCTTTCTTTCTTTCTTTCTTTCTTTCTTTCTTTTATCTTTCTTTCTTTTTTTCTTTCTTTTTTTCTTACAAACACAAAGTATCTGTTTACATCACATATCCTTGGTCAGACTGTGATTTCTGCTCTCAGAGATGTCATATTCAGATAAGGTGAGAGTGGATAAGGTGAGAGTAGGAGGGGCAAGGAGGATATGTCACAGTATCTGAAAAAGAGACATAAATAAATTTACAAAGTGTAAAGTGAATAATCATGAGACAAGTGAAGGGAAGGTCATTTATTTGCCTGCCAGAATCAGGATATGTTTCAAGAAAGCCATATTTAAATATGGGTAGAGTTTAAGTAGCCCAAGGAATAAAAATAGCAGAATAATAAGGATATTAGAATATTAAAATATTAAAAACTGTAATGTTAAAAATAGCAGAATAGTAAGAAATAATAACATGAAAAATGTTGAATAAACAGCACATTCAAAATTAATGGGATAGAAAAGTTGAAATATCTTTTGGAGAAAACCCAGAAGGACCTAAGTGGAGCTAGTACTTTGTACTTTATCATGTGTGCAACCATAGATACTAAAGAATTTTTTAAATAATTTTTATTGTGACCAGAAGTGAATAACAAAATTTTTACAGTGATATTTAAGGTACACAGTAACAAAAGAGCATTTTTCTTTTCTCACATTTAAAGTGAAAGAAGAGATCTAGAAGTCATTCCAGTAGTACATCAACTTTTGCCACACATGAGAGATTTTTCCATATTTTATTTGTGGATTTGTTCAATAACAAAGCAATCTACTTTTGGAACCCATATTCTGTGAACAGAGTGTAATTTAATCAGACCTCTAAGGAAGAGTTTCTAACCTATAGAATCTAATATATCAAAACTCTAGAGTTCAAAACCCAGTGTAAGTAGGTATGATGGCAGTAGCAACACTGAAGGAAAGAACAGGTAGCAATATGAGAAACAGAGACCTTGTTTCTAGGTTACCATTGCCTTAGTCCCTGACTATGGCTGGCAGACCTCTGGGCCCTGATCTGGTCCTCAGTAAAGGAGGAGCCATTGCACTTAATGAGCCATAGAGACTGTTCTAGGATCTAGTATTCCAGGCAGAGCTAGGGAAAATTATTGTTCCCAGGCACAGCATATAGTGCCACACATTGTTGACAGCACTGGCAATGAAGTGACTTGACATCATACACAGAAATAACATGTCAGGTTCTAAGGTTGACTTCAGTTTATCCAACTCTGCTCCACAATCTCAGCACATCAAGAAGTGGCCTTTCTGTTCATATAACACACAGAGATAATCACCACTGAGACAACACAAATTTAAGCAGGCCACTGAAGTAAGAATGACCATTTATACCTGGAAGGTGAAGATAGGGTGCTGAATGGGTCCCTCCAGAGTCAGAAAAAAGATGTGCCATCCATGGAAAGGGGAATAGGTCTTCACCCAAGAAGGCCTGGGGACCAGATTTGAAAGTTGGTGTTCCTCAACAAACATCAGGCAGGACTAATGTATGGGCACAGAACCAAAACTCATATGACCTCGTAATTAAATGCCTGTAAGTGAAAAAAAGTTTGGGGATAAAAAAGGGTGGTGGGAGGGGTCAAATGAGATATGCAATGTACTTACAACATGACTTCAGCACATTCCAGAAGCCCCTAGCTTCACCCTATTAAAATGCCAACCCCGAGAACTGACTTGCTACCTTAAGTAGCATCACTTGCTCCCAGATACAAATATTATCCAGATACTTCTTTGTGAGATATTCACTCAATACCACTCCCACTGGGAAGAAATTCTTCCCAACAAGAGCTTTTGATTTCCTTTTTATCCTTCTGTAGTGGCTTAGTGTTCTAACAGCCTAACTTTGGAGCAGTGAGCACTGGGATTAGTGCTTTGCTCAGTTGATCAAATGGAGTTAGGTAAAACATGTTAAGTCAACAAGGTGTATTATTTGAATTGTGACCTTTTCCATTCAGGGCCAACCTTATAATGTCTAGGAATCTGCAACATTCCACAACTGGCAGTAGGAGAATGAAAAAAAAAAGTTTCAGTTTCAATTGAGAACAATTGTTCAAAGGCATTCTAATAATTCTCAGACAGTGAATGAATAGACAAACTTTCTTTAGTTGTTTTTTTTTGTTTTTGTTTTTTTTGTTTTTGTTTTAGTTTGTGGACTATACCCAGCTGTACTCTGGGGTTAGCCGGTTTAGCCCTGTTTCTATATTTAGAGATCACTCCTGGTTGGCTCAGGGAATCAGATGCAATAGTAGGGATTAAACCTGAATTGGCCAGTTACAAGGCAAATTATTTATAACCCCTATAGAAATTATTTGTAAAGCATGACTGAACAAATATAGAAGACCTTTCTAGGATAAAATGGATCTCTCCTTTTTTCAACCTTACCTAATCCCTAATGAATCTCTACTTTCCTGGGTTAAATTCAATCTTAAAATTGAAATTTTAGTTCAAATCTTAGTCTAATATAATCTCACTTTCCTTCACAAATTAGGCAAAATTGGTTATTCTATAAAAATAAAAAAAAAAAAACCTAAGTCTGAAAATCTGGGAAATCTAGTAAATAAGGCAATTATTTGGTAGAAATAGAAAGTGGACAAGACCAGGGTATAACTTTGGCTGATCTGCATAGTGCCATCTTATTCTGGGGGTACCCCACATGTTAGCACACAAACCAAATCAAAATACCATACTATTATATCTCACATATTTGAGGGTCGAATAGTAGTTTAGCAGGTAAGTCTTTTGCCTTACATGGCCAATGAGTCCCACCCTGAGTAACTCCTGGATGCAGAGCCAGCATGTGGTCCCCAAACTAAAAACAACAAAAGCACACACATTCGTTGCCCAATGTAGATAAAGTCATATTTCAAAATTGCCATGAACTAGGAACAGTGAAGTTGTCATTTGAACTGTTCAAAGACCAAAATATTCTAAATAAGTCAAGAGAGAGGATCACACATAAAATTTTGGGCAGCGTGGAAAATATTTTTGAAGAGACTTGGGGACTTTTGTAATTGTATCAGATTTAATTCTCCAGTGTTAAATCCTAATTTTCAGATTAATTTCCCTACTTAACTCCTTTCAAGGAGCTTGTACATTATTCTTTTCACTGAATGTTCACCAACATATAAAAAGTATGGTTGGTGTTTCCAACACTGAGGGGTGAAAGTGTCTGAAACCTATATCTTTTTAAGGTGAATTCAACATGCAAAGGCAGAGAGAACTAACTTCAAAGATTTTCTGTAAGGCAGAGGAAGTAAATTTGCAGAGAAGCTGGTGAACAGCTTGCCAAATTTTAAGAGCAATATTATTTATTATCTTTACCAACCTGGAAATGGGTTTATAATGGAAATTCTTAGCCATGACTTCTCAGCAGTGAACTGCATCAGATGGCTTACACCTCTTCATAATTCCTTTGGAGTGGACTATTAGGTCCAAGTTCTGACATTTGAAAAATTTGATCTGCGATGATATATGCCTAAACTTCCTGCCTTACCTAGAGCGCTTAGGAGAGGCCGGATTTGCTTCGTCCAGCCAAGCCAGGAGTCCTAGGCCTGAGCCAGAAAGCGGTGACTGTTAGAAGTCAAAAAGAAAGCTAAGAAAAGAAACTATGCCTTCTTTATACTACGAAACCATAATCACCTTTTCCTATAAGCATCTTCTTGTTTTCCCTGAAGTACACAGTTTAACTGCTGCTGGCACAGAGGTGCCAGCTCAGCAGAACTGCTTCCTGTGGTCTGAGAGGCAGTGGTGAGGCAGGTTTCAGCTTGCCCACTGACCAGAGGCAGGGTGAATGGGGCCCCAGGCTGCCAGAGGTCTCCAGTACTCAGTGAGATTTCTAAGTAAAAGAGAGATGTTCATTGTTTCCTTTTCTTCTTTGGCAAAATCAGGAATCTAGAGAGGTAAGAGATGTGCTGAGAGCACTAGATTAAAGAAGGCTTTTGTTCTAGATGTGGAATGAGTGGCTCTTTCCTCTTCATCCCAGCCAACTCAGGTTCATCAGTGAAGTCATGTCTATGTATGTGTGAGTTTATGCACACTCATGTACATGTGTGTGCTCATGCATGCCTGCATATATCTATGTGTTGCAATGGCCACTTGTTCTCATAGTATGGTGTCCAGACCAGCTGCAGAGGCAGCACCTGGAAATTATTAGAAACAGGAATTCTCACTCAGTCCCAGTTCCAGACCCATTGAATCCTGACCCCAAATGCAGACAGCAGTACCCAGTAATGGCTCTTAAGTTGTCCACCAGGTAATTCTGATGCAACTGAATTTGATGAAGACTGTGTTAAAATATACTGCTCTCCAAAGGCAGTAGTTTTGTGGGCCCTTTCCAAACTCTCTCCAAGCCTTTCACTTACAATCAGGTCTAGGGAAATGGTGTAGGGTGAGATACAGGAGACTATCTGTTTCTGAATCACACCCAGCAGTGCTCAGGGGTTACTCCTGGTTCTAGGCTCAGAAATCGCCTCTGGCAGGCACGGGGGACCATATGGATGCCAGGGATTTGAACCACTGTCTTTCTGCATCTAAGGCAGCTGTGCTATCTCTCCTACCCCACAAGAGACTATCTGAAGACCATCAACAAAGTCAGCATCTCGCACATAACTTGGAATGGCTTTCACCCTAAGTAAAGTTAGTAAGGGCCAAGAATGGGCAACAATCAGAGGTGAGTATTACTAGTTAACTCTACCATTATTGCTAATATACAGTTTACAGCTGGCCACAGTTAACCATGGAAATGACCTAGCCACTTATACATTCTAAGACTCATATATACTCTTCACTGTTGTTTGGGATTAATATCACCTACCTGCCAGGGTCAGAGAAATGAATGACCTCAAAGTCCCAGACAGACAACAGGGACAGAATAAACTATGAATTTAGTTGATCCATGCTTATAAAGGACTCTAGACTCTGGCTTTCTCAAGGGATTCTACACAAATTCTTTGGGAGCCTAAACACAGTGGAGAAGATTAGGAACCCAGCCAGCCTCTTTTCTACCTATATGGTCTGGCCACCAGGCTTTTGAGAAGGTAAAACAAGTGAAAGGAAAAAGAGAAGATTCCCAGTTCCTGCTATTGGAAAATGACTTATATTTGTGCATAGCTAGAAAGGGTTCAAAGATACACCAGGAAATCCTCAGATTCACTAGACTCATGATATGTTGCAGTGAGGCTAGGAAACAGAACACCAGCTTAAAAAAAGAAACCCAGTACATAACCCTGCATTCAAAGTATGTGACCCAAAAGGCTGAGCAACACGTGAGAATTTAGCCAGAGGCCCCAGCCCAGAGTTACAGACGGATTTTGCAGGCAGGAAAAGAGCCTGCATATCCCACTTTCCCAAAGAGGTGTCCATGGATCTTAAAGGTGGAGGCATAGGCAGAGTGATAGTCATCACATCTGAGTCATTTCCCCGGAGCGCTGGGGGTGGGGGTGGGGGGTGTTGTGGAGGGAAGAAGGAGGGAGGAACAAACTTAAAGCTTCTACCCACAAGGCTGGGTAAACAAAGGCTGCCTGCACTGTCCACCTTCCTCACTCGCGCTGCTCTGCTGAAGGAGGATGCAATTCACTCTCTTCTCCCCCCCAAAGGGCTCTGAACTTCAGTGCAAGTTGCCTGGAGTGACAGAGGCAGCAGGCAGAGCAGAAGAATTTCACTTTCTCTCCCAGAAGCCCCTTACCTTCTTCATTTAAGATCCAAGGCTGGAAAGCAGATTCGGAGTCAAAGTCACAAGTGTCCACTTCAAAGGTGCAGGAACCGGAGGACATCCTCAGGGAGCCCGCAAGCTGCCATGCTGCGAGGGCACAAAGAAAGTTTCAGTACGTTAGAGCAGGGAGCTTGCTCCAACTCGGGGCACGATGAGCGGGATAGGGGAGTACTTGTGGTGGGAGTAGGCAGGAAAGAGATGAGCAACGGTCCGCTCCATCAAGCGCGACTCAGCCCCCAAAGTCCCCCAGCGGTACCCCAGGATTATCATGGGGAGGCAAGGAAACTGAGAACAAGAGGCTCAGCGAATAACCCAATAGATGTTATTAGAGGCACCGCTAACCCGCCAGCCACTAGGGAACCCCGAGGGAGAATGAGCGGGTCACCACGAGAGCGCCCCCCGAATGTCCCGTTCATGCCACCTTACCTTCCACGGCCAGGAGAACGCCCCAGAATAGCATGGTCTTGCTTGGGGAAGAGGCCCGGGAAAGGCGACAGGCTGCTCACCGGAGGAAGGAGCTTGCGCGGTGGGGGCGCCCAGACTGCGTGTGCGGGGCGCTGCTGGGCGCTCTGCAAAGTGGTTGGGGTTGGGGTCGGGGGCCAGGTCGGAGTTGACGGAGCAGGAGAGGGGAGCTCTGCAGACTGAACTGCAGTGGCGCGCAGATCCTGTCCCAAGTGAAGCTGTGCCTCACAGCTGGTCCTGGGTGGGGAGGAGACAGCTGCACATTGGGGAAAGCCAGCCAGGGCAGGCTGGGCTGAGAGAGGAGAGTTCAGGGTGCTGAGGTTTTAACACTCCGGTGGATCTTCTGCAGGCACTTAGATGGATCAGGTCTCGCAGGATCAGGATCCGGGTTACCGATGCCCCCACTCCCACCACTAAGGCGACCAACTGTGGCTTTGGGAACCCGTTTATTTCTGAGTACAGCCAGTTGGCATCTGGCAGTTTAGCAGGCTTGGTCCTAATTTTAACTAAGTCCCAGAATGGAAGAAGGTGGGATGACCCTAAGAGGAATCAAAGGAAAAATTGGAATTCTTGAGTGGGATGCGTTTCTGTCTTTGGCATTTCAGTGTTTCCATCCAGCTAAACCTGGAGCACACCAACCTTAGCCCCCACTTTAGTTTGATTTTTCCCCCCCTGGTGCCACGATAGAACCCAGGTGTCATTCATGCAAGGCACATGCTTTACCATTGAGCCACAGCCCCTTTCCACTCCTCTGCCCCACCCTTCTTTAGAAGCAGAATTTTTGACATGCCTGGTGCTTTGCATTCTCTCTGTCCAGTGGAGTATAATCCCCACAGAGGGTCTTGATAAATTAGTAAGAGGTTTCTAAATTGGGATGAGGTGGGTTGGTGGATTGGTATCGAGGAAGGGTTTGTTGAGAAGTACCCATTAGTTACAGATTTGCTTTGGGTACCGAGTCCTTTAAAACGTGCTATTTCAGGTGGAAGATACACTTCGAGAGCAAGCAGGACTTACCTGCATCAAGTCGATCCTAATTAGAACCCAGCACTACATGTCCTCCAAGTATTTTGGATCCTTGGGGATTCAAGTGTACATCCCAGAAAGCTCCCCAAGCAGATTTGGGAATGATATGTGTGTGTGAATATACATTGAACAGAAAGCAAATTGCAAGACTCCTAAGTACCACTTGGGAGACACCCCTGCCTGATGGTTCTCAGAGTCAAGAAAAAGTAAGGAAGGGGCTAGAAGGAGGACAGTGAATAAGGTGCTTGCCTTACAGGTTTGATCCTGGGTACCACATATGATCCTCTGACCACTGCCAGAAATGATACTTGAGCAAAGAGTCAGAAGTAAGCCCTGAGCACCAACTGCTGTAGCCTCTAAACCAAAGGGAGGAAAAAGGAAATAGGGGAGAGTATATGGTAGGGGCAGCATAAGCCTGATTTTGCAAACACAACTTTCTGCCTAAAGAAGCGATTCTCAAACTTGAGCATGTATCAAAGACCCTGCAGAGTGTCTGCCTATGTAGAAATGTACTGGGGGCCAAGAGTCACATCTTTCTAACAAGTTTCCAGATGCTGATGCTGCTGGCCTGAAACATGTCCTGAGGAATTCTAACAAATTCTTCTTTTACCTTCAAAGCTGCTCAAATGTCTTTACATGACTTCCTGTCACCAATTCTCCTGAACTTACATTGGCAGTTCTTCCTTCTGTCTGTTTTTGTTTCTTATTTTCTCTCTGCCCCCTGAACTTAAGAGGAGTGTGGCCTACTTTTGCCCTCTTGTTTCCTGTTGTTTTCTCAGATCTTTGTGTCAGTGATTTCATTCAGTTTTATGGTCTGAAGCACCATTGATAGCCTGATGACCAACTAATGTGCTTTCCAAGTCCAGACTACTTACTAACTCCAGTCTCTTCTTTCTGTGTTCACCTCCATGTTCTCATTCAGATACTTCTGAGTGGCAAGTCCCAACACAAACACGTATCTACCTCCCCACTCACATCTTCTTTATCTCAGTTAATTGAAACTGTCTAGTCCAGTTGCACAGGATACAACACGAAGAGTTTCCTTGGGTCTTGCTCTCAAAGTGTTACTGTGTTCTGTGATTTCAGGGCTCAAAATTAGCTGAGTAAGTCCTGGTGTGGCTACAGAGCTGAGCTCCCACCATTGTTATGAGTAATGCAGCAGAGTCTCACCTCTGCTCCATTTTGCTCTGTTATTTTGCAGTGTTGTGGTTTGAACATGTCACAATTGTTTTTCTCCTACTACGCCATATCCTTGGTCTTCCACCTCATTCTTAATAGAGAATTAATTAATTACCAGTACTTGTCAACAATGTTCAGTTTTGTTTGCTTTGGAGCCACACTCAGTGATATTCTGAATCTACTCTTTGCTTTGTGTTGAAGATCACTCCTGAAGAGGGTTGGGAGACATGTGATTCAGGGATTTAAACCAGGTCCACTGTCTGCAGGGCAAGCGCCTTAACCACTATACTATCTCTCTGGTTCAGGGTTATTCTTTTCAAACAGAAGCTAGGTCATGTTACTCATTGACTATTTTTTTGTTTTCCCCCTAACAATGTCCTGAAAGGTTTTGTAAAATCCAAAGTCCTTGCAGACCTACCAGGTTCTCCAAGAGTTACTCCTATATTCTGGTATGTTTCCCAAATCTTTCTCAAGAAACCTGCCTCACTTTCTCCACTGTAGTCACGGGCACCTTTGGGCTGGTTGGTCTCCAAACACAATCTATTGTTCTGTCAGTATTTCATATTGGCTGACTTTCTGCAGGAAATTATCTTTTCTGGAGATCTACATGAGTCTTTTTTGTGCTGCCTTCTTTTCACTTTCTTTTTGCTCAATCTTTACTGTCAGTATTAAAAGATTGAATTGTTTAATATATTTGTATATATATATTAAATCCCTGGAGTTTATATTGTATCCCTGGGATTCTTTTTATATTGGTCTCGTTTTTGGCCTTTGGTTTTGGGGTCACACTTGGTAGTGCTCAGGGGTTACTCCTGGACCTGCTCTCTAAGGTCATTCCTGATGGTGCTTAGAGAACCATCTACAATGCTTCAGAGTTAGTTACATGCAAGGCAAATGCCCTACCTGCTGTAATATCACTTCATACCCCTAAGATCCTTTTAAAACAAATTTAGGACCTTGAAAAATAGCAGGTAAGGTTCTTACTTCCCACATGGTTGACCCCAAGTTCTATCTCTGGCATCCCATATGGTCCACTGAGCATTACCAAAATGATTTCTGAATGCAGAGCCAGGAGTAATCCCTGTGCATTTTCAAGTGAGACTCCAAAAGAATCAAACAAATAAATAAATAAAAACAAGTTTAGACAGATTTTTATGACTTTTGGTAAGTAATGCATCAGATGATATAAAACTTGATTGCTAGTTGTACTATTTTGCATGTGTATATATGTTTATGTTGATAGGATTTTCCTGAGGTATTAGCTAGTAGGATAATAGAATTGTGTTACTGCTATAAATGTTTTATTGTTTTATGTTATAAACATTTTAGATAAATGATCTCATTAAACTTTTACCAAGCCACTCAGGAATGTTTATCATGCTTACCTCCTTTTAGTAGCTTAAAAATCCGGGATATGGAGTTTAATGATAGCAAGAGACAGATCAAATTTATACACAGATCTTTTTATTTCAGAATCTAATTTTCTCAGACCATAGATTGCTTTTCTTTTTTGTTTTAAATTCCTGATTTTTTTAATTTATAGAGGGTTCTATCTTGTTGAATTTCACCAATTAATTATAACTGAATCTGAATATAGTTGAAATATCAGAATATTATTTTCCTTTCTTTGGGGGGGCATATCTATTGGTGCTCATTCAGGGACCACTCCCTAGGTGCTCAGGTTGACTCTGTAGTGCTAGGTATTAAACCCAGGCCTCCTGTATGCAAAGCATACACACTAGCCCTTTGAGCTCTCTCCAAGGCTTTTAAATGTCTATTTCCAACCAAATAAACTTTCCACAACTGTGAAGCAGGTATTCTTTTTCCAGCCCCTTGAAGGCCTTGGAAGAGTCCTTCAAATTTTTGTATTATCTTAGATTTATTTGCATATTCCTAGACTTGGAAAAATGAAGAATTTTAAAGTTCTGAAGACATTCCTAAAATATCCAAATACTATTTAAAATTTCTATGTCATATTTGCAACTTATTGAAACAGAATTTCACTGCACATAGATATAAAGTTACTTTGGAAAAAAATGTTCTCTTCCACTTATAATTGCATGAGGAACCTTTGACCTTGCTACAAATTGGGTCCTTGAGAAGTAGATCATATTCTCATATTCTGTTTTTTTATTAGGGATGGTCATTAAAGGCTCCCCCAGGGGACCCACAATTGTTTAGGAAGTCAGAGGAGAGGAAAGAGGGCTTAATGAAAGCAGAGAGACTTTGCAATGCATATTGTAGTGGCTCTTCTGGTTTGCTCCATAGGAGGCAGAAATAGGTTCTTTGTACTGGTCATTAGATATGATCTCCAATAGCTAAAGATTGTACAAGTCCTTTCTTGAAGGAGACTCACATTGGTGTATACTGCAGGCTGATGGGGGAGTGGGGTGGAGTCAAAGGCTAGGAGTAATTGGATGGACTCTGGGAACATTGGAAGAGTGATGTTAACACTAGTAGTGAGGTTGGTGCTGAAACATTTTATGTCTAAAACTCAACTATGAATAACTTTGCAAATTACAATGCTTTAAATAAAAATGTTAAATACAAATAATAAAATTAGATACTTTAAGTAGATACATGCTCCCATTATTAATCTTTCCTTTATCAGTTTGCCCTAAACCAAACATCCCAAACATCCTTCACTGTGACTTGAATATGACCTTATGATTTTTGTTTTAACAAAGTTTCTGGACTAGCTATCACTATGATAATATTACCACTTTTATGTTTTTGAGTATTGGTGATGTGCCAGGCAGTTTCATGGTCAATTTACAAAGCTAAAATCCAAAGTCCAGTGAGTTTTAGTGCCTTGGTCAAGGGTACAAGGCAAGGCTTTGAAGCCAGCTCTCCTCTTCTCTTTTTGGATCAAATGAAGACTTGAGCAGACATTCTGAAATGTCTTCTTAGATTGGCATCTTTTTCCTCTACAGGAAGGTGAATTTCTTTTTTACCTCATGAAATGTCCAGGGCAAAAAAATACTTCGTGTGGAGTCAACTGAATGGATAGAGTACATTTTTTTTTGTATGCAGAAGGTCCAATTTGATCCCCTGAGCATTTTCAGGAATGACCTCTCTGAGTACAGAGCTTGGAGTATCCTCTGAGCACTGCCAGATGTGGTCCACAAACCAAAACAAATAAATAAAATTTTAAAAAATTTAATCAAAAACAAAAAAGCCTTTGGTTAGAGTAAAATCTACCTTTTTGACTATATCCATCCCATTACAATATCAGAGTACCTTTCTACAGTTGGTAAACTCTTTTTCATGGGTTGAGTCATCCTCGTAAGTTCCAGATTGGAATGTTGAGGTCCTACCTCATGTGAATTAAAATATGGAGAAATAAAAAAATTGTCTGACAGGCCCTAATTTCCTATGTCCCTTACATACTTCATGTTACGGATGAGTTCTTCTCCCTGTATTTTGAGAACAGGTAAGTAGTTTCTGCTGGACTTAGAGGGTACATATGTGTTCAGAGCAGAAATACCACACTGAAACCAGGATAAAAAAATAAATGAACATACTTTAGCAACTGGTACCTTAATATAATTCTTATTTATACAACTCAACTCCCAGAAGGTATAGTTAGACAGTCTCTTTCAAGATAGAACTGAAGAAAGGTCCATTTAATTAATCTCAGAATGATTTAACCAGATCAAGAGGAAAACCATAAAGATGCCATTATTGAGGTTTTCTCTAACAAATGGATAGCTATAATATCCTTCAGTTGAAACTAACTCAAATCTTTTTTTTTCTTTTTTCGTTTTTTGGGCCACACCCATTTGATGCTCAGGGGTTACTCCTGGCTAAGCGCTCAGAAATTGCCCCTGGCTTGGAGGGACCATATGGGACACTGGGGGATTGAACCGTGGTCGCGATCTTTCCTTGGCTAGCACTTGCAAGGCAGACACCTAACATCTAGCGCCACCTTGCTGGCCCCTAACTCAAATCTTTTAATCAGCTTTTTTATTCACATAAAATTAAACAACAGCATATACCTAAGTAGTAGATGACTGCTGAAGGTATTCTAATATACAAGATAAAGATCAAGCAAGCAAGACTGGAACAATAGCTCAGTGGATTTGCATGCACCTGACCCAGGTTTAATCCCTGGCATCCCATATGGTCCCCCAGGCACCTACAGGAGTAATTCCTTAGTTCAGAGCCAGGAGTAACTCCAGAGCACCTCCAGGTGTGGCCCATAAAAAAATTAAGCAAGCAAACCACAGAAATAAAGTTGGGGGGAAAATAAAGTATAAAAAGAAGAAAATACTTCAAAATAAAATTATTATTAATAACTTCAAAGAGATAAGATGTTACTGAATCTTGGGGGGAAAGGTCAGAATACTCTTTCAAAGCAAAAATTCAAGAATATAAAAGAGAACTTATAAATTAAACATAATATCAGAACTGAGACACTCAATGAAAAGTTGGGAAATTCATGTGAAATAATCTTAAAAATATAAAGCATACTTTCAACTTTGTGATATTAAAAAAAACTATAGTATGAGAATAATACCAAAGACAATAGAAATGATGGGAAAAGTGTAGTTAAGACAGAGAAGGGACCGCTATGACAATAATAGATGGAAATGGTCACTCTGGACAAGAACTGGGAACTGAAAAAAAGTAAAGTAATATAAATGATACCTTTTCAGTAATAGTGTTGCAAATTTTGGTGCTTAAGGTTAGTGAAGAAAGAGATAGAGAGACAGAGACAG
Source organism: Suncus etruscus (assembly GCF_024139225.1). Classification (NCBI taxonomy): domain Eukaryota; kingdom Metazoa; phylum Chordata; class Mammalia; order Eulipotyphla; family Soricidae; genus Suncus; species Suncus etruscus. The sequence goes on from NC_064850.1 coordinate 84,663,046, forward strand.
AGAGACAAAGATAGAGAGAAACACAGTGACAGAGAGACACAGAAAAGAGGTGTCTATGTAGGGGTAGGCTGGGGATGAGGATAGATTGGGGGTGGGAAGATGGGAGGATGACTGGGGAAACTGGTGACAGGAAATTAATACTGATATAGGAAAGGGTGTTGAAACATTGTATGACTTAAATTTAACTATTAAAATTTATAACTTTGTATCTCACAGTGAATTCATACAATTTTTAAAATATGACACAAAGAACTTAATGCCCTAGAGGTCCAGGCACTGTGAACCCCTGGAGATTTCAACAGCCAGTGCCAAATTCTCAAGACTTTAAGCTCCCAGTCATTTCCTAGATTTCCTTGAATTCAAAGCCACCACTTGAGACAAGCATCTATTCAGTGAAATAGGTTAAATCGAATAGAGATTTCTGCTCAGGCCCTTTCAGAGCACCAAACATAACTTTTTTGGTTATTTTTAAGGATAAAAAGCAGTTGTGAAGCCATTTATCACTGTACATTTAAAAATTAATATTTTCTGAATATCAAATTGTAAAAATTATAGGTCTGTTTAGAATTACCATTTGTAGAAGAGAACTAAAAGGCATTGCAATGTATTCCCTTTTTATCCTGGATATATAGCATCTAAACCCTAAGATTATTCACCTAAAAGATGCACATTTTTCAATAAAGTTTGAACACACACATACAAAAAATTAACCACTATATTTTAAATAAAAATCTTATTACTACTGTTTAAAAAAAGAATTTTCTTATGGTGAGGTGAAGAGTTAAACCCAATATTGTTATATAATAACTTGGCCCTCAAGTAGCTGCACCCTCAGAAACAAATATGGAAAATTTGTGCTGTTAATACCCTCTCTCCAAAACAATATTCGAACACTGAATAATGTTAAGATCTTTTATTATCCTCTTAGAAATTAAAAGCTTGCATAATACATCGAATTAGTAAAGTCAATGTCACACGACCTATAATAGCTAAATAAAGCTGGGGATCTGAATTCTGATTTTATATTTGGAGATGATAGAATTTATCACATAAAATTCTCTATATTTATTAAAGCTATTCAGATGTTAAATCATTGCAAAAGTGACATGTGTCTCTCTTATGATCAATACCATTAAAATTAGGGTCTCTATTATTAAAATTTATGTATTTGTGAAGATGTAGAAAATTAAAACCCTAGTAGAAATGTAAAGTGATACAAATGCTGTGTGTGGCAGTTCCTCAAAATTTTGACATAATTTAAACATAGAGATACCAGCAACTTAACTTTTATATACATACTGCACTTTTTTTAATATAGGGGCTCAAATATATATTTGAACAGCAAAGTTCATGGAAGAATTATTTTTGATAGTCAAAAGGTGAAATGAGTCAAAATATTTATCAATATAAAATGAATAAATAAAATGTGGCATGTGTGAAATATTAAGTTTCAATGCTAAGTAAAATTCTGGTACAGAGTAAGCATGGATTAACCTTTAAAATACTTGCTATGTGAAATAAGCTAAATGCAAGAGAATAAACATTACCTAATTCCATTTATATAGGGCTCTTTGAATCGATAAATTCTTAGACACAAGAGTAGTATAATGATGCTGAGAATTAAAGAATATAAAATTTAAGGAATACAAAATATTTATTTAGGATGACAAAATATTCTAGAGATAGATGGTAGAGTAGTTGCACAGTATTACAAGTGTACTTAAAGTCATTGAAGCTACATTTTTAAATAGTTTAAAACAACAAATTTTATATTGTTTATATTTTATCACAAATTGATGAGTAATTTTAAGGCATAGAATTGACTAATAAGTTTAGAAATTGACCAGATAGTTTAGTTTACTTCATTTTCTCTATTTTTATATTGGACCCCTTACTCAACAAGGATGATGTTTTTTTCCCCCACAAAATCAAAATCTCTCATTTTCCCACTCTACGTTGTATAATGGTGACTGGTTTAACACACAATGCATCTGAAGCTTTCTACAGGAAAGGACTAAATACATGTACTAGACTCATCAATTTGGGATCCAGGAATTTATTGTTGGATACAGTTATGCTAAAAATAGAGATATGAAATAAATAGAATGGTTTTCTTCCATGATATATACTTAAGAGCTCATGAGCATACGAACAAGTAAACTAGCCAAGCTCACACTCTGAAAGTATACTCATTGTCTCCATGAGCATAAAGTTGATTGTAATTAGAGAGAAAATTCTCCCCATTTCCAAAAAACCTCTGAAAACACATGGATTTACTTAGTTCAAATTCTTGATAAGAGGACATCTAGCCAATTAAAAAAATAAATTATTTAAGCACCATGGTTACAAACATGTTGGTAATTGGGTTTTAGCCATAAAATTCATACCCTTCTTCACCAGTGCAACTTTTCCGCCACCATTGTCCCCCCTTCCATTTCCTATCTTTCCCCACCCCTTACCTGTCTTTGAGGCAGGCATTGTATTTCTCTCTCTTTTGTTGTCATGGTAGCTGCTAGAATAGTAGTTATTTCTCTAACTGCACTTACCTCTCATTGTGATAAGCTTGTTATAAGGGCTGGTCCTTCCAGCTCTCATCTTTATTGGGTGTTATTATTATACTGTCTTTTATTTTTCTTAAATCCCACATATCAGTTAGAATATTCTGTGCTTATCTCTCTCTCTTTCTCTCTGACTTATTTTACTCAACATAATACCGTATTTATTCGAGTATAACGCGCAAAAGTTTCTACTAAAAAAAGAAATCCAAGTTTGGGTGCGCGTTATAAACTAGGGCTGGGGTGGGGTGCCAGTGGCGGCCGGTCCAATGAGGGCGCAGGCGAATTGTGAGTTCGTACTGCACCATTCCCAGGCTGCGGGCGAAGAAAAAAAAACCTCAAGAAACCTGGCCTATCTCTCGTGACATCATGGGTTAAAACATGGGAAAACAGACCAAAAGAAATGATCATCAAGAGTTTTTTGAAGACAGGCATCAGCAATAAAATGTACGGCACAGAAGACGACCTGCTGTGTAATTCAGACTCAGAAGAAAGCGAAAACACTGGAGAAACATGTTCCTGCCAACTGGGACACTGATGAAAAATTAACTCGAGAAGCATGGGAACAACTCTTTAGTGTATCTGATGATGAATCTGACTTTGAAGCATTTTAAATAAATACTGTTACAGGTAATTTTATTTCGGTACTGTATTTATACCAGTCAATAAATGATTTTTATCATGGCCGCACATGTTCAACAATGTATTTTTGTCAATTACAGTGCTTGGTGTGAAACAAAATTTTATACCGATTTTTAATTGAAAATTAGGGGTGTGCGTTATACATGGGTGTGCATTATACTCGAATAAATACAGTAGTCTCCAAGTCCATCCATGTATAAACAAATTTCATGATGTAGTTTTATAACAGTTGCACAGTATGTACTACAGTTTCTTTAGATATTCATCTGTTGTTGCGAATCTGGGTTGCTTCCAAATTCTGGCTATTGTAAATAGTGCTGCTATGAACATAGGATTGGAGAGGGCATTAACAATGGACAACTTAATACCATATTACAAACATCTGAATGTTAGCACTTACCCATAGAATTTAGATACCATGGTAACAGTCTTAACCAATGGTCAGTGCAGCATATAAGCAAATTACAAATCAGGTGAACACTCATCTATGTTCAAGTTTCTTCTTTTGTGCAGTTGATAACTCTGACCATTTTGGACATTGAAAATGTATATAAAATTTTTGAACTAAAAATAACAGAAATAGTTTAATGACAACAAAATATACAAAGCTAGTTTTCTTTTGCTAGAAACTATTCAGACTAATTTTTATTCAGTTTTAAAGAAAAGCCCAATATTCACAAACACTCAGGGGGCTGGAGCGGTGGCACAAGCAGTAGCTAGCCTAGGACGTGGTAGCCTAGGAGTAATAATTAGTGCAGAAATTTAGAACCAAATATTTCCCAATATCCTATTAATTCTGAACCAATCACTTAAGCTTTCTCAGATTCAGCTTCCCAGAATCTATGTGAAAGGAAATATGGGGAAATCCCTGAAATCATTTTTGTCAAGTATGTCTATGGCATGCAGAATCATAGGAAATACAATTTGTTCCTTTAAAATGTATAGAAACATTTATGTTAGTTTTTTAGTAAGATTCACCAAGTGTTAGTTTGAGGCACATACTGTTACAAATCATAGAAAAGCTATTTTTATATACATCTGTTACTTTTTTGTTTGTTTTTCAGAAGTCAGACACATTGGTTCTCACTTACAAAGCAACTTTGCGCTAAGCCATGCTCCTTGATATACTGGTGGCTTGCTCTGTATAATGCTGAGGAAAATAAGTGTTTCTAAAAAGGGTAATGACATAATTTTTATTTCATGCTAATTTTTTTGTTTTTGTTTAATAATTTTGTTTTTTTAGTTCAATTAACTAGCAATTCAGAATTCAAGTCTATATTCTTAAGAACTTCACTAATGCCTCATTTATAAAGTTTTAGAGATTTAGAATGCTGTCAATACTATACATATGTGTTGCCTTACCAAGAAAATAACAAATATAGTAGTGTTTTTAGACTTAAAATAATTTTCAAGGATTCTAGATTAAGTGAGACCAATCTATAAAAGCAGTTGACCTTTCCATAGAAGCTAAAAACATTTCATCATTAATAACTTTCATTATAGTCACAGGAATGTAATGAGCAATACTAGTTAAACACAGTTTTTATATATATAATGTCATGGTTGGTGGTGGTTAATATTTTAAGTAATTCAAATATTTCACAGTCATTCATTAAAGTCAGATATATAGATTAGAAATAAATGACCATACTCTAAAGCAATAAGCTTTTGTGTAGATAAAAATAAATCTCTGACATGCAGAGGTATTAAAGAAAGAGACCAAATCTGACACAAGATTTATCTTTCTTGTATCATCTAAAGATAATTAAAAAATGTTGATCAGAAAGAAATAATTATAGTGATGAATATATCGAACATACAACACATTATTCTGTAGTTAAATGACTTTTTATTGTACTATCCTGTTGAAAGAAAATTTGTTTTATATTGATGGCAAATTCAGACGAAACACGGTCTTCATGGTGGAGAAAAATACATTTCTTTCTTAGAATAAATATATTACAATTGTTGGCACATTCAAAACGACTGTTCTAAGGAATACATGCATGAGGAAACTTCATACCAAAAAGATTATAAAAATAATGAAAGACAGAAAATATACCACTTGTCCTTAAAAGATTGAATTATGTATCAGTCAACAATTTTAAATCTTTCAACTTCTACAAAAATTATATAAAGGAAAATAGAGATATATGTGAAGGCCCATGCTACTGTTACAAATATGCAATTAATTTTCATAGTTAACAAAACAAGTCTTTAATAAACCATAGTTTCTATTACAAGGAAATGAGGTTCTTATGCTCTCTCAGGATAAAAATTATAAAGTCTGCACACATCACAAAGTCTGGTGTATGTGGGGGAAAAGAAACCCTCATTCACTGTGGGTGAAACTTTTGCAAAAACAATATGGACATCTCAAAAAGCTAGGAATTGAACTTCCGTAAAACCGGGCAATTCTACTTCTAGACTTTTAACTCATGGGTCCATAATCTCTACCTAGGAAGGACATTTGCACGATGATGTTCGTTAGTACTAATCACAACAGCCCAAACCTGGAAACAACCAGAGTGTCCGAGATAAGATGACTGGATTAAAAAAAAAAAATGATGGTCCATATATACAATGGGGTGTATTCTCAGCTGCAAGAAAAATAAACCATGTTTTCTGCATGATGCCAAGGTTTTATTTGAAACACCTATTCAGTATCTTCAGGTTCCCTATGGGACAGTCACTCCACGAGGACAAAATTGCTATATTAGACACAAGAAGTGCCAAGGAGACTACCAGAGTAGAGAGTCAATGTGGTGAGAGACCAACAGAAGAGGGGAGAGAGATATGTCTGAGCACTAGCTGCTCTAGTCCCCAGCTGTTTGGGCCTTTACAGTATAGTTCATGCACAAGAATGAAGAAAAAGCTTTGAGATAACCCCAGATCTCTTTATACATTAAGTAAAATTGAAAATTTCCTTCAAATTCCCTGAATTGAGTTTTGACTAAACTTTAACCTTATTTTAGGAAGAAAATTGTCCCTGATTTTCTTGGACTGAATATCCCTTGGGACTTATTGACATCTGGGAGCTAATCTGTTGTAAACTATGCAGTGCTAGGATACCTTCCATGCCCTGCCCCACTACAAACATACAAAACCTTACTCCTTGAGTAGTTAATTTCTTGACTACCCTCATGAAAATTTGTTAAATATTGCTACCTGCAAATCAATGTATTTCATTAATATTTTCTAACCATAATTCAAGGAGTATACCTTCACAGTGAACAGTACTACTCCCTAAATACTATAATAGTACTTATGAGTACATGATTTAGTACTTACAGTGCATGATTTACACTCAGATATGATGAACCTATACACCATCGCTTATAAAATATTTGTTCAGAAGCTTTTAGTCTGCATCTACTTAGGCTTTTAGATACAACATCAAGATAGAAAAGATAGCTCGCAAGTGATAGAGAAACAAATTAAACATTATCATATGGAAATACTAAAACAAAACTAGGAAGTGAGCCACAAAATCATTGACCTAGCAGGGGTCCTCAAACTTTTTAAACAGGGGGCCAGTTCACTGTCCTTCAGACTGTTGGAGGGCCAGATTATAGTAAAAACAAAAATTATGAACAAATTTCTAAGCACACTGCATATATCTTATTTAGAAGTGAAGAAACAAAATGGGAATAAATACAATATGTGGCCCGCGGGGCTGTAGTTTGAAGACCCCTGTTAGGCTCTTCAAAGCAGCACTGTTGAAGAAGGAATAAAATGGCATTTTCAGGCCCTCTTTGATGAGATTCTACCTGTCATTTTCAGGGTCCTGCATAATCCTGGCTTAGAAAGATCCCACTACTCACCCTTTGTGCCAACATATAGTCACCAATCAAATTTGAGTTCATCAGGCTTTATATGAAAATGAATAATCGTCTAAGAACTGACAATGTAGAATACTATAATTTGGATAAAATGATAACCATTTGAGTTGATTCAATGAAATTTATTATGGATATATTACATTAATATACCTTTTTATATAAGATATTAGTACTAGTTTATAAACAAATTAGGGGTTCATTAATTAGAGTAAAAGGACATTTAATCAATATCTTTATGCATTCTCAAACAGGAATTATTTATTGTTTTTACTGAATACATTGAGCTTTTAAGAATCCTTATAACAGTGCTGGGCACTAAATAGTACAGTGGTTAGGGTACATGCCTTGCACATGGCCAATTCATGTTTAATACTCGACATCCCACATGGTCAGTTGCACCGAACCAGGTGTGATTTCTGAGCTCCAAATGAGGAGTAATACCTGAGTCCTGAGCATCATCATATGCAGCCCAGAAACTACACTACACACAAATACACACACATGCTCTGTTAATACAGCAAGTAGGTATATTATAATATGTAAATTATATTCCCCGAAGTTCTCATCTATCTACCACCAACAGCCATTTTAAGATTTGATAAACCATCAAAAATAAGACTTAAACAATATATTGAAATTCACTAGTTAGTAACAGCAGTAATATTTTATTAAAAGTAATATTTGTAGTCAACTTACTAGGGATGATTTTAGAAAAGAAATATGTCAAACTAGTGAAACGGGCATAGTATCCTTTTAGAACAGGAGTTTATTTATCAAAATTTTAGAGTAAATACCAAACTTATATGAGTGCATCTGTTTCATTCCCCCCCAAAAAAAACCTCTCAGATCACTTAGGAATATGATGAGTTTACAGTAGAATGATGCAAACATGTAATGTGGGATTTTTCTTCTTAACTCTGCATGAGGAGAAATTCAAAGTAAATTTCTATGTCTATTTTTTTAAATATGATAGCTTCTAATTAACTATTGTAGCAGTAGCCACTAAGATGATAAATTGGCTTATTAACTTTTATTAATTTTTTACTATTATTGAAAATAGGGCAAAGCATTCTATTTCTTATTACTTTATTTAAATACCATAATTTACAAAGTTTTTCTTAATATTGCTATTTCTGGCATTTGCTGTTCCAATATCAATCCTACCAGCAGTAGAATTCCCTTTATCATTGTTCTTAATTTTCTACCCACCTCCAAGCTTGCCTCCTTGCCAGGCAAAAAGTGATATATTTTATGTTGCTTGTTACACATAAATGGTAATGAAATTATTGAAAGGACTTCAGTCAAGGAAAAAATTTTAAAAATGATTATATTTTGCAATGGGATAATTAAGTCATTGTCATTTACTAAGCTGTTTGCTAAAGGCTGCACATTCTGTGTTGTTGTTTTAATTTGTTGAGCTTAGATGGCTTCTATACTGCTTTCCCATTTAATTTGAGGTGTAAGTATTGAGGAATTTGGAGGTTTCACACAGTCACATACTTCAGGAAATTTTGCTTCAAAAAATGAAGAACTATAAAGTGCTTGTCTCTAAGAATTCTCTGTGACTTCTGGAGGTAATTTTCAGAGACTGTAGGTCACAGATGAACTTCATTCTTGAGACTGTGATAACTAGAAATTCAAATATGATATATTATTCTGTTCTATGACTCCACAAACTGCCATGTTCAGTAGATCCCAAATCTTAAAATGGCTTGCCTTCTCTAAACACTAAAGTTTTGTCTTCATTCTCATTTACTGGACGAGATATTGGGCTTTAATTCTATTTCTACCACTTCTAATAAAGCAAGCACCTCATTCTAGCTATCGTTTCTTCATCTGTAAGATGGGACACCAGGGCCAGAGAAGATAGGACAGTGATAGGGTGTTTACCTTGCATGCAGCTGATCTAGGACAGATGGTGGTTCAAATCCTGGCATCCCATATGGTCCCCTGAGCCAACCAGGAGCAATTTCTGAGCACAGAGCCAGTAATTACCACTTAGCACAACTGGTGTGACCAAAACAAACAAACAAACAAACAAACAAAAATGGGACAGCAACAGAAAGTTTCTCATAGAGTTTGTGGGATCAGATGAGTCCATATTTGATCCTGTTAGTTTAACTTTTTTTTTGTAGCAGACACCATGCTTGACACTGGCATTCAGTAATCCACTCTTGTTATTGTCTGTTTCAGTGATCAAATTTATGAGAAAAAATCACAGTAATCTTATTTTATTTATATATGTATAATATATAAATAATATAATTTGTGCATTCATGTAGAGAACATAGAAAACATAGAAAACTCTTTTTTTGCTGTGTTTTTTGCAAAGACCACTGAAATGTATCAGAATGTCACAGAATAAAACTATTGGACATGGCCTTTAAAGATTAAAAAAAAAACTTTCCTTAACTCTCAAGAGAAGATGTGGGCCAAGACTCCACCCTACTAAAGCCTTGGCAGTTGCAACCACAACCCATGATCTCCATCACACTAATAATTCAACTTCACCACTTTACCACTATCTTTGCAGACATTTCTAACCCTCCAAATATCTAGGTATGCAGATCTACAGGACTTCATTAAAGTGCTTGTGGGCAGCCTTCCGCCCACCACACACCTATTCATAATTCTGGAAGATCTGAAGCCACAGTCATATCCCACAGCCAACATCCTATCAGTCACAGTACTTGGAATTCCTTGACAGCATGGCTGCCTATGTGGCCGTCTGACACTTCAGTAGAAACACACCAAATTAGATGTTGAAGTAGCATTGAAGCTACCTACGAATTACAACAACAACAACAACAAAAATAACAAATAACAGAATAAACAACTAACAACAAACAGCTTACTAACCTTAATGACTTAATGACCCCATGTGAGATATAATAATTTTCACAAATTTTCTTTTGCTGTAGGTTTTTTTTTCTAAAATTCTATGACCATTTAGTAATAAACAACAAATATAAAATACATTATTTTGTGCTTGCAAAGGGTGCGATCTTGTGGGTAGATGGAATCTGGGGACAATGGTGGAGGGAATTTTACATTGGTGGTAGGATTGATCTTGGAATATTGAATAGCAAAAACAAATGTATTCTGAGCAATTATGTAAACCATTGTTTAAATAAAGTAATAAAATTTTTAAAAGAAAAATTTCCTTTTGGTTGAATAATTTAAAGTTTTGATGTTTCCTCAAGCATTGTAGGTTACAAAATATCATAGAAAAGTCAGACTTGGGGCCAGAGCAGTGGCGCAAGCAGTAAGGCATCTGCCTTGCCCATGCTAGCTTAGGACGGAACGCAGTCCTAAGCCAGGAATGATTTCTGAGTGTATAGCCAGTAGTAATTCCAGAGCATCACCGGGTGTGGCCCAAAAACCAAAAACAAGAAAAAAAAAAAAGAAAAAAAGAAAAGTCAAACTTTTCTCAAAAGTCATATTGTTCTTCCAAAACTTCATCAAAACTTCATACTCATATCACCCATGTATATGACATTATATATTAGAGCTTAGTCAGTCCATATGAAGGTGAACACCCTAACTGTTCTCCTAGACCTAGGTCAGCTGACTGATTTTCCAAATGTTTTATGATATACAAAACTTAGGTTAGGCCTGAGAGATAACTAAATGAGTCAAGCATATGCTAACAGGAGAAACACGGCACATTCAGTTCCCAAGGCTGCATATTTTCCTGAACAGTACCAGAAGTAATCACTGAGCACAGAGTGAGTCGTATACCCTGAGCAAACCCTGTTGTGCCCCTAAAACAGAAAGAAAAAAATTTAATCAAACTAGCATAAGGGGATATTGTAATAAATTTTTTTGGGAAATGTATACAGAATGTTCTCTTGGTTTGAGAATAATTTTGTTTTTATTTCTGTTAGCTTTCATCTCTCCAGAGATTTTTTTCTCTTGTTTTTGTCACTTGGGAAATTTCAAGATAAAACAGTTATAGAAACTCTGAAGCAACTGGTCCTACTCTTTCCTCTTGTTTTGGATGCTTACCAATACATAACATCTTTGCAGGTTATTTAATTTGAGCAACATGCATTTTGAAACAAGTTCAAATAATCTCTGAATGAGGGAAAAACAGTATAATTTTAGAACTCTGAAATCATGACTAAGGAATAAAGTGGAACACCTTCATAAAGTTAACAACTACCCTCCTTAAAGCTTTGTTTAGTCTTAAATAATTTGCTCATTGAAAATGAAGCGTAAAGTTCCTTATCGGGGGATGGGGGTTATCGATTTAAAAAGGAAGAAAAGGGAATCTAGTAAAGCCCTTTCTTGCAAAGAAGTTTTGAAGATATACTTGCTAGAACAAATAGTTAACTCAATACAAAACTACCTAAGGATATATTTAAAGAAGAATGGCTATTAGAAGCCAGTGGAAATCCTGAAATCAGTCAGTTGGATCAATTCCACCAGCCAGCCAAACTGGACAGCCACTAGAACCACTTCTAACAGATGCTTTGAGGAGAAAAACTGTAGAAGAAGAATATGGACAAGTGAGAAATTCATATGGGTGTGATTGGATATGCATACATATATTCACATATAATAAAAACAAACCAGCAACCTCAGTGTCTCTGAATAAGAAGGTCACTTTTAAGAATAATTGGTAGGGATTAGAGGTAGAACAGGGGTTAAGGTATATATCTTGCATTGGCAGTGGAGGGCCCAAACAACACTGCAGCATCAGGCCCTTACATTGAAAAAAATCCAAGGACTCAGTGGCCCAAGAAATCACCAGAAAGTCCCCAGCTTATTTGATTCCACTTGCACAAAAACTGCAAGTGGTGCTACTACTTCCAGCTCCATTCCACAGATGAGAAAACTGAGATTGGGAAATGGGCAGAAAATGTAACATCCAGACCCAGCACTCTTTCTGACTATAGAAGTCTGGGCTCTGAAGTTATCCTTATTTGCAGTCTCTTAAGTTCGGTTTTCAGAGCTCTTCTGCATAGAGCAAAACATTTGGTCTTTTTGACGACTCTGGAAGCTGGCCTGATTTCAGACCTCAGCTTTGGCCCTTCATGGGTGGGCTACCTTAAGTCAATTCTCAGCAAATACTTTGAGCCTGCATTTTCATATCTGTCGAATGAGTAATGGTATCTCAGTCCCCATAGGACAGGATGAGGAATAAATAATGCATGACCGAAACACAAGGGTCAGTAAAAAGTGGGGCTAAAGAATCAAGAGCACTATTGACAAACAGAAATATTTGAAACTACTTGTTGACAACAGGAATTTAGGGAATTGTGGAGGCCTCAAGTACACCTGCCAGGGAAGGGCTGAGTGAGCAGCTAAACCAATGTTGTCTGGTATGAAGTCCAGAATCTTTTCCCCTCAGACTTCTTCAGCCTCCATTACCCATGACATTACTTAATGGTGTTGAATAAACTGGCTTTCTGACTGGTTTCTGCAGCAGCTGGAAAAGCAGTGTCTGGTGCAGGTGCACATCCATGCTGAGAATCTATCTGGATTCTCTTCCTGGCAGCTCTGAAAGGAAAATCCTCCATCCTGTTGACACACCACAGGTTTTGAGAAGAGTAATTACAAGCTCTTCTGCTCCTGATCTCCCTGAATTGAGGACAGGTGCAAGGCACATTGCCTGGCCGCCTGGTGGGGTATATTGAACAGTTTTCAAAATGATCAGGAGATAGTCCAGTCATAAGCGGGGAAACATCTATACAGTACAATGGTTCATATGAGAGAAGAAAAAGGTAAGGCAGGAGAAGGGGAAAGAGATTCAAGAAAGGAAAGGAGTGTTAAATAAAAAACATAGGGCTTAATTTTCCCCCCCCAAAGTATAAGAAACTTGTATTTGCATGTTTTCTTCTAAAAGAGAGTCCATTCCTTCCATCGCTTATTTGTTTTTTACTTCATGTTTTCATTTCTTCTTTACTGGAAAGTGTGGTGATGGTGGTGGTGGTCCTAAGTGATCCTCAGAGATTTGGATGCTTTTCTTGGTAATATTCTGTTAACTGGACAGGAAACTTTAATGCTAGGAAATGTTTAAGGGATATTAGGGCTGCATCCAATAGTGCTGAGGGGGTCATACAGTTTCCCAAGGATCAACCCAAGTCCTTGCCCAGGCAAGGCATGCATCATGCATCATGCATCATGACCCTTGAGCTGTTTTCCAAGCCCTTATTTTTTCTTCTGAAAGTCCATCTTTCTGCTTCAGGATGTACCTGGTGAGAAAGAAGTAATCCTACCTCACATGTGCCTTGGGCTTCCAATGGGGGAGTAAATTAGTCACTAAGGCTGCACTGCCTTAGGGATTCTATGCTTTACAAATGTCAAAAGAGGAGGAAGAGGAGGAGTAGGAGGACAAGGGTGGAGTTTACTAAGCTGGCTAAAGAAGATATTTCTGTAATATATTAATAGCAAGATTAATTTCATAATGTTGGAAGATTTTCTTAAAACAACCAATTTAATGACGGAACACTACAATGCAAAATTGGAAAATGTACTTCCTTAGAACATAATATTACTATAAAAGATGCTCCCTATACTCTACCTCTCTTTTCCACTAAATTATCTATGCTGTAACTTAGGAGACCAAGTTTTTAGCTCTCCCTCTATGGAACTTGTAACCTCAATAAAGCTACTTCACTTTTAAGCTTGCTTCTTTATCTGTAGAAGGAGGCTTGTGTTTGATTATCTTCAATGTTTCTTTTAGGTCAACCAATATTTGAATGCTATGATTCCTCACCAATCTTAGAGACTTCAGTACGATTTTAATAAAAGAAATTGGCATAGTTTGCTGGTTACATGACTCAAGAATCCATCTTAAAGACACACACACTAAAATTTGTCAGAGAAAACAACAGACTTTCATTTCCTGGATAAAATATTCTGTTAGCACCAAAGCTGCCTATGTATTCATTCTTGTTACAAAGTTAGTTCAAAGAACTTTAGAAGAGTAAATGTCAAGAGAAAATAAGCTGGTTTATATGTGGTAGATAGATGCTTTTTTGGAACCAAAATGAAATGAAAGTCCAAATGACTTTTTAATTACCCTTTGTTCTTCTAATCCCCTCCGATATGTATAAAAAATATATCTTGTTGGAACATATAAGCCAGACTACATTAACAGACTTTCAAGCGGACTATTTCCACTTTGCAATTTAAATTAAAGCTTTAGTTTTAGGTGCTTAGTCTAGAAAATGGGTATCATTGTGCCTGATTCTGTTTCACTAAAGGGTATTAATGGGGAGAAAGATGCTGAGGATTTTTTCTTTTTCTTGTTATATTTTTTAAAAATTATTGAATGAAAATGAAGTACAAAGTTACAAAGCTGTTCGTGATTGAGATTCCATTGAACAATGTTCAAGCATCCAGTCCTTCACCAATGTCCACTTCCTTCCATCAATATCCTCAGTTTTCCTCCCAGCTTTCCGGCAGCCTGATTTGAGGCCAGATACTTCTTTTCCCTTTAAACATTGTGGTTTGTAATACTGTTATTGAAAGTGTATCATGCATATCACTTTATCCTCTTTCTGAACCCAGTTCTTGTCCAGAATGATCACTTTCAATTGCCATTATTTTAGTGGTGGTTCTGGTTTTTAAGAAGTGACAACATTTTCAAGGAAAAAAGACATGGTGATTAGGCTCACTGAAATTTAGAGATGACAGGTCCCTGGGAGGCAATGACTAGTATAGAGACTAAGCAGGAGGCCCAGCTGATGGAATAGTGTCTGATTCTCAGGCATTGGTCAATACACTCTTCATTTCTTTACATAGTGACATCAGTGAGCCACATAGGGAGGAGAGTAGAATAAAATATATTCAAAAGGACTGAAGATATAGTACAGTGAGCAGAGAGTCTACCTTACATGCAGCAGACCCAGGTTCAATCCTGGGAATTCCATATGGTCCCCCAAGGCTATCAGGAGAGATTCCTGAGTGTAGAGCTAGAGTTGTCCTTTCAGCATCACCAGAGTGACCTCACAACAAAACAAAAGATATATCAGAATTTAATGAAAGTCTAGAAAAATTTTAATATCTCATTACACATTTGCAGAAATGATAACCAAAGGAGGAAAAAGATGTGGTCAAAATCAAGCAACTTCTTATTAAAAAATAGCTCTAGACCCCAGTTTTCTAGATTCCTAGTCAAACATATTTTCCAAGAACTTCAAAGAGCTTTTCTTTAGCAGCCCTTACCTAGTTGAATTTAGGCATAATTTAACTTCCTTGAGCTTGTCTGCATGCAGATGGTGCAAATAATCAAACTCTTTGCAAGTCAACAGAATGAATATGCCAAATGGCACTGAATAACTCAGCTTTCCTTTCTCAGTGGACTTAGAATTACATTATTATCATACCTCACTTTGGTACTCAAGATTTAATATATGATATTTGCACTTGTCCCTGTAATGTATGAACTGAAAATTTAAGCCTAGAGACAGTTACAAAGAAGGTTGAATCAAGGGACAGACTGCAATAGAGGTTACATGGGACTGGGGTCCTGTGAGTGAACTTTGGGGCAAAGAAGGTTATTATCATGGCTGGCAAACAATTGATCAATAGGATAAAATTGACACACTCAGAAATGGTTTTGAAATTAAAAAGATAAAGTCACTAAGTTTATATCTCAATTAATTCCCATAGGACCTTGAGTCCAGGTCCAGAGAAATCCTAAAAATGTCAAATGCTGCAAGAATGATATTACATAAACAATGAATAAGTTTACTCTGTACATAGATAATGTTTGCTCTCCCTTCTCTGTCTTTTTATTCCTTCGTCTCTCATATTTCCCACAAAGAGGTCTTCCTTTTCTAGTAAAAATAATGGGCCCTTAATCATATGACCAAGGCTTTGATCCATATTAAGTCCAGATACATACGAAGAATGTTCCATCTGATCCTAGTTTTTCTGATTTTACAAATGGAAACAAGTTTTCAGACAAATATATTATTGTTTATTAAATATACAGTAAAATAGAGGGTTTTGCTATCATGACAATGTTAATAAATGAGAGAAGTAGAAAGCCTATCTCAAATACAGGCAGAAGAGGATGGAGATGTGGGGCATTGGTTGTGGGAACGTTGCACTGGTAAAGGGGGGGGGGTTATGACTGAAATCCAACTACAATCATGTTTGTAATCATGGTGCTTAAATAAAGATATTTAAAAAAAATAGAGGGTTTTGTGTTTGTTTTGGGACCACAACTTGTGGTGCTCAGAGCTTACTCCAAATTCTCTGCTCAGGAATCTCTCCTGATAGTGCAAAGGAGGACCAGGACCGTATGGGATGATGAGGATTGAACCTGGGGGACTGAATGCCAGGTAAGTGTCTAACCCTCTATACTATCTCTCTATACTAACTATCTGGCCCCAAGCAATAAAATAGAAATATAGTTATATAATTTAAAGTCAATTTTGTTTGCATTATATGTTAGAAATATTTTATCTTATTCTTCCCTCATTACCAATCCCAGAGTAAAATACATAATCTTATAGGTTGATAAACACACTAGAGCAAAATATGGCACAAATTGAAATCAATATACATTCTTTTTTTATTTACTATTTGAGCCACACCCAGTGACACTCAGGGGTTACTACTGGCTATGCACTCAGAAATCGCTCTTGGTCGGGGAACCATGTGAGACGCCAGGAATTGAACCAAGGTTACTCCTGGATCCACCGTGTGCAAGGTGAATGCCCTACTGCTGTGCTATCACTCTAGACCCTCAATATACATTCTTTATCAGAAAATACCACTCTTCCTACACAGACAAATCTGAATTAAAATAAACCAAAGTGGACACTGGTGCTGGCATTGGAACACTGTACTCAGAAATTCAACTATGAATACTATGTTTATCATGGTACCTTAATATTTAATAAAAACTTAAGAATTAAAAAGCACATGTTTGTCAAGGACCCCCTCAGCATACATTCACATTTTGACCCACATGTAAAACCCAGAGAACCAACTACTCTGGGTTTGTGCTTCACACACATACACATAATAGCAATTTGTGTCCATTTTCCAATGTCAATGGGCCAAGTTTACCCCCCTTTCCTGCCCCAGGTACCCCAGAAAATTATATCTACCTCGACAAAGAAGCAGTCTGGAAATAACTTTGTAGGAAGTTATTTGTCCCACCAAAAATAGGAGCGGGAGCGATACAACTTTAAAATTGTGATGATTTCATGACTGTCCTAGACTGTTGGCCAGAAGTAGCAATCCTGAGCTGTTTCCTCACGAGGCTTCCCCAAAGAGCCATTCTCTTTTATCCCCAGCTTGGCCGCACACACCATTTTAATCATCATGAGGTTTTTATTCTAGATGAATCACTTCACTTCTGCAGTTTGTTAAAGAGAGTCATAAAGCTCTTCCTTCATCTAGTTCTTTTTCTCTGTTAAAGGGATATCTACAAAATAAGGTTTTTAGCCCCAAATTTCATTTTATCCTGCTTACTGAACAAAATTACTTGGCGTTTGACAGAATAACTATCTTAGTAAATACCATTTCTAACTGTGCATTTCAATTATCTGGGAAACTCTCAAATATATTTAACACACCAGGGCCCAATCTCTAAGAAATTCTGATTTAATCGACCTGGAAGGGCCTTGGACAGCATTATTTTTTCGTTCTCTGTGGTGTTCATATTTGCTCCAGGATTAAGAGCACCATGGAATGAAGGTACAGAAATAAGCATGGCACAATATCTCCCTTGCAATGCTAATTTGTTACCAGCACTTTGGGTAAGGAAATGTTTGCATAAGGTAGTCTTCACTTTGGTAAGAAATATGCGTTATTTGTTCATTGTTAGTTTCACAAATGTAGTCCAATAATCATGTAAAAAATAAGCAAACAAAAACAAAAACAAAAACAAATCTTCAAGGGCCTGAAGAAACAGTACGAAGGGTAACTACTTGCCTTACATGTAGTCGACCCCAGGTTTGATCCCTGGCTCTGTGCCTCTCAGACCCTCCGGGAGTGCCTCCAAGCCATGAGCACAGCTGGGTGTGGCCCCCAGAAAAACAAAAGATTGGATTCATGTCAAGGACACTTTCTCACGGACATATTTCTTGCTTTGCTGAAGCAGCCTTTTGAACAGAGACTCATTCTCTGCTGCTCCAAGTGGCTCACGCCGAGCACAGCAACAGACCAAAATCAATGCAGCTCCTTCTATGTGGCCCAGAGTTGATCAGAGTGTGCACATAAAAGTGGTCACAGAAGATGTGCCTCGCGAGGTGCTGATGACTAAATTGTTTATGAGACGTGATTGTAATTACTCTTCTTAATCACATGGCATGAATAAAAATAGCCCCTGTTATTGTTTTGTCTCCTACCCCTTTGAGCAGGAGTCAGTGATATTTTCCACCGGCTCAGAGTCTGGTTTGCAGTGACCCATGCAGGGAAGCAGCCCAGGGGTCCTGGCACCTCTCTGCTAGGCTCTCTGAGCCGGTATCCAAGCCTGCCAGTGAGTGGCGAGGCCCTTTGGAGCGCAGCAGGAACAGGCGCATCCTGTCTAATCTCCCCTCCGCCTCCACTTTCACCTCTTCTGACCTCCTCCAAGAAACCCATGTTTGCCTCAGTGACCCTATTTGCTCCTAAATTCTCTCCGGGCTAGAATCTTGCACTCAAGTTCAATGTACTTGCCCTGGGCTCCACCACATGACCTCTGGCTGGTGAAAGCCAAATCCAATTAGAGAAATCACCAAATAATTTTAGAAATAATTGTTCTCAGATCAGTGCCCATTCCACTCCTAACCCCTCCTAGCCCAGTCTGGAAACCACACCTACAAGATTTTCTCCCAACAAGGGGAGGAGATTTGTTTCCCGTCCCTCACATCTGGGTCCTAATACTCACAGTTCCCAGGCAGAAGAATAAGTGCAAGTACTTAAAAATTACAAATAAAGTGAATTAACCAAAACAAAATACATAGTTTCTTCCTCAATGACAAATACCATGAAACTTATTTCTTCCTTTTCAACTATTGAATTGAACTAAATTTGGAAAGTAGTTTTACATTGCTATGTTTTGAACAAATATTCATCCCCAATGGTATCAAAATTTAAACTATAATTTATTCAAAAGCCACAACACTTTAAGTGTTATAGCTTAATATGGTTACTCTAGTGCCACTGTTTCTGTAAAATTATGGCACTTACCCCCACTCAAAGTGCCCACAACCCTCCACCATCATGTTTATGTCACTTCTAGCCTGATCTTCATTCCCACAGAGCTTGACAATCAATTTCTAATCCAAGGTAAAGGATTTGCCATTGTTCGATACTGTCTTTTACCTGGTTGTTTCTCTGTCTTCCACAAATAAATGAGCTCATCCAGTATTTTTCCTCTAGGACTTCTTTAGCTTAACCTGATATCCTCCAGTTTGTTCTACTTTGCAGCAGACTGCATGATAGTTGCATAGCAGTCCATTGTATATGTGTATTAAAGATTATTTATCCATTCGGCTGTCATAGGGAAATTAGGTTGATTTCATATTGTATTAAGAGCTTCAAAATACCGAAACGGACATATATCTTTTTAAATTAGTGCTTTTTTTTTTTTGTTTGTTTGTTTTTTTTGTTTTTGGGTCACACCTGACAGCGCTCAGGGGTTACTCCTGGCTCTATGCTCAGAAATTGCTCCTGGCAGGCTCAGGGAACCATATGGGATGCTGGGATTCGAACCACTATCCTGCATGCAAGGCAAACGCCCTACCTCCCTGCTATCTCTCTGGCCCCAAATTAGTGCTTTTTTTTTAATTTGTGAGGTAAATATCAAGAATTTAAATTGTAGGATTGTGTGAATTTCTATGTCTCAAAGTACATAAATTTCAATTGTTTGTATTAAACATTTAAATTAAATAAAAAATTAAAGATTTTTGTAGTTTGTTTTATGGCTTCTTGTATTTTCAAATTCACTTATAAAATTAAATACAACACACAAATGATATCTAAAGACTATAAGCTGTTAACTTAAAAGGTTTTGAATAATAAATACTATAACTAAAATTTACCCCCTTTGAAAAGTTACTTAAATATTAAAAATTTTGAAGGACTATTAAAAATTATATTTTTCAAATTAATCATGGAGGGGGGCCGGGCAGTGGCGCTGGAGGTAAGGTGCCTGCCTTACCTGCGCTAGCCTAGGAGACGGACCGCGGTTCGATCCCCCGGCGTCCCATATGGTCCCCCAAGCCAGGAGCGACTTCTGAGCGCATAGCCAGGAGTAACCCCTGAGCGTTACCGGGTGTGGCCCAAAAAACCAAAAAAAAAAAAAAATTAATCATGGAGGTAAAAATCATTATAAGACTCCACAGAGATTATATTTATGTTTAGTACACATAAATTTAACAGAAATTTTAAATTTACATGCATTGTTTAGTTGCCATGTCTAACTGTTTTAGGTATTACAATGAATTATAATCTCTCTGGCACTATAAATTATAATGCAGAGAAAAACAAGATGAACATTTGGCAATACTGGCAAATGATAAATCAGAATTTATCGTATTAGACTGAGAGGAAATATCTGACAGGTTAATTTGTCTTTTCTCTCTTTGAGTGTTTCTGATTTTCAATCTTTTCTAGAGCAGCTTCCTCTGAAATCATCAATGACATGATCCACTAACTTCCAAAGCACTTTAAGGCAGCTACATTTTGAGACACTCTGATTCAAGAACAAAGAGTAAGAGCTAGGGGGAGGAAAAAAAAAAAAGAGTAAGAGCTGTGCTGAAGCATTTCCCTAGACTCTGGAGAGCAACAATTACAAGAGTATGCTTCCTATTATGGATTCTGCTATATCCAAACAGACACTGAAAGAAGATTTCAACTGACAGAGGCCCTCCTCCCAGAAGCACTTAATAAATTTGTAAGTGCTTGTGTACGTTTTCCTCTGGAACTAGTGATCAGTGAAGAGACTTTTCTTCACTAAGTCTTTTACAAATTATTATCAATGGATTCAGCATGAAAAGAGACTGTCAACCACAACTAGATAGATTACATAATTAAAACATTTAATCCCTATTAAGTCTTGCTTCCAATCATGATAAAATAATTGAAATTAGACTTACATTCCTACTATGATTTATAAATTTATTTAAATATGCTCAACTTTTTAAAGAGATTAGGCATGAGGCTGCCCAGGACTATGATTTTGAGTGAAAAGACACAAATGTGGCAGGTCTTGTAATGGTTCTGGCTTTCTGCTGGAGACTTTTTCTAAGAACAGTTAAAGACTCCAAACAAGTACAATAGAATCTGAATTGATAAGAGAAATTAATGTCCTAGTAGGAGGAAAGCATCTGAAGTCTACATCATAGAGAGTGTGTCCTAGACAACTGCTTGGGGTTCCTTTGTAACTCATTCCTAGTATTATATTATGAATTTATATGGTAAAATTCCCCAGAGTTAGGCAAAGAATGACTTAGATTGAATAATTCCCAGAATTCACACAGAATTAGAAGATGTCAAAGTTCTGATCAGTTAAACTGAATATTAAGGACTAAAGGCATTCTGTTTCTACAGACCCTTTAAGAGTCATACTTAACTTTTAAGATAACTCTAAATATTACTTCAAATCTTTCCTAATAAAGATATGTTCAATAAGCCTTCAAGGTATAAAACAATTAGGACAAAATCTAAACCTCTTTAGAGAAAAAAAATCCAGTATTTAATAGCCTAAATTTTAGAATACCTGCTTTCAGTACAAATTCTTCAGCATAAAAATCTCACCAATATCTTAAAGGAAAATCAGCCAGTGGAGTTAAAATATAAGAATTATGGAAGAAACAGAAAAGACCATTAAAATACTATTATACAGGGGCACCTCCCACCTTGAACATATGTCATGTGGACCCAACTTAGACTCCAGGTGATTAGACAGAGACTGCCCAACCTTGAACCCTAGATCCTAGACATAGAACTGGCACAGTTCTCTACAACAGCTCCAGGAACCCAACTCCCTCTGGGACATTCTTAATACTGCTCTGGCACCAACATGTGCCAGTTTTGATATAATATTCTGACAATAAGGAAATGATAACAACTTGATCTAATAGTAGGTTGTCTTTCCTCACCATCTGATAAAATCAGAAGACTTGTCATCCTTTGATCTGTGCAAAAGCCAAGATTGCTATCTACAGAAGACTGACTGTGACAACCATGACTGGGCAGAACCTATCCTGGGACCAATAAAAAAGCCCTAGTCTAGATTTTGGCCTAAGATTTGTACAACAACCAAGATCTCTAATTCCAGAGGTCTAACTGAAACAACGGCTTCATCCTAGGATCAGCGCAATAACCAAGACCACCAACTACAGAAGACTGATTAAAACGACAGTGAAGGAACAGAACTTTAGAACCACAAAGACTTCATCATAGGCTCCATTCTTTGACTTGTGCAGATACCAAGATCTCTAGATACAGAGGTCTGATTTTATCACCCATGATGGAGCAGAAATCTTCCATACACCACAAAATGACCTAGGGGAGAGTAAATGAACATGCAAGAAGTCTGTAGTTGTTCCCATGACAGTATACTTCAAGGGTGGAGAAACCCTGTATCTCTTAGGCCAAGGGAATTCCCTTTCTAATTTCCCCAATATTTATTGTGCCTATGCAGAAAAAAAAGAAGCTGCACAAAGTAATTTTAATTAATTAATTTATTTATATTTTTGGTTTTGTTATTGTAGTTGTTTTCATATTTTTTGCGCTCTGTTTTGTTTTTATTTCAGGATCATGGTTATGATGTGGTGCTTATCTTTATTGCTGTAGGACTCATTGGATTTTTGTTTGATTTTTCTTTTTGTATTGTTGAGGTGTTTCTCTTCCTTTTTCCCTTTCTTCTCTCAAACTGATGTTGAGAGCCTCTAAGGACTCTGCACATTTTCGACTGATTTTTACCCATTTTATTGCTTTTCTTTTCTTCAAACAGAACCACATAACATGCACCATCTTGTTCTGCCTCTCAAATTAAGGGGGAAATAAGGGAGGCTACCAAGACCAAATAGTTGTATGATCACTAGGTAGTAATAAAAATTATTAAACTTAAACACCAAATCCAAAGCCAATGACAAAAGAATTGATACCCAGTCTACAACAAGCTAGACATAGAGGGGACCTCTTATACTAGCAGCCCGGGGGGGGGGGGGTAAGAGAGGGAGTATGGGATGCAAGCTGGGAATGGGAGTAGAGGGAGGACAACTTTGGTGATGGTAATTGCCCTGATTCAAAGTTAATATGTACCTAAAATATTACTGTGAAAGATATGTAATTCACTTTGGTCAAAATAAAATTTTTATATAAAAAAATAAGTCAAAGTTTAAAAAATACTATTATAAACATATTTAAGTATATGAAAGAAAAACATTCTGAGAAGAATAAATGAAAATACATGAAAAGAACAAATAAAGGATTTAGGGAGATAACACATAGGGTTTAAGTACCATATTTATTCAAGTATAACGAGCAAAATTTTCTACCAAAAAAAAAAATCAAAGTTTGGGTGCGTGTTATAAACGAGGGCTGGGGTAGGGTGGCAGTGGCGGCTGGTCCAATGAGGGCACAGGAGAATTGTGAGTTCGCACTGTGCCTTTTCTGGGCTGCAGCCGCCCACAGTATCCGAGGGCGAAGAAAAAAAAAAAAACTCAAGAAACCTGGGCTATCTCGCATGACATCCTGGGTTAAAACATCATGGGAAGACATACCAAAAGAAATGATCATCAAGAGTGGCTTAGGAGATTATAGCAAAAGACAATCAAGGCCAATTACCTGAATTATGACAAATAATGATGAATAAAAACAGAGAAAGACATGACAGCAGAAGTGGACAGAAAGATATCAGGAAGAAAACATAAAAAGATGGAAGTAGAATTGAGCAGAGAAGTCAGGTCTGATGATGATGAATTCATGCAGTCCCTCAGAGAACTATGAAATAGGTAGGATTCCTTCAGTATTGTCTCAAGTGGAAGGACCTCTTTTTGATCAGCTACTGTCATTCTGACTCTTATTGAACTCAAAGTGAAAAAGAAGATCTTGGCAAAGGCACTTTTTAAGATAAGTCTTCCTGGGATAAAACTGATGACCAAGGGTTATTTCACTCACTCTCAGCAGTTACATGAATAAGTATTTAAGGTCATAAGGGGTTCTGGGAAATGTTACAACCCCATTCAACTCTTCATTTTCTTAAAGATGCTTTTTAATGGATTGTTCACATTTTAGTTGGACTTTTACAAAGATTAACTTTCCCAGTCCTCTAGGCTATTGTTCTCTATATTGATACTCCTATTGGTAATGTGACCTCTTAATTTCTTTATTTTTATTCTATTCCACTTGGTAACTTCCACTTATTCTTCAATTATCAGCTCAATTGTGACCCCCTTCTATTACTTTTTATCATAGAAATTAGGACATTTTTCACCCCAGTTCATTTTTAGGTTCACATTCAACCTCTAGCTATCTCAGCAGACATTTGTCTTTGGTGCCATTAATGTCTGAATGTATCTCTCAGGGGAAAAGACTCAGTTGTTTTCTTGTTCATTTATGACTTACGGTTCAAACCCAGCAGAGTTCAGGGTTTACTCCAGGCTTTTTATTCAGTAATCATTCCTAATATGCCAGAGGGAACCATATGTAGTGCTTGGGATCAAACACAGGCTGAGTGGCTTTATTTTGTGTATTTGTAGCATTCTGGCACAGATACAGCATCAATATTTGTAGAATTGTGTGTCTGTTTATGTGATTGCAGCAATTGCTCATGGATTTGGTAAAATTAGTCTGTCCTCAAAATTGTGAGTATCTAAGACAGATGATTTATTTAGCCATTATTCTCCTACTTCTGTTATTTTTGAAGGAATAGTGAGAAATTGAATTTAAAGTGATTCTTTTCAAAATTAAATTTTAACTACCAATATATACTCTAGTGGCAAAAATAGGATCAGTATTTCTAAACACTTGAAGAAAATTCTATCCATTCTTCTCAATTTCTTCTTATCTAAAAGTTAGAGCATTTGGAGGCTTATATGAGTAAGTTACAACTCAGATAATAAAATCAAAACACCCACTCTTGGTTATCTTAACAACGTTCAATTCCAGATATTTTGGCGAACTGTCAACTTTCAGAAGACTGTGCACAAGAACTTTCATACATAACAAAAACAAAATGATCGGGATTTTTGCTGCTCTTAGAGTTGTGCCCTGTTCTGTGTAGACTGGCATCGGAAACAATACCCGGTTGATCCTTCTCTCATTTCTGTTTTGGGGCTACATTTGACAGTTCTGAGTTTGCGTATGGCTCTGTACTCAGGAATACTCAGGAATTTTTTAGTGAGCCTTGACAGACCATTTTTTGGTTCTCTCCACCAAACTTGGGTAGGATGTGTGGAAAGTCAGTGCCTTACTAGCAGGCCCCTCATGTTCTTTTATTTTTGGTTTTTGGGTCACACCCGGCAGCAGTCAAGTTTTACTCCTGGCTCTACGCTCAGAAATCGCTCCTGGCAGGCTCGGGAGACCATATGGGATGCTGGGATTTGAACCACCGTCCTTCTGTATGCAAGATAAAAGCCTACCTCCGTGCTATCTCTCCGGCCTCCCCTCATGTTCTTCTTAATTTATCTGTTAGGCTTTGTTTCATCATTGTGAAATGAGGCCCAAGAAATTCTAGGATATCCTTTTAAATTTTTTTAAAAATTTTGTGCTTTAGGAACACTTCTGTCTGAAATTTTTTAGTTGCCTTCTGGAGGAGGGCAGGCCAAGTTCTTGCCCTGATAAAGCCCCAGCTCACTTCCACACCCCAAAGCCACCACCATGCCAGAGGCCCAACTTCAATGACTCATAGTGAATCTTCTATAGAGACACCTAACCAACAAAGTCACCAAGTACACAGATTTGGGGTCTGAAATTTCTGGGAGCTTCTCCAATTGGGGCAGGCAGCCTCCAACCCCTCCCCCCATGCTTCCCGAAGCCCCAGAAGCCACACCTACAACCCAAGTCCTCTGCCCTGCATTTTCATAGGCCCATTTCTACAGATCCTGGATTCCTAGAGCTTGTACATTTGAAAAGCATGTACTTTATCCTGCTAGCTATCTCTCTTGACCTTTATTATTTCATTTGACATATTATTTGAACACTAAACAATGTTGTCATCATAGCGTATGATTCTGATTTAAAACTAGTTTAGTTTCGATTAAATTTCCTTTTAGGACACGAATTTTTATTCTTTTGGGGTGAACCAACTAAAATGAAGCTGCACTTAAGATTCCCTATCGATGCATAATAAACCAAAATGTTTTTTAGCAAAATGTGTTTGTAGTTGATAAGGTAGAAAAAGAGATTTTAAAACAGGAAAGACTAAAGCTTAGAAATCCAAATAATTACTAAAGATAGAGATTAAAACTAGAACTTTGAAAAATTAATTCAAAGGGTTGAGTACATGCTGAGAGTAACCTCTAGGTACTGCCAGATGTAACCCTAAAACCCATCCCCCACAAATTGGAACCTTTATTTGTGACACATCTCTATGATGCTTTGTAGAGATTTAAAAAATGGTGTTTGAGAGTGCTACTTAATCTTTCTCTCTTGATGCATTTTCTGTAGTTATAAATAAAGGATTTTTTTTCCTGGAGAACTAGAGATACATGTGAAATTGCATTAAAAAATGACAAGAAGCTAAGTTAAAAAGCATGCACAGAAAAGAATACTGGAATAAAATAACATGGTTGGAGAGATATAAGGTACCTTCAAAAGCATCACACTTACGATTTTCTGGAATCTGTGAAACTTGGGCCTATTTAAAGTGCAATCTATGATAGATACTGACATACCAAAGGGAAACTTCTTTGGTATTTTTAACTCTTTATTGCTTTCTGGAAGATAAATTACTTCTTTTCATGTGATATATATTTCTATAAGATATATTACTATACTCCCTGGCTATTTTGGAGTTAATAATAGTTATTTCTATTTGGACTGACTTCTGGCCTAACAATGAATCTTTCAGGTAGCAGTCTTAAGGAACAAGAAATGCAGTGATGATATAAAACCATAAGTTCCTGAAGCTAGAAATAGTCCTGGAGGACTGAAGTGTGTAATAGTTGCACTGTGCCCATGCTTTGCTTTCTCTACACAGTGTGCTATCCAATTCAAGTGAGATGTGAATGATGACTGAGCAGAAAATCAGACCTCATATTTCTGCTAGCAAACACAGGACCAGGAAGGAAACACTTTAACAGTTGGTTCTCTCTGTTGGCCATTGGTAAAGCTTAAGTGACATTTAATGTTCGCTTTCTGATATGAAGAATGCAGCTGAATGAGAAAATTGTAAGAGCCCCTTTTAGTTGAGAATATTATTTTTTTCTTGATGCCATACCCACACCTAAAATAATGTGTTTCTCTCTCAATTTCCTGATTCATTTCCCCATTGTTCTAAAGAATTAAAAAAAAAACACACAAACCTAAGTTACTTAATAATAGAGACTATTAGAGTGCTTCCCGACTGAGAAACTGTAAGTGTTGCCTGTGCGTGTTTTTCCACTGTCCTGTCTCCTGAACCTCTTGGGAGTGACCCAGCTATACCACTCCTAGGAATATACCCTAGGAACACAAAAATACAACACAAAAGTCCCTTCCTTACACCTATATTTATTTCAGCACTATTTACCATAGCAAGACTCTGGAAACAGCTAAGATACACTTCAACAGATAAATGGCTAAGCCAACGAAACTCTGATACATATACACAATGGAATATTATGCAGCCGTCAGGAGAAATGAAGTCATGAAATTTTCCTATACATGGATCTACATGGAATCTATTATGCTGAGTGAAATAAGTCAGAGAGAGAGAGAGAAAGACACAGAATGGTCTCACTCATCTATGGGTTTTAAGAAAAATGAAAGACATTCTTGCAATAATAACTTTCAGACACAAAAGAGAAAAGAGCTGGAAGTTACTGCTCACCTCATGAAGCTCACTACAAACAGTGATGAGTTTAGTTAGAGAAATAACTACGTTTTGAACTATCCTAATAAAGAGAATGTACGAGGAAAATAGAAAGCCTGTCTAGAGTACAGGCTGGGGTTTGGTGGAGAGGAGGGAGATTTGGGACATTGGTGATGGGAATGTTGCACTGGTGATGGGTGGTGTTCTTTACATGACTGAAACACAAACACAATCATGTATGTAATAAAGTTGTTTTTTTAAAAAAAAGAAAAAAATTAATAGAGGATATTAAATGGATTGACATTTGAATTACAAAAGAACCTTTGAAGATATAATTTTTCTAAAAGATTGTTTTCATATTAAAATTATACTTTTACTTTCAGACAATTTGACAAAATTCTTTAATAATGCATGCTTGCTGGAAAGTTAAGTGCCATCCCTCCAGAAATTGCTATTCTGGTATTTACTGTCCCTGCAATTCTAACTTCATGTTTGCAGACTTGCATCCATGCATCATAACTGCAATATATTCCATAATGCAGCATATTCAATCCCATGTATGTCTTCAAGTCATATTTCAGTACCATAAACTCTTGAAATAAGTTTTTTCTCATTGCTTTTCAATTCTTGTCTCCTGTTTCTCATGCTTCATCTGACTTTTATTTTTTTAATTTAAAAATCAAGATTACAGGGTTATTCATTATAGGCTTTCCCCCAGATACAAAGTTGTTCATGATTGAGTTTCAGTTATACAATGTACAATATCCTTCATCAGTACACATTTCACACCACCAATGCCCCTAGTTTCACTCACCCACACCTTCTGCCTGCCTCTGCTGCAGACCTCTCTCTCTCTCTCTGTCTCTCTCTGTCTCTCTCTCTCACACACTTTCACTCACTCACACTTTTCTCCCATGGGCTTTTAGACACTGTGGTTTACAATATCGTTTCTAAGGGGCTCAACTGACTTTCTTAGTTTATTCTAGAACTAATAGAATTACTCTTGCATTCCTAGTTCAAACCCAATATAAAATTGAGCCCTGATCCTTAAATATGTGCTTTTGTGGTCATGGTTGTTTTAAAGCTCAAGGGAAGTTCCTTTCAACAATTTAACTTTAGGGCACACCCCATTCCTTGCTTCTGAATTTCAACAGATGAAATAAATACTTTCTGTAATTCCTAGGTTATACCTATTTTTATATTATTACTGAAACAAATCAAATTAGAAAGGTTTTAAGTAAGTAAAATAGATCACCTCACGGGGTATAGAAAGTTATTTTTAAAGGTGTCATAAAACTCTTTGATAATTTTTTTATTTGTTTGTTAATAAGAATTATTTTTATTAACAAACATAATAGAAAAACATGCTGGCTTTGATTAACTTCTTAAAAAGTGTGTGGCTATCCTAGAAGACATTAATTTCTTTACAAATTCTCAATATTTGGGGCGGGAGAGATAGCATGGAGGTAATGCATTTGCCTTGCATGCAGAAAGTCGGGAGTTCAAATCCTGGCATCCCATATGGTCCCCCAAGCCTACCGGGAGTGATTTCTGAGCATAGAGCCAGGAGTAACCCTTGAGCATTGCTGGGTGTGATCCAAAAAACAACAACAACAAAAAGAAGAGGAAGAAGAAGAAGAAGAAGAAGAAGAAGAAGAAGAAGAAGAAGAAGAAGAAGAAGAAGAAGAAGAAGAAGAAGAAGAAGAAGAAGAAGAAGAAGAAGAAGAAGAAGAAGAAGAAGAAGAAAGAAGAGAAAGAAGAAGAAGAAGAAAGAAGAAGAAGAAGAAGAAGAAGAAGAAGAAGAAGAAGAAACACGAAGAAGAAGAACAAGAAGAAGAAGAAGAACAAGAACAAGAAGAAGAAGAAGACGAAGAAGAAGAAGAAGAAGAAGAAGAAGAAGAAGAAGAAGAAGAAGAAAAGAAGAAAGAATTCTCAATTCTAGGTCAGAAAAGTAGCACAAGGTGTTTGTCTTGCAAGCAGTCAACCCAGTTCAGTTCCCAAAGAACTACATAAGGTCACCGGAGCACAACCAGAAGTGACCCTTCTGCACAGAGTCAGGATTTAAGTCCTGAGGACAGCTCACTGTGGCCCCAGAAAGCTCCCAAAATACAATAGAAGTTTATCCTTTGATAAATATATATATTTTTTTATTGAAGTATATTTTGCAATTTGCCATACAAATTAAGACCTTCAGTAATGTTAGGCCCCTGATTTGTGAGGTTCAGCCATTTTTTCCATGACTAGACATCTTCCAGAATTTAATTTGGAATAAGTTCACAAAGGTATAGAATTCTTAGTAGTAACTTTCTTAAAGTTACTAAGCCCTGCTAGCTTTTTATAAAATATTAATTTCATGCACAGTAAACTTTTTCTCCAGGAAATTAAAGTGAATTGCCTAAATTGACATAATTACTCGTCACAAGAAAAAGTAGGCTTCCTGAGTTGTTTAGGTAGTTTTAAAAATCACACAGAGGATAAAGAAAAAGAAATATTTTCAGTTTCTAGTTCATCTTAATCATTTTGTGCTGCTCTAAAATTTATACCTTTATTTTCTTTTTTTGTTTGTTTTGTGCCTTTGCTAGGATGCTGGTTGTGGGAGAGTTTGAAAAATTCGTTATAGTACATGGTGGATGGAAAGATCACATTAATGATCACATTGAAATGCCAGAGGCCCTCTGCAATGAGTTGGAAAGGGGTTCCAAAAACAGATATGTTAATTTTTATTCATTTTAATTTCACTTCTAGTTTCCTTTCCACATGTCAGTTTCTAAAAGGCACTCTCTGGTATGCATTCTATGAAAACATTAAAGTTGTGAAAGTTACTTTCAACTTTGTGATTTTTATCCTCATTAAAGTCAAGATTTAACACAAACATTAGAATTTTCTTAAAATATATTAAAATTTAGAATTATCTTAAAATATATTAAAATTCAGAATTACCATCTTCTTGCACTTTTACTAAATCACACATAGGTGTTATGATTATTTTAATTACTTAGCACCTCTAAATATCATTACAAATATGGTCAATTTTAGCTGTTCATTGAAACCAATTTATATGTCAAGAACTTAAAATTTGGGCCCCGAGAGATAGCACAGCGGTGTTTGCCTTGCAAGCAGCCAATCCAGGACCTAAGGTGGTTGGTTCGAATCCCTGTGTCCCATATGGTCCCCTGTGCCTGCCAGGAGCTATTTCTGAGCAGATAGCCAGGAGTAACCCCTGAGCACCACTCGGTGTGGCCCAAAAACAAAAACAAAACAAAAAAAAGAACTTAAAATTTATTTTTATTTTATACAATTTGCATTTTCATGTTTCAGATTTGCTGGTTCTTCATTGCTTAAATATGTAAGGTTGTTTCCAGAGGTAGAAGTCACAGAAGACTTTTCACAGAAGCAGTGTGGCTAGAATCCAGAAAAGTATGTAGGAGAGTCCTAGTTTTCATTAGGGTCTGGCCAAAAGCCAATAAGACTAATTGATATAAATATGGTCTTCTATCAGCAGTTTATTCTTCTCATTCATTTTTGAGATTACAGATGTTTAATATTTTGTCACCTCTGTATGTATGCACAAAGAAACCTATAAGAAAAAATCCAAAAAATTGTGTTTATTTCTCTACTTCTACCTTCAGACTACAATTTCCAAATAGACTCTGAGGAAATGGAGTCTTTCAGTCAATTTAATTAAATTGACCTGTGAAATTCTTATGCCTCACTTTAGTTTTCAAGACTAGTATCAGAAAATGTTAAACTAGATAGGAAATAAGAGGTAAGATACTAGCTTTGCACATGGTCAACTCCAATTTGATTACCACAACCTAGTCTGCTCCAGGATTAAAACCTGATCACTGCTGTGTGTGGCCCAACTGCTCCCCAACCCCACCATAACCACGAAAGAGTAAAGCTGGAGGATCCTTAAAAATTATTCAATCACTCTCCCTCATTGAGCAAATGAAAAGCTAAACGCAAGACCTGAGTACTTTTCCCACAAGGCCCAGCATGTTAGTGACCAAGATAAGAAAACAACTCCCCTGTCTGGATTGTAGACAGTGCTCTCTCCCCAATTTCCCTTTAGGATACTCTTGATTTTTTTAATCTCAGTTCTACCTTTCATGCACACCTATGGAATTCTTTTTTTTTTTTTTTTTTTTTTTTGGTTTTTGGGTCACACCCGGCAGTGCTCAGGGGTTACTCCCGGTGAACTCTTAATTATTATGGTTTATGCAGTTAAAGGTCTCCTATATTTTAACACTATTGAAATGAGCACAGTGAACAGTT
Source organism: Suncus etruscus (assembly GCF_024139225.1). NCBI lineage: Eukaryota > Metazoa > Chordata > Mammalia > Eulipotyphla > Soricidae > Suncus > Suncus etruscus. Next base: position 84,695,280 of record NC_064850.1, read on the forward strand.
AGAAGAGAAAACATACTGGTAATCAATTAACTAGATAGATCTCCAAAATGCAGGAATTTTTCTTTACATCAATTATCATCACCCAGCATTATGACTATAAAATACAAAGTTATAGAATATCAGTGTAGGTGGTAGCAGCTAACAATTATTTCAGTACTAACTTATTCCAGTTAATTGGCTAATTCATGTAAGGAAATGGCAGCACCAAGTTTATAAAACCACTCTAAATCTGATTCTTGGGGAAGGAGTGAAAGTACAGTGGGTAGGTATTTGCCTTATATGTGGTGAGCTGAGGTTTGATCATTTGCATCCAATATGTTCCTACAAGCATCACCAGTAATAATTGCTGAGTGCTGAGTAGGAGTAACACCTGAGTATCATTAGGTGTGACCCCCCAAAATAAAATAAATTTAAGTCTTTGAGAATTTTATTTCAATATAATTGTGTGATAAAAAATATTCATTGAAAACCTTTATTTCCCAACAAAGTGCTGCCTGAAGAAAAAAGGGTAAAATGGCAATACAATTTTTTATATGAGAGTGAAGTTTTCATTCTCAGCAATTTCACACACAACTGGAGGGGACAGAGAAATGAACAAGCAATGCACTCAATGCAAAGTGGGGTTCCTTCATTTTGACCAAGGGAATCTGGGAAGCTTTCAAGATAAAGTCACCTTTGATGAGACTAGATGACTAAGCAAGAGTTACTTAGAAAGACAGGAGTAGGTGGAACATTCCAGGAAGCAGAAGAGTTTAGGGACCTAAAGAAAATATTAGAAATTGGTGATGCTCTGTTGAGAATGCCAGGCTTGAAGCTTCAAAATAGGCAGGGGCTAGTTCTTAACACTATGTGTCCTAAGAGCAGTAGAAAGCTGAAAGCATTTTGAGCAGCAGAGAGAAGCAATATACAAATGGTTTCCTCGGTGAGGAATCAAATTTTTCCAAATTTGAGGGTTCCCCAGTGGCATATAAATGTGTGTACGAATATATTTATTTTTTCAATATTGAAATGACCGTTCTTCCAAAAGTCCCTCTAAATCATTATTCAAGACATAGTTTCTCAGCTGGGCCTTCCTCTTTCAACCAGCTCCCTTGGACAAGAGATTCATATCACTCCAAGTGACAGGATGGCACTCAACCACATCAGTGAGGAGGAGATGATATTTATGGAGGAAATAAGCACTGGTAAATAGCAGCTCCAACTTCCAGCATTTAAATTAAGAAGAAAGGCAGAAATAATTGGATAGGAAACTACAGTTACTCAAAGATCTAGAAATAAGAAAATATCATGCTCTAAATTATGTGCCTACTAGATCACTGTCCACAGTCTATGAGTTGTGGGCAGTTTTGGAAAGCTGAAGCAATCATTTTTCAGTGGCTTTGCAGAGAAGTCAGCTGGTGCCAAGCAAACCAGGCCCTCATGGAAAAAAATTCATGTCCAAAAATGATGCCATGACCAACAAACTTTTCCTGAACCTCAGCCTAGAATTTGGTTCTGCCAATGCACTCCCTGGTTAAAATCTGGGCCTGCTCCTGTGCATTCAGTGCCAGGAAGGGCACTTGCTTTTTACATCAAAAGCTGTCTTGTAGATAGGTAGTATGCACCATCAAATTGCATGCAATTTGTTTGTCAAAACATCTACAAGCAGCTAATGGCATCTTTAAAGATGAAACTTCACTGACCAAGCAAGTGGGAAAAATAAAAACAAATAGGACTACATTAAATTAAGAAGCTTCTTCAGCACTAACTGAGGATGGACTGTGGTTCGATCTCCTGGAGTCCCATATGATCCCCAAGCCAGGAGTGATTTCTGAGCGCAGAACCAGGAGTAACCTTTGAGTGCTGCAGGGTGTGACCCAAAAACAAACAAACTAACAAAACATCTAATCTCTTCAAAAAATAAGGAGAACAGAAATTTCCTCAGAGAAGAAATACAAATGGCAAAAAGGAAGGTGAAAAAGTACTCCACATCAGGTATGGGATGCATGCTGGGAACTATGGCAGAGGAAAGTCAACATCGATGGTGGGAATTTTTCTAATTGATGGACACAATGTACCTTAAATACAACTGTGAAAGACTTGTAATTCACATTGGTCTCAATGAAAATTATATAAAAAAGCACTCCACATCATTAATCTTTAGGTAGATAAAAATCAAAAGAATGTAATATCATCTCACTTCATAGAAATTAGCACATATCAAAAAGAATAAGAACAACCAGTGCTTGTATGGACGTGGAAAAAAAGGCAATCTCATTTGTTGCTGATGGAAAATGTAAACTTGTCCAGCCTTTGTTGAAACCAATATTGACTTTCCTTAAAAACCTAGAAATTAAGCTTCATTTTACCCAGCAATACCTCTCCTGGGAATATACCCTACGCATCCTGAAATACAATGAGAAAAGGGTATCTGCATTCCTACGTTCATTGTAGCACTATTCACAATAGCCAGATTCTAGAAAAAAATCAAGCATTTTAGAAAATATGGATGCAATATGAAACTATGGAATACTATACAGCTGTTAGGGCAAATGAAGTCATAAAATTTCCTTATATGTGGATAGACATGGAGAGTATTATGCTTAGTAAAATAGGCCAGTGGAAGAGGAATAGATATAGAAGGATTTCAGTCATCTGTGTGATGTTTAGAAAACATAACATAAGAATAATAACCAAAGACAATAGAAATTATGGGCAGGAGTTGCAGTTAGGACAGAGAATGAAGCACATAACAACAATCATTCTGGGGGGGGAAAAACTGGGAATTTAAAGAAATTAAAGTGATATGAATGATACCTCTTCAGCAACAGTATCATAAACCATGGTGCCTGAGAGAGAGAGAGAGAGAGAGAGAGAGAGAGAGAGAGAGAGAGAGAGAGAGAGAGAGAGAGAGAGAAGAGAGGGGAAAAGTGTCTGCCATCAAAGCAGGCTGGGAGGTAGGAGATAAATGGAGAGACTCATAGTGAAAAGTGAGTACTGGTAAAGGGTTGGGTGTTGGAACACCCAAAGTATGACTCAAACTCAAATATCAATAACTTTTTAACTCAGTATCTCACAGTAATTAAATAAAAACAAAACAAAACCTCCATGAACTACTTTCTGGTCAATTTTGTCTGAATCTCTTTAACACACCTAAGAACTAAGAGAAACCAATAATTTGCATTTATAAATTGCTTTATTCTAATCGCCCAAAGTTTTAGAATTTGAGCAGAGTTCTCTGCACAAAGTATTTTTCTAAAACTGAAGATTTTACTTTATCAAACAAAATAACTTTTGAACTACAACCAAGGGGTGTAGGTGAACAACAGTTATAGTTGAAAGTTTGTCACTCAAGGGACCTTCAGGTGGAATTATGAACACAAAGCATATTTGTTTCTGTTTTTGTTTTTTTTAGGCTTTTGGGTCACACCCGGTGATGCTCAGGGGTTACTCCTGGTTATGCCCTCAAAAATAGCTCTTGGCATGGAGGACCATATGGTTCACCAGGGGACCGTCCTAAGTCAGCTGCTTGCAAGGCAAATGACCTACTGCTGTGCCACCACTCTGGCCCCCACAAAGCATATTTGTGTGAGGAATGTGTTAGGCATAAGAAAAGTGAATTAGGGATCTTGGAAATTTCTGTTAAGTTATACATTTTCAAACTGGATTATTTAATCATCATCTATAATTACATAACTTTTATATATAATTCATAAACCATATATTTATTGTTCCCAAATTTAGAATATGTAAAACAAAAATGAGTAAAGAAAATTGTAGCACTGAAATTTAATTACCACAATACTTTTGTATCAGTCTCTCCAAATATCTGTTGCTCTTTCAGTTTTTCTTTAGAAATATCTATACATGCAAGATGAGATTTATATAACACAGAAATTTATATATTTACGTATATACTAAAATAAAATCCTAGCCTAGACCATTGTTGCTTTGCAAATGGCCCTTCTCACCGTTCATCTATGGCACTTTGCAAAGACACCAATCTAACAAAAACTCCAGGTTTCCTGTATTTGTGCTGATATCACTAGAACTATTTTTGGAGTGATTGTGGGCACCTTCCTCACTGCCTTCTCATACTTCCAGAAGCCCTGGCAGCTAAACCCATGCTCTAAAAATATCACAAATATTAGCAATAGTGCTTGGAATTCCTGGAAAGCATTCATAGCCATACAACTCCAAATGTTTTAATACTTTCATTAATGTAAGAAGACAAAAATGTAAATGCCAATGTGTAACTGAATCTACCTAATCAGAAACAAAATTAACAGAATGATCAACTAGCAACAAGAGCTTACTAAACTTTCTGTCAATGAATTAATGATTTTAGTACAAGATGCAAAAATTTTCACAAAATTTTTTGTTGCAGTACTTTTTTTGTCTTCTTTTATTTTTTCTTTGTTTTCTTTTTAATAATTTTTAAGTAATTTTACTCCCACTTACCTGCAAACAAACATATTATAATCAACTATGTCAATTACTTGATACATAAACTTTGAAAGAAGCAAATAGTATTTAAATAGTAATAGAAACCTAATGGCCCCCAAGGAAATGATTCATTCCTGGTCCCCAACAACTGACAGATTGGTCTTGGTGACCTCAGCACTGCTTGACCTGAGTCGTAGTTTCTCAACAGACCCATGCATAAAAATGTAAACAGCACACTGTCATGCCCACAAAACTACTTCAAGTATTGCTGGGAGTGATCCCTGGGACCCAGAGTACTTCTTGAGAGGGCTCAGTACTCAATACCCCAAATAGCACCACAGTGAACACAAATTCAGAAATCTTATTCTCAGTAACTCATGAATTTCATTCCTTAGGATGTAAGTTTTGTGAGTGTAAAGGCTTTCCTTGTTTAGTTCTGTGTTTCTAGCATAGAACATACTTTAATGTAAAAAGTCTATACATATTCATTGACTGAATTGGTACTAAATATTGTTTCAGGTCAATCAAATATATATTGACATCATAACTTATAATGCACAGATTTAAATATAACATACAATTCACACCTGAACACTCCTATCTGAGAGTACAAATCCTATCTCTGAATTTCCTGGCATTTTCCTCCCAGGTCTTCCTAGCTACCATAAATTCTTCTTTGCCTTTTTGAAAATTATGCACAATTTATCTTATTTATACATATTTCAGTTCTCATTTCTCCTTCTCAAAAGAATGCAGCTATAATCTGACCTCTATGTCTAGTTTATCTTTTTAATGGTGACAACAAAGGCATTTAATGCAAGTATTTAATATTTTAGTGCATCCTGGACAATACTAAGAGTTATATGTTCTATTATGATTTAATATTCTTCTAAACACATAAAGCAGGTGAATTAGTTTTCAAGGGTGCCATAATAAAATATTACTCACTGAGTGGCTTCAAGAGCAAAGGTTAATTTTCTCAGTTTTGGAGGCTGACTGCCTGGATTTCTCTGAGGTCTCTCTTCAACTTGCCAGTGGTCTTTCTATTCCTGCTTTCAACATGGCTATTTCTGTGCACATGTGCACTTGTCTTTATTATATCAGTTATAACATATTAGAGGCCCATAAATGGCTTTATTTTAACTTAATCACCTCCTTCAGAGACCCTATTTTCAAATTATGGTATTGAAACTTTAGCCTATAAATTAGAAGAAAATGACATAAGTTCATTGATTATGATATACTCATTTAAAAAGTTAACTTAAAAGATAAAAATCAACATGACTTAGTTTATGATAAGAATATAGGACCCAAGATTGGTATCAAAGTTCCAAGAGGCTTGATTTGGGGACTGAGAGAATAGTGGAAGGGAAAAATTAGGGTTATAAGTGACCTACCCAATCTATTTGATAACCAGGAATGGGGTTTTCTACAGATAATCTTCTAAATAAAAGCATTTTGAAATATATATATATGCATATATATATAAAACTAAGAACCCAACTGAAACATTAATGCCTCATTTGACATTGTTCGGAGTCATGATTAGGTAAACAAAAGTCTGTCCTAATTGAAAAAGTCAAGCTGAGAACTAATTCAGCAAATCTCTGGAAATGAGTGACTTGGTACATTGGCAAAGGAAAGAATGACTGATAAAAGTCTATATTTTTGAGGCAGTGAGTACAATTTGTTGTACTTTCAATCTTCATTCATTGTGAATAACCTATAGTGAAAAGTTGACTGTTATTTTCAGCTTCTCTTTTGCTGAAACTGTAAAAGACCATCTCAATGGCCTGGATATATCCTCATGATTCTTATCTGTCAATCTGATTTTCAGATTCTTATCCTGCATCAGGCTGTAGACTATCTCTAGTCCCTGGAATTTGCTATATGGATTTGTCTATATGAATAATTTACCACTAGTGCCAGGGCAAAAGCTGAAGGATAAAGAACGCAGATATCATACTATCAATCTAGTAAAATAACTGTATTTCAGAAACTACACTGCCCAAATATGCCCCAAATCTAATTGATCCCAGTCGGAAATTACTTGCTAACATATTATATATTGGCTGTTTCTCCTTACCAACTTCAGTTTCTCACTCCACTAAGAATGCTTCCTAGGCTCAGTTTCCAAATAAACCACAGTGTTTCCATTCTTGTTGTGTTTTTTTTTGGGGGGGGGGACTGTAAGGGGTTGGGTCACACCCAACGGGGCTCAGTGGTTACTCCTACTCTGCTTTCAGAAGCCGCTCCTGGAAGGTACAGGGGACCAAATGGGATGCCAGGATTTGAACTACCGTTCATCCTGTTTCGGCTGCTTGCAAAGCAAAAGCTGCTTACCGCTGTGCTATCTCTCCAGCCCCAGTGTTTCAATTCTTACTTAGCTCAGGTACCTGCTTCTGTAGGAAGTAGTACTCTGGATCCTCTATTGGAGCAGAAATTGTTTAAAGAAGTGTAATTCAGATAACCCTCTATCATAAGACAAACCTCCAAAAGGAAACACTAGTTGGAGAAGAAAATTAAGGCATTGGTCTGAAAACTACAGAGTGTGAGATCATCCCCAGGAAAACTGTTTTGTTTTTCAGAAAACTAAGCAAGCCTGTTCTTCCACTGAAAGATATATACTGAAACAATTCCTTGGTCTTAAAATACACTTTTTATTATTAGAAAACTATAATGAATTATAATATAAATAAAAAAATTATAATATGTTTAACAATATAAGCAAATTATATTAATATAAAGATTTCATTATACGGGTGCACAAGTATTTCTTAAAAGGTTTTTGACGCGATACAGGCAAGGGCAAGGAGGGCATTGGTGGGAATGTTCATTGGTGAAGGGGAGGTATTCTGATTATGACTAAAACCCAACTAAGAACATGCTTGTTTGTAATCATGATGCTTAAATATAGATTTTATTTTAAAAGTTTTTGACAATTATTTTGATTATTTAATTTATTTGATTTGATTATTTTTCTTTGAGTACACTAAAACTATAACATTTTATATTTTTTTATTTAAACACCATGGTTATAAGGTAGTTCCTAATGCAGATTTTTTTCTCACAGATAAAGTTTTTATGATTAAATTACAGTCACACAATATACAACAATCTTCACCAGTGCACATTTCCCAGCATCAATATCCCCAGTTTTCTTCTCACCCCTCTGATGCCTTCTTCCCTCCCACCCACCGTCCTCCTCCTGCTTCTGGGGCAGGCCTTCACTCTCTCTTTATTGCTCTCTTTTCTTCTTAGACACTGTGGTTTGCACTTCTGTTAATGAAGAGGTGTCATGCATGTCCCTAGTCATTCTAATACTCATCTCTATTGGGTCAAATATCATCATCACAGTGAATTTTATTTTTCTTAAATACCACAGATAAATGAGATATTCTACTTTATCCCTCTATGATTCATTTCACTCAGCATATAATAATCTTCATGTTCATCCACGTATAAGCAAATTTAATGACATCACTTTTCCCATTAGCTGTATAATATCCCATTGTGTAGCTGTTACAATTTCTTTAGCCATTCATCTGTTCTCTGTCATTTGGGATGTTCCCATATTCTGGTTATTTGATATAGTGATGCAATGAACATAGGGTGAAAATGACTTTTTTGCATGGTGTTTATGTGCTCCTCGGGTATATCTCTAGGAGTGATATTGCTGAATCATAAGAAAGCTCAATTTTCAGTTTTTTTGAGGAATAGCCATATTGTTTTCCAGAAAGTCTGGACAAGATGGCATGCACACCAGCAGTGAATGAGAGTCCCTTTTTCCCCACATCCACACCAGCACTGGTTGTTCTTGTTCTTTGTGATTTGTGTCATTCTCTGTGGTGTGAGATATTTCATTGTTGTTTTGATTTGTATCTCCCTGATTATTAGTAATGTGGAACATTTTTCATGTGTCTTTGTCTTTGGCCATCTGTATTTATTCTTTGAGGAAATGTCTTCATTTCTTCTCCTGATTTTTGAATGAGGTAAGATTTATTTTCTACTAAAGTTCTGCCAGTACCTTGTATACCTTACATATAAACCCTTTATCAGATAGATAGTGGGTGAATAGTTTCTTCCATTCCATGGATAGCTTTTGTATCCTAGTTGCTATTTCTTTTGAAGTGCAGAAACTTCTCGGTTTAATGTAATCCTATTCATTTATCATTGCTTCCATTTGCTTGGACAGTGGTGTTTATTTGAAGATGCTTTTAGTCTCAATGTCATGGAGTGTTTTGGCTATGTTTTCCCCTATATCTCTTATAATTTCAACTCTGATATCAAGGTCTTTAATGAATTTTGATTTGACTTTTGTACAATGTGTTAAAGAGAGGTTCACATTTTTGCATGTATTGGACCAGTTTTCCCAGAACAACTCGATAAAGAGGCTTTTCTTGCTCCACTTTTTATTTCTTTACCTTTTATCAAAGATTAACTGATTGTGTACTTGGAGTTCAGTCTCAGAATATTCAAGTGTATTTCATTGATCTGAGGGTCGGTCTTTATTCCAAAACCATACTGTTTTAATGATTACTACTTTATAGTTCAATTTAGATTTGGAGAAAATGATGCCTTCCATATTTCTTTTACTAAGGATAGCATAGTCTCAATGTCATGGAGTGTTATACCTACATGTTGTTCTATATACCTTATGGTTTCAGGTCTAATATCGAGGTCCTTAATCCATTTGGATTTTACGTTCGTACATGATGTTAGCTGGGGGGTCTAAGTTCGCTTTTTTTGCAAGTGGCTAGCCAGATGTGCCAAAAGCACTTGTTGAAGAGGCTTTCTTTGCTCCATTTAGGACTTCTTGCTCCTTTATCAAAAATCAGATGATTGTATGTCTGGGGAACATTCTCTGAGTACTCAAGTCTATTCTACTGATTTGAGTGCCTGTCTTTATTCAAATACCATGCTGTTTTGATAACTATTTCTTTGTAATACAGTCTAAAGTTGGGGAAAGCCTCATACTGAATAACCAGTGGGTCCAAAATGAAATCAAAGAGGAAATCAAAACTTTCCTGGAAACAAATGATAATAAAGACACAAACTATTAGAACTTATGGACACAGCAAAAGCAGTACTGAGAGGAAAATTTATAGCTTTGCAAGCACACATCAAGAAGGAAGAAGGGGCCTACCTGAATAGCTTAATGACGCAGCTCATAGAATAAGAAAGTGCTCAACAAAAGGACCCAAAAATAGGAAGACTGAAGGAAATAACAAAGCTGAGAGCAGAAATCAATGAAGTGGAAACCCAAAAAACAATCCGAAAGATCAACGAAAGCAGAAGTTGGTTTTCAAAAAAAAATATTGATAGGCCATTAGCAAAACTAACAAAGAAAGAGAGAGAGAAAAACTTGATAACTCGTATTAGAAATGAAAAAGGGGGGGGCCGGACGGTGGCGCTGGAGGTAAGGTGCCTGCCTTATCTGCGCTAGCCTAGGACGGACCGCGGTTCGATCCCCCGGCATCCCATATGGTCCCCCAAGCCAGGAGCGACTTCTGAGCGCATAGCCAGGAGTAACCCCTGAGCGTCACCAGGTGTGGCCCAAAAACCAAAAAAAAAGAAATGAAAAAGGGGATATTACTACTGATATTGCAGAGATTCAAAGGGTAATCAGAAACTACTTTGAGAAACTCTATGCCACTAAAAATGAGAACCTGGGGTCCCCTGTTTGGGACACCAGGTGGGGAAAATCCACGAATCTACGCCTGCCGAGTGGGGGCCAACTGTGAAAACCTGTGAGTGCTACCTGTAAATGTCTGTCTACTGTCCTCTTGCGTGAAACTCTTGGGAGTGGGGCAAAAGAGGCTCCAGAAAACTTGCTCTCCCAGAGGCCATTTTCAGGGCGGGACTCCAGAACATAAAAACCGGCAGGCTTGTGCAGAAGCTGGGTCCCCTGTTTGGGACATCAGGCGGGGAAAATCCACGAATCTACGCCTGCCCAGTGGGTCCCAACTGTGAAAACCTATGAGTGCTACCTGTAAATGTCTGTCTACTGTCCTCTTGCGTGAAACTCTTGGGAGTGGGGCAAAAGAGGCTCCAGCAGAGCACTTTGACTTCGCTTCGCTACGCGGCCGTGAGCTCTTTCTAAGAAAAGAACACCATAGCAACAAGAAGAAAAAATCACACTAAGAACTGTGCTATATCACAGAAGCAAGCATTTCTCTCTGGACTGTCTTCTCTGCTGAGTGCTCGGGCCTAAGATTTGATCCAGTGTGAGGCTTCATCCACGGAGGACTCCCCTCCCTTAGAGGCAAGTCAGCCCATCCAGAAAGGGCAGAGCCAGAGGAGTGTGCTGCTTCCATCATATAGCCAATGAATACCACCACAACATGTAGAAAAACCCACAATACAAGTGTGACAATGGGGAAACAACACAGGCCAGCATCAGACATAGAGAATGAAGATGACAATTCTGATGAGCAGATATTGACCAACCAACTAATCAACCTCTCAGATAAGGACTTTAGACTAGCAATATGGAAGATGCTCAAAGAACCCAAAGAAACCATGGATCGAGTTGAACAGAACACTAATAAGAACCAAGAAAATATGAAGACAGAAATCACAAAACTCCAAACTGAAATAACATGTCAACTAACAGGCCTGAAAAGTCAGTAAACGAAGTGAATGACAAAATGGATAAGCTCTGGGACAGGGTATCAGAAGCTAAGAATAGACTTGGTGCTGTGGAAGATGAGATACATAACAATTCCATACAGCAGGAGAGATTGGACAAAAAACTTAAAGCAAATGAGCAGACAACGGAAAAATTAGTCAAAGAATGGGAACAGATGAAAATAGAAGTCTATGATAAGATCAACAGAAATAACTTAAGAATCATTGGGGTCCCAGAGACCCAGGAAGAAAATTTCCAGGAAGAATCAACGGTCAAGAACATCATTAAAGAGAAACTTCCAGAGCTAAAGAATATATGTGATAAAATTCTACATGCTCGAAGAGTACCAACCAAAAGAGACCCCAGAAAAACCACCCCAAGACACATCCTAGTCACAATGACAAATCCCACAGATAGAGACAGAATTCTGAAAACAGCAAGATCAAAAGGGGAAATTACGTTCAAGCAAGCATCCTTGAGATTTACAGCAGACCTGTCACCAGAAACACTCAATGCCAGAAAGCAGTGGTGGGATATTGTGACAAGACTGAATGAAATGAATGCTTCACCCAGAATACTATACCCAGCAAAACTCACTTTCCGGTTTGACAGAAGAATACATGTTTTCACAGACAAAAAGCAGCTCAGAAACTTCACAGACACAAAACCAGTCTTAAGAGAAAAACTGAAAGACCTAATTTAAGACAAGACTAACCAAAAGACACACCAAATTTTGATATAAAGATGGCATTAAATCCCAGGACAATTCTTTCTCTCAACGTCAATGGACTAAATGCACCAGTTAAGAGACACAGAGTGGCTAAATGGATCAAAAAACTCAATCCAACCTTCTGCTGCCTACAAGAAACACACCTAAATAGTCAGAACAAATATAGACTCAAAATAAAAGGCTGGAGAAAAATTATTCAAGAAAACAACACCCATAAAAAAGCTGGAGTGGCCATATTAATATCAGATAATGCAAACTTTATACTCAGGAAGGTGGTAAGGGACAAAGATGGACATATTATATTAATCAGGGGGTATGTAGAGCAGGAAGAAATAACTCTCCTAAACATATATGCACTGAATGAGGGGGCCAGCAAAATATTCAATACAACTGTTGACAAATCTGAAAAATAATATCAATAACAACACAATAATTGTGGGGGACCTTAACACGGCTTTGTCAACACTGGATAGGTCAACCAGACTGAAACCCAACAAGAATATACTAGACCTGAGGAGAGAAATGGAAGAAAGAGGCCTAGTGGATATATATAGGACACTCCATCCCCAGAAACCTGGATACACATTCTTCTCCAATGTACATGGGACATTCTCCAGGATAGACTACATGCTGGCACATAAAACATACCTCCATAATATCAAGAGGATAGAAATTTTGCAGACTACCTTTGCTGACCACAAGGCTCTGAAATTATTTGTGAATTCCAAAGGGACTCAGAAGAAAAACCTTAATACCTGGAAGTTAAACAGCCTCATACTCAATAACCAGTGGGTCTGAGATGAAATCAAGGAGGAAATCAAAAGGTTCCTGGAGGGGCCCAAAGAGATAGCACAGCGGTGTTTGCTTTGCAAGCAGCCGATCCAGGATGAAAGGTGGTTGGTTCGAATCCCGGTGTCCCATATGGTCCCCCATGCCTGCCAGGAGCTATTTCTGAGCAGACAGCCAGGAGTAACCCCTGAACACAGCCGGGTGTGGCCCAAAAACCAAAAAAAAAAAAAAAAAAAAAAGGTTCCTGGAAACAAATGACAATAAAGACACAAACTATCAGAACTTATGGGACACAGCAAAAGATGTACTGAGAGGAAAATTTATAGCTTTGCAAGCACACATCAGAAAAAAAGAAGGAGCTTACCTGAGTAGCTTAATGACACAGCTAATAGAACTAGAAAGTGCTCAACAAAAGGACCCAAAAATAGGAAGACTGAAGGAAATAACAAAGCTGAGAGCAGAAATCAATGAAGTGGAAACCCAAAAAACAATCCGAAAGATCAACGAAAGCAGAAGTTGCTTCTTTGAAAAAATAAACAAAATTGATAGACCACTGGCAAATCTAACAAAGAAAGAGAGAGAGAAGCTTGATAACTCGTATTAGGAATGAAAAAGGAGAGATCACTACTGATATGACAGAGATTCAAAGGGTAATCAGAAACTACTTTGAGAAACTCTACGCCACTAAAAATGAGAACCTGGAAGAAATGGATAAATTCTTGGACTCTTATAATCTTCCACAGTTGAAGGAAGAGGATGTAGCATATCTAAACACCCCCATCACTATTGATGAAATTAAAACGGTAATCAAATGTCTGCCGAAAAACAAAAGCCCAGGCCCAGATGGATTCACTAATGAATTCTTTCAAACTTTCCAAGAGGAACTACTACCAATACTGGCAAGACTCTTTCATGAAATTGAACAAACGGAAACACTTCCAAATAGTTTTTATGAAGCCAACATCACCTTGATACCTAACCCAGACAGAGATGCTACAAAAAAAGAAAATTACAGACCAATATCGCTGATGAATGCAGATGCAAAGATCCTCAAGAAAATTCTGGCAAATAGGATTCAATGCCTCATTAAGAAGATCATCCACTATTATCAAATAGGTTTCATCCCAGGAATGCAAGGATGGTTTAACATCTGTAAATCTAACAACATAATACACAACATCAATAACAAGAAAATTAAAAACCACATGATCATATCAATAGATGCAGAGAAAGCATTTGATAAGGTCCAACACCCATTCTTGATCAAAACTCTCAGCAAGATGGGAATGGAAGGAATCTTTCTCAATATAGTTAAGTGGCAAATATTATCCTCAATGGAGAAAAACTGAAAGCCTTCCTTCTAAATTCTGGCACAAGACAAGGCTGTCCTCTCTCACCACTCCTATTCAACATAGCACTGGAAGTACTTGCTATAGCGATTAGGCAAGAAAAGGATATCAAGGGAATCCAGATAGGAAAGGAAGAAGTCAAGCTCTCACTGTTTGCAGATGACATGATACTCTACTTAGAAAACCCTAAAGACTCTACCAAAAAGCTTCTAGAAACAATAGACTCATATAGCAAGGTGACAGGCTACAAAATTAACACACAAAAATCAATGGCCTTTCTATACACCAATAGTAATAAGGAAGAAATGGATATTAAGAAAACAACCCGATTCACAATAGTGCCACATAAACTCAAATATCTTGGAATCAACTTGACTAAAAATGTGAAGGACCTATACAAAGAAAACTATAAAACTCTGCTCCAAGAAATAAGAGAGGACACGAGGAAATAGAAACGCATACCCTGCTCATGGATTGGCTGGATTAACATCATCAAAATGGCAATACTCCCCAAGGCATTATACAGATTTAATGTTATCCCTCTAAAGATACCCATGACATTCTTCAAAGAAGTGGATCAGGCACTTTTGAAATTCATTTGGAACAATAAACACCCTCAAATAGCTAAAGCAATCATTGGGAAAAAGAATATGGGAGGAATTACTTTCCCCAACTTTAAACTGTACTACAAAGCAATAGTTATCAAAACAGCATGGTATTGGAATAAGGAAAGGCCCTCAGATCAGTGGAATAGGCTTGAATACTCAGAAAATGTTCCCCAGACATACAATCACCTAATTTTTGATAAAGGAGCAGGAAACCCTAAATGGAGCTGGGAAAGCCTCTTCAACAACTTGTGCTGGCACAATTGGATAGCCGCTTGCAAAAACTTGAACTTAGACCCCCAGCTAACATCATGTATGAAGGTAAAATCCAAATGGATTAAAGACCTCGATATCAGCCCCAAAACCATAAGATATATAGAACAGCACATAGGCAAGACACTCCAGGACATTACAGGCATCTTCAAGGAGGAAACTGCACTCTCCAAGCAAGTGAAAGCAGAGATTAACAGATGGGAATATATTAAGCTGAGAAGCTTCTGCACCTCAAAGGAAATAGTGCCCAGGATACAGGAGTCACCCACTGAGTGGGAGAAACTATTCACCCAATACCCATTAGATAAGGGGCTAATCTCCAAAATATACAAGGCACTGACAGAACTTTACAAGAAAAAAATATCTAATCCCATCAAAAAATGGGGAGAAGAAATGAACAGACACTTTGACAAAGAAGAAATACCAATGGCCAAAAGACACATAAAAAAGTGCTCCACATCACTAATCATCAGGGAGATGCAAATCAAAACAATGATGAGATACCACCTCAAACCACAGAGAATGGCACACATCACAAAGAATGAGAATAAACAGTGTAGGCGGGGATGTGGAGAGAAAGGAACTCTTATCCACTGCTGGTGGGAATGCCATCTAGTTCAACCTTTATGGAAAACGATATGGAGATTCCTCCAAAAACTTGAAATTGAGCTCCCATATGATCCAGCTATACCACTTCTAGGAATATACCCTAGGAACACAAAAATACAATACAAAAACCCCCTCCTTACACCTATATTCATTGCAGCACTATTTACCATAGCAAGACTCTGGAAACAATCAAGATGCCCTTCAACAGAGGAATGGCTAAAGAAACTGTGGTACATATACACAATGGAATATTATGCAGCTGTCAGGAGAGATGAAGTCATGAAATTTTCCTATACATGGATGTACACGGAATCTATTATGCTGAGTGAAATAAGTCAGAGAGAGAGAGAGAAAAACGCAGAATGGTCTCACTCATCTATGGGTTTTAAGAAAAATGAAAAACATTCTTGCAATAATAATTTTCAGACAAAAGAGAAAAGAGCTGGAAGTTCCAGCTCACCACAGGAAGCTCACCACAAAGAGTGATGAGTTTAGTTAGAAAAATAACTACATTTTGAACTTTCCTAATAATGAGAATGTATGAGGGAAATGGAGAGCCTGTTTAGAGTACAGGCGGGGGTCGGGTGGGGAGGAGGGACACTTGGGACATTGGTGATGGGAATGTTGCACTGGTGATGGGTGGTGTTCTTTACATGACTGAAACCCAAACACAATCATGTATGTAATCAAGGTGTTTAAATAAAAAAATATTTACAAAAAAAAAGAATTGTTAAATTTATTACACTGTATAAACAAAATATTTAAATATTTTATAATTTTTGAACCAAGTGTTTGAAATAAACCTCATTTTAACTTTATTAAATAAAAAGTAAATTTTACATCGTAAAAATAAATAAATAAAATAAAAATGAGAACCTGGAA
Source organism: Suncus etruscus (assembly GCF_024139225.1). Taxonomy (NCBI): domain Eukaryota; kingdom Metazoa; phylum Chordata; class Mammalia; order Eulipotyphla; family Soricidae; genus Suncus; species Suncus etruscus. Next base: position 84,711,573 of record NC_064850.1, read on the forward strand.
GAAATGGATAAAATTTTAAATTCTTATAACCTCCCACAGTTGAATAAATAGGATGTAGCATATCTCAACAACCCCATCACTATTGATGAAATTAAAACATAATCAAATGTCTGCCCCAAAAAAAGCCAAGGCCCAGATGGATTCACTAATGCATTCTTTCAAACTTTCCAAGAGGAACTAATAACCAAACTTGGCAAGACTCTTTTATGAAATCGAAAAAAATGGGAACACTTCCAAATAGCTTTTACTAAGTCAACATCACCTTGATACCTAAACCAGACAGAGATGCTACCAAAAAAGAAAATTACAGACTAATATCACTGATGAACATAGATGCAAAGATCCTCAATAAAATCCTGGCAAATAGGATTCAATGCCTCATCAAGAAGATCATTCATTATGATCAAGTAGGTTTCATCCCAGGAATGCAAGGATGGTTTAACATCCATAAATCTATCAACATAATACAAAACATCAACAACAAGAAAAATAAAATCACATGATCATATCAATAGACGCAGAGAAAGCATTTGATAAGGTCCAACACCCATTCTTGATCAAACTCTCAGCAAGATGGGAATGGAAGGAACCTTTCTCAATATAGTTAAGGCCATCTACCACATGCCAATGGCAAATATTCTTCTCAATGGATAAAAACTAAAAGCCTTCCCTCTAAATTCTGGCACAAGACAAGGCTGTCCTCTCTCACCAGTCCTATTTAACATAGCACTGGAAGTCCTTGCTATAGCAATCAGGCAATAAAAAGATATCAAGGGAATCCAGATAGGAAAGGAAGAAGTCAAGCTCTCACTGTTTGCAGATGACATGATACTCTACTTAGAAAACCCTAAAGACTCTACTAAAAAGCTTCCTGAAACAATAGACTCATATAGCAAGGTGGCAGGCTACAAAATTAACACACAAAAATCAATGGCCTTTCCATACACCATAATAATAGGGAAGAAATGGACAATAAGAAAACAACCCGTTTCACATTAGTGCCACACAAACTCAAATATCTTGGAGTCAACTTGACTAAAAATGTGAAGGACCTATACAAAGAAAACTATAAAATTCTGCTCCAAGAAATAAGAGAAGACACACGGAAATGGAAACACATACCCTGCTCATGAATTGGCAGAATAACCATCATTAAAATGGCAATACTCCCCAAAACATTGTACAGATTTAATGCGATTTCTCTAAAGATTCCCATGTCATTCTTCAAAGAAGTGTATCAGGCACTTTTGAAATTCATTTGGAACAATAAATACCCTCGAATAGCCAAAGCAATTATTGGGGAAAAGAATATGAGAGGCATTACTTTCCCCAACTGATTTTTCCTTTTCTATGTTGATGCCTTTGATAACTTTTTCTTGCCTAATTGCTATGGCAAGTACTTCCAGTACTATATGAATAGAAATGGTGAGAGAATACAACCTTGTCTTGTGCCAGATCTTATAGGAAAGGCTTTTTTTTTTTCCCATTGAGTACAGTTCTTGCAATGGGTTTGTGGTAAATGGCTTTGAGAATATTGAGCAAAGTTTCTTCAATTCCAATATTTCTGAGAGGTTTTTTTTCATGAACATTGCTGGACTCAAGTACCTACTTTAGTAGTTTAAACCAAAAATACAGTAAAAGCTACTGACAGGATGTGACAACTGCATAGAGCATGATCAAATAAAAATTCACAGATCTTGATGCCAATAAGACTTCTAGCTGAATCTTTCTCTCTCAACTGTTCTAATATTTGCTTTCATTATGTTTACAGGGAAGTATGTTGATAGCACTCTACCTGCTTGCCTTTATTATGAGGATTTCCTCAACATCCAAAGAAATTTTCAGTCATTGTGCCCTTATACTTCTCTTTTTTGTAATAAGTCATTTATTCACAAGTCTCATCTACTCAATATCAGATTATTTGGTCAAGGATTGTCTTACAGATTAATTTTTACCCCTTACAACTTAACATGGTCTTATATTGGTAGTACATACTCCAATATGGAATAGATTAAGATAGCAGGTTAAACTAATGATGATTCTAATTTTCAAGAACTTTTTTGTGGGCCCGGAGAGATAGCACAGTGGTGTTTGCCTTGCAAGCAGCCGATCCAAGACCAAAGGTGGTTGGTTCGAATCCCTGTGTCCCATATGGTCCCCTGTGCCTGCCAGGAGCTATTTCTGAGCAGACAGCCAGGAGTAACTCCTGAGCACCACTGGGTGTGGCCCAAAAACAAAACAAAAAAAAAATAAAGAATTTTTTTGTGGGAACATAGCAGTACTTATACTGAAAGAAAGAATTTCAGTGAGAAAATCAATTAGATTTAGAAATTAATGCATTGAGTTGGGAGGCATAGTAAGATCCAAATTTACTTGGATTTAAGTTCTACAAAGGCAAAAATTTAATTTAGAAAGTTATTGTTTTCTAAAGTTTTGTTTATTTATTTAGGTACCATGTTTATAACTCTATTAATAACATCATTTCAGTTTTTTAACATTCCAACTGCAAACCCACTACCACTGTCAATGTCCCTCCATCAATTATCCAAGTTCCCCTTCTTTTCCCTGCAAACTTATTTATTTAAAAATAAAGATTTATTATATTTTGGGTCACATGCTTACTATATGATTATGGCTTTGATGCACATCCGTCTCTTATATAACCAGATTTTTTTTTTGTTTTTGTTTTTTGGGACACACCCATTGACACTCAGAGGTTACTCCTGACTATGCTCTCAGAAATCGCTTCTGGCTTGGGGGACCATATGGGACACCGGGGATCGAACTCAGGTCCATCCTGGGTCAGCCGCATGCAAGGAAAACACCCTACTGCTGTGCTATTGTTCTGGCCCTATTTTCCAAGTCTTAATAATACTCTATAAGTGGTTTCAGTTATATTTTCTCTTTTAAGATAAATACAGGTACATTTTTTGGTTTATGTGTGGAGGTCATGGTACAAAAAATTAGGCTTTCCTAATATGTGATGATGCTGTTCTATATTTTTCCAAAGTTAATACTGTGAATTATGTACGTTCACAGTGTAAAAAAGTGGATTGCTTAATACTAGGCAGTCATGTAGGGGTGCCTAATAAATTTAGGGCAGTGATGGCTACATGGTTAACAATGTTTTAATGTGACTTTGGGAAAAGATTTTGGGAATTGAGGTTGGAAGTTGATGCAGAAATGAAAGAGAAGATAAATTTTCTCCAATTTCTTCATTTTTTTTCTGTCTTTTCCATAGTCGTGCCTCTACTTTTTACACTATTGCAACTATTTATACAGAGGGCAAAAGTAAAAGAAAAGTCGGAAAATACCCTTCATTTATTCAGCAGATGTTAACTATTCCCTCAACCAGAACATTTGTTAACTGTTTGGAGATAAACAGAAAAACCTATTAGCCTAACATTGTGTAACCTTTTATTATTATAATGCAGTAGAACAGGGGCCGGAGCAATAGCACAGTGGTAGGGAGTTTGCTTTGCACACAGCAGAAGCAGGAAGGACAGTGGTTTGAATCCCAGTGTTATATATGGTCCCCCAAGCCAGAAGCGATTTCTGAGTGCATAGCCAGAACCCCTGAGCATCACCGAGTGTGACCCAAAAACAAACAAAAAATACAGCAGAACATATTAAAAACATTAACTTTACAGAGAGAAGAGAAAACCCACATATAATGTGTAATGTTTCACTTTCTAGCTCAAGAACAATTTTCAAGATACTGATGAATATGAAAGCCAACAAAGAGTTAAATAAAACAGCCTATTTTGTCAAAATATTTTGTCTTAGAAATAATCTAGCAATGCCATGATGGTCAATAAAGAATAGTCAACTGACATAAATTAGCCATAAACTAAGCCTAAACTGTGAATGCCATGAGTGAGTTGTTCACCTCAAACCCCCAAAAAGTTTGCTTTGTTTTGTTGATATTGCTGTTAAGGAAAAAGAAAATCATGAATCTGAATTATCCTTCCCCTTAATATTAACCATCTGCCCAAGTATAACCTACATATTTCCTGGCTGACATCTAACTTTTGTGGTTCTTTCTTTTCAAAGTGTTTATGAAAAAATCTCTAATGGGGATTGGTGCTCAGTAGCATAACAGTAATTTTGAGGCTGCCTTCCAAGAGTTTCTTTTCCTACAAGCCTTCATCCTGCAAATTTCCTCAAACTCAAATATCAGACTTCAGTATGGTGATAAAACTAATCCATTTTCCTTATGAAATTATCCCAAGGGAAGTTTTGCAAATGTGTTTAGGATAGAATGGAGAATTGAGCAAAAGAAATAAAAATATGCAAAGTGGTCAAATTTAATCAATTAACTCTGAACATGGGAAAGGGATATAGCCCTGATTTTCAGGATTCTTCACCTACATCCCTGCACAGGGATCCTCATACTGTCAATGGCGAGCAGTTGTTCAAACAGAGGTTCAAACCACAATTGTCTTCACCAAAGTGACTAAGAAAATGTTTATAACAAGTGACTAGATGATCTCTAAATTGAAGGATAACAGCAATAAACAGTGATTCTGGGTGATGGGGGAGAGATAGGTCCTCCTGAAATGGCCAGCTTTGTGCTGCATGGGCCAGTGTAGCTATAATCTTTCACAATTTGGTTTACATATCAGTTCAAGAAAAAAGTGAGTTTATGGAGCATCAGTTTAAAATCTTAAGTAGTTAAATAAAGACTGAGATTATTTTTATTGAGTCCTCCATGTGTAGGGAAACTATAAATAATTGTAATGAGATATCTGGGTTTTTGGCTGTTTAAGAACTTAAATGAATAGCTAAATTTGTATCAGTTTCCTTGTTTAGGAAGAAAGAAATTTACACAACTTACTCATTTTCTGTTTGTACTTATTCCCATTAGAAAGAGAATAATTCAGTTATTTATGAGCTCAGATTTGTAGGCACTGTATGGGTTATAGTATAAAAGGACCTCCTAACCAAACATTTGTTTATTTTTGTTCCTGAATCAGTTTCATTTTTACTAATCAATTTTAAGTTCACAGTTGGAGGCTTCAGGAGAAAAAAGAGTTATATCTTCTTTTTCATTTTTTCCAGTCTCCTTTCTTTTCTCAGTAGATGTTTGATTCTTGTTGACCAGAAGGATATCATCAACACTTAAAGGTCCTCCTGAAGAAATCAAAAACGTAGAAATTGGATTAACTGGCTTTATATTCCACATGGTTGATGATGGAAATTGATATCAAAGCCAAACATCAGAAGGAAACATGCAGCATGAGCTGGAATTCCTGACTTTCCCTCTAACTGCTAGACAACAAACAGGGTTGTTCATGAAGGTAGAAATCAGTTCTGTTCTAAGCTCTCTGGCTTTATGCACAAATATTGACCATAGTTTCTAGCCATTAGAGATGGATGCTATGCTAGTGAGATTTACCCTGCACCACAAAGAAAAATTCGTTTTTGTTTTTCTTTCACTTGAGCCTGAAGGTGTTTTTCTTCTTTTGTAATTCTTTCTCCTGCAGAGAGAATGCTATGCAAGGAGTTAATGATTTTATAGCCAACAGCTATAAACAGCAGAGCACCTCTGCTTGATTATTTAAGAAAGACTGATACTTTAATGCAGTTTGACTTCTGGGTCACAGTAGCTCACCTTTCTTTACTGCTCATTGTTGACATCTTGGGATATAGGAAATAAAAAAAGAATTTTTTTTTTTTTGGTTTTTGGGCCACACCCTGTGACGCTCAGGGGTTACTCCTGGCTATGCGCTCAGAAGTTGCTCCTGGCTTCTTGGGGGACCATATGGGACGCCGGGGGATCGAACCGCGGTCCGTCCTAGGCTAGCGCAGGCAAGGCAGGCACCTTACCTCCAGCGCCACCGCCCGGCCCCAAAAAAAGAATTTTAATGTGGGCTCCTGGCTGTTTGAGAACTTCAATGAGTGGCTAAATTTGCATCAGTTTTCTTATTAAGAAAGTGATTTACACAACATACTCTCATTTTCTTTATGACATACCTATTAGAAACAGGAGCTCAGATTTGTAGGCACTGTATGGGTTATAATAAAAAGAAAATCCACTACCAAGCCCTCCTAGTTAAACTTTTGGGTTTTTTTGTTTTGTTTTGTTTTGTTTTATGGCCACACCTGGCAGTGCTCAGAACTTACTCCTGGCTTTGTACTCAAGCTTTACTCCTGGTGGCCTCAGGGACTTATGTGTTGGTGAGATCAAATCCAAACTGTCCACATGCAAGGCAAGTGTTCTACCAACTCTACTATTACGTCAGTTCTCTAACTAAGCTCTGATATGGAAATTTAGAAATAACGCTTTAAATTCATAAAGATAAGATCTATAGCTGGAATGCCTCCCTCTTGGGTTTTATGTTGATGCAAGATGACTTCATTTTGAGGCTCATTCTCTAATCATTTGCTCTTACTATACTCTCTCAAGGGCTTTTCCACTCAACTCTACAAAAATTGTGTTATAGTAAAGGATGGAAAGAACTCATCATACAAAGATAAGACAATTACAAGAGCTTTTATATATAACTCGTAAGTTTCAAAATTTCTCTTTTAACATTTTAGTGACCCCAATGGTCTGAATGTTTATTTTTTTATTCTCAAATTTTCTGTTTCATTCTGTCCCTAGGGACTGACATTCTAAGGACCATATTAATAACCTTCTTTGCCTATTTTTTTCTTGGGTTTGCCAATGAAAGACATAGACAGGATATCAAAGGCTGCAAAGAGAAAAAGATTAAGGTGTGCTTTCTCCAGTTCCTTTTTTTTCCCTTTCCTTTACTTCTTTTCCTTGGAAGGCCACAGCTTTTGCTATGAAGATCATTTATAGTAACTTTTACTTTTAAGTAACTGTTCTTTCTGCAGGTCCCTTGAGGGATTACCTTCCCAGGTTGTTTCACATGCTTTATTGCTTTTTTTAAATACTAAACTCAATTTTGTAAAAATTTTCCCATTAAACCTATTTTAATTGGACTGTTTGAGTGTATTATCTATTTGCTGCTGGGACTCTACCATAATAGTCAACTATTACCATGTCCCAACATGTAGAGTGGATTCTCTTTAGCTCCTTTGGTTTTTTCTCCTTTGGTTTAAAGACTTCTCTGGATCTTCTCTTTCTACATCAGAATCTTCTCCTGAGATTTTTATATTCACAATCCTATGAATAGAACTCTTCTACTAAATAGTTAACAGAACTCTTAGCAATTTGAGAACAATCTTAATAAAATATGACTTTAGGGGGCTGGGAAGGTGGCGCTAGAGGTAAGGTGTCTGCCTTACAAGCGCTAGCCAAGGAACGGACCGCGGTTCAATCCCCCGGCGTCCCATATGGTCCCCCCAAGCCAGGGGCAATTTCTGAGCACATAGCCAGGAGTAACCCCTGAGTGTCAAACGGGTGTGGCCCAAAAAAAAATATGACTTTAGGAAAGTCCTGAAATATGAGATCAGAGAGGACTAATCTAATTAGCTATCTTTCTTGCTCAATGATACAAAGTACATCAGAGCTGAAAATGGTTTTAAAAATTACCTGTATTCCTAATCTTATTTTGAGTAACAGATCCCCTTGGCCCCCATAGCTTCTAAGAGTTTGAAAAAGCTACAAAGGATCTCCTCAGAAAGGTGAAAGTTTATTTCCCCCTCCTCACACATACTACAAATAGTATATATTTACATAAAATCTAACCTATAGTTTTTTTTAGTGTCTTACTATAGCTAGGAAAACTTTTCTATAGCTAGAAAAACTCATTTGTGTGCCCACATATTAGGTATTTCTGTTCTAGCCAATTCATTACTTTGACAGATAATAAAAATAACACTCAAGTAAAATAATGGACTCAAAATAACATAGATCATTAGTTGATCTCTCAATGAGGTTAAGCTAATTTATGCTTCAGTAACAACTAAATTTCAATAAGTTACATTTTATTTATGTTATGTTTCCACTGTAGGCCTACCTTCTTCCATATTATTTTTTAGTTGGAAAATTCGGATAAATGAAAAATGCTACCATCATCACAAGTAGAGAGATTATCACTAACTATACACTGATTCTAAAGTTTTTTCCTGAAATGAATGTCTTTCTTTTAATATATATTTTATTTAAACAACTTGATTACATAAATGATTGTGCTTAGGTTTCAGCAATGTAAAGAACACCACCCACCACCAGTGCAACATTCCCATCTCCAATGTCCCAAATCTCCCTCCTCCCCACCCTACCCTCACCTGTACTCTAGACAGGCTTTTTATTTCCCTCATACATTCTCATTGTTAGGATAGTTCACAATGTAGTTATTTCTCTAACTAAACTCATCCCTGTTTGTGGTGAGCTTCATGAGGTGGGCTGTAACTTCCAACCCTCCTCTCTTTTGTGTCTGAAAATTATTATTGCAAGAATGTCTTTCATTTTTCTTAAAATCCATAGATGAGTGAGACCATTCTGTATCTCTCTCTCTCTCTCTCTCTCTCTCTCTCTCTGACTGATTTCACTCAGCATAATAGATTCCATGTATATCCATGTATAGGAAAATTTCATGACTTCATCTCTCCTGACAGCTGCATAATATTCCATTGTGTATATGTACCACAGTTTCTTTAGCCATTCGTCTGTTGAAGGGTATCTTGGCTGTTTCCAGAGTCTTGCTATGGTAAATAGTGATGCAATGAATATAGGTGTAAGGAAGGGATTTTTGTATTGTATTTTTGTGTTCCTAGGGTATATTCCTAGGAGTAGTATAGCTGGATCATATGGAAGCTCGATTTTCAGTTTTTGGAGGAATCTCAATATTGCTTTCCATAAAGGTTGAACTAGATGGCATTCCCACCAGCAGTGGATAAGAGTTCCTTTCTCTCCACATCCCCGTCAACATTGCTTGTTCTCATTCTTTGTGATGTGTGCCAATCTCTGTGATGTGAGGTGGTACCTCATAGTTGTTTTGATTTGCATCTCCCTGATGATTAGTGATGTGGAGTATTTTTTCATGTGTCTTTTGGCCATTTGTATTTCTTCTTTGTCAAAGTGTCGTCAATTTCTTCTCCCCATTTTTTGATATGGGAGAAATTACTTTCCCCAACTTTAAACTTTACTACAAAGCAATAGTTATCAAAACAGCATGGTATTGGAATAAAGACAGAACCTCAGATCAGTGGAATAGGCTTAAATACTCAGAGAATGTTCTCCAGACATACAATCACCTAATTTTGGATAAAGTAGAAAGAAATCCTAAATGGAGCAAAGAAAGCCTCTTCAACAAGTGGTGTTGGCACAACTGACTAGCCACTTGCAAAAAATTGAATTTAGACCCCCAGTTAACATCATGTACGAAGATAAAATCCAAATGGATTAAAGACCTCGATATCGGACCCAAAACCATAAGATATATAGAACAACACGTAGGCAAAACACTCCAGAACATTGAGACTACAGGCATATTCAAGGAGGAAACTGCACTCTCCAAGCAAGTGAAAGCAGAGATTAACAGATGGGAATATATTATGCTGAGAAGCTTCTGCACCTCAAAGGAAATAGCGCCCAGGATACAAGAGCATCCCACTGAGTGGGAGAAACTATTCACCCAATACCCATCAGATAAGGTGCTAATCTCCAAAATATACAAGGCACTGAAATGAATGTCTTACTTTTGGACATTTTTTTCATTGACTAAAGCAAAATATTTGGCTATGTTTTAGCTCACAAATGGGTGAAAAATATTTGTTCATAAAACAAGTGGGTAAGAAAGTTGGAATGTTTAGAAGTAAAATCCAAGAGAATTTACTACTTCATTTATATTCTCTATTTTTTCAGTCTATCATAAAATAATCTAATTCATCTGAATATCTTCCACAGAAAGTTTATTATCAATTTAGGAATGCTATTTTCCTCTTAAAAATCTAAAGCTGGGGCCGGAGAGATAGCATGGAGGTAAGGTGTTTGCCTTTCATGCAGGAGGTCATCAGTTCAAATCCCGGTGTCCCATATGGTCCCCCGTGCCTGCCAGGAGCAATTTCTGAGCCTGGAGCCAGGAATAATCCCTGAGCACTGCCGGGTGTGACCCAAAAACCACCAAAAAAAAAAAAAAAATCTAAAGCTAAATTGAGAACTCCTGTTTTTTTTCAACATTTTTTTTTCTGGGGCAATATAATTAATATACTATTGAAACAAAGGAGGCTTGTTTCATATTGAGTGGACCAGTATTTATGTATTTTTCTTTGATTTTTGTAAAGGTCATGCCTGGCTATTCTCAGGGCTTTGTCCTGGTTCTGTGCTTAGGGATCACTCTTGGTGTTGCTGGGAGCTGAACCAGGAAGTGCAGAGTACAAGGCAAATACCTTATCTAATCACTTCTGAAATATAGATAGTAATACCAACCACTTGAGCTAAGGAGAGGAAGAAATGTAATAATGCATGCAGAACATTTACCAAAGGAAATATTTTAGGAAAAATCCTTGAAGAAATTAGTTGTTATTTTTATTATCAGCATTATTGAAACTATGGTTGCTAGAAGCCAAGTGGAGAGTTTAATAAGAGAAAAACATGGTTTAAAATTGGGTAAACTTGAGTTTTGATTTGAGCCTAATTGTGGGGTGAATTCAGGAAAGTCACAGCTCTGAACTTTAGTTTCTTTTGCAGTAAGTACAAATATTCTGATCTTTCAGGGTGTTGGAGCACTCATAGCAACTCAGCATTCCAATTAAATCACCCAGTCTATGACATATTGGAGAAACTCAATGATTATTTGTCTGATTGTTGTGGAGCTTCTAGAGATGAACCAATGAATAAACAAATCCTTTCCTTAACTTTCTGGAACATTATAACCCATATAATAATATGAGAATAATATGAGAATATAAAGCCATGAATAAGTACAGTTACCCTAAAATGAAAAGTGCAGTGAAAAACTACAGTTAATAGACTTTGGAAGTTGATATTAGGTGAGTTACAACATGAGGGTCATTTGAGTTGGGCTATTAGATTCGGCTGTGAAAAAGTGTTCTCTAAATAATTAGATGCTTTAATTTATAAACACCACATTACCTCTCACATCACTATTTCATCACCCCTAAACCTCAGAGAACCCTATTGTCCATCGATTGATAATTTTCTATTCAGGGAGAAATTCATTGCTCCCAACACAGTTTACTGAGGTTCTGTTTTCTGGCTGTGGTATTTACGGCAGCTCAGTTAAGATTTAATTTTCTATTATTCCCTGAACTCTGCAGCTCTCATTTTTCATTTGCTGTCCGCGATTCATTGCTCCAGTGCCCTGGAACTACTGCTGGAAAGACTTAGTTAACATTCAGAATCAATGAACAAACAAGAGAAGCATTTTACCAGAGACAAGCCACAGTGCTGTGTGGTTTAGCTGTGATTCTTAGTTGAATACTTTCATATTCTTCTTTCTGATTTCTACTGGGATATCTCCACATAATTAGAAAATAAGATACCTAAGAACCTAAGTCATCTTGCCTGGAAATATTAGTGTTCTAGATATCTCTGGGTGTTAACTTAATTTTCTTTTAATCTTGGCCTCTGGACTTGTTTGATATTGCAGTAACCCTTTATTATTTTTTTTCTCTTTTCACTAGTTTCTTGCTAAAATTGCCCTATGACACAGAAACTTTCTAAAGAGTCTTCAGGGCTATTTGCAATGTCATTTAGTTGAGTAAACTGTGTTTTGATAAAAAAAAAAAAAAAGCATCTTTCTACATCAGGATTTCCTAATCCATATATAAGCTCCTTCTTCACAGTTCTCTGAGAGCATTCAGCCATAAAGGGGGACCTCAGACTTTATTATTCCACTACCTTTCACTCTGACTCCTATCTGCTAAGGGATTGGTAGACTTGTTGTATTTCTCAGCTTACATCATTCTCCAACATCAGCATAGTATTGCAATGGGAGCAGACACCTTACAGTTAGACCATATCTTTTGGCCATATCTTGATTGGTAAAAATGAAAACTTAGCTACAGCACTTTTCCCTGGGAACATGGATTTAATTCTGCTGGAACTAAGCTGTCTCTTTACATAGGCTGGAGTAACAGATGTATGAGTATGGATGCCTTTTTCCTTCATGGGGAGCAAGTAAATAGAGAGAAAGATGGGCAGACTTCAGAAGAGCAAGAGAGTGGAGGTGTCCTGATGGCAGTGATACTCTAGTTCTAATGTTTGTAAGTCCAGCTGAGCCTGACTTTGGGGAAGGTCAACTCTTCTTTCTGTATCACATATGCCCACAAACTTTCCAATATATTATCAACTTGGTTTCTAATCATGCTTAGTTCATGATATTTTTTGTTGGACCACACCTAGTACATAATTTTTGGGGGAATTTGGACTATACCCTGCTGTTCTCAGGAATTACTCCTGGCTCTGTGCTTGGGCAATCACTCATGCTAGTGTTTGGGTGATTATATGTGAGGTCAAGAATTAAATTGGGCTTGTCAATGTAAGTACATTATCTCTCTGGGCCCATATATAATTTATTTTTAATAATGACAAGCATGATTGTAGTTGGGTTACAGTCATAAATAGAACACCCACCTATAGAACATCACCACCTATATTTCTGTTTCAGGTGATAATTAACAAGAGAAAGCTTGAGTTATTAATCAATTCATTCAAATCATAAAAGAAAATGTTAGAGTGGTCTATAAACTAAGTATGGACCTGAAAAATACCAGTTTGATTCAAGCTGAAGTACATAAACCCGGGAACAGCTGTGGGCTGTGCGCAGAGTTTGAATTGTAACACGCCCCGGATTGTATCAAGCTAAGGTGGGTGTGTGTGAAACCATCAAGAGTGCAGCCACTCCGTTTTGCCCTGTGGCAAGCATTTATTACCATCAAGAAGCTGCACCACAACACTTAAAAACAGTACCACACTGCAGAGGTCACAATGGGAAAACTATGCAGAATCCATCACATCTTGTGACTGAAAATGCTAGTTCTGAACACCCAATCACCACCATCCACCTACATAACCTCTCTTATTAAAACTTTATTAGGATTTATCAGGATTTTAGAGAGGAAATGTTAAGGATGTTCAAAGTTCTCAGAAAAACATGGAACAGACATCCCATAAGACTCAAGAGGATATGAGAGTAGAAATTAAAAAACTTCAAATGAAAATATCAGGGAGGAAAAATAACTCCCATAAAATGTCTGAGATGGCCATACTAATATCAGACAATAGAAACTTTAAGCTTAAAAATTTTATAAATGACAATGGACATTTCTTAATAACCAAGGGATATGTACACTGGGAAGAAATTACATTCCTAAACATACATGCACCCATTGAGGATCCAGCAAAACATTTAAAACAATTGCTGATATATTTGAAGAAAGACATCAATAGCAACACAATAATAGTGGGAGATTTCAACATCACCCTGAAACCCTTTAATAGGTTGATCAGGCTAAAACTAAATGAGTAACATATAAGTTCTGAAGGAAGAAATAGAAGAGAGTGGCTTAGTAGAAAGATACAGAGTTTTCTATCCCCAGAAAGCTGGATAAACATTCTTCTCCAATGCACATGGGACATTCTCCAAGATAGAACACATGTTGGGCCATAAAACATACCTTCAAAAATTAAAAGGATAAAAATTGTATCCACTATCTTTTCAGACCATGATGCACTAAAAATAAAAGTTAATTATAAAAAGAACAGAGAAAAAACTTTAATACCTAAAAATTAAAGTTTCATACTGAACAAACAGTGGATCATAGAGGAAATCAAATGAGAAAGAAGACACAAATTATCAAAATTTGAGGGACACAGAAAAAAAGATATGAAGAGGAAAATTTATAGCTTTATAAGCATTCATGAGGAAGAAGAAAAGAACCTACTTAAATAACAATGCCAGAGCTTAAAATTTTGGAAAATGATCAACAAAATGAACAAAAATGTTGATAGAAGGAAATAACAAAGCTCAAAGTAGAAATTAATGAATCCAAAAGATCAATAAAAGCAAGCGTTGGTTCTTTGAAAAAATAAACAAGATCTATAAACAATCAGCAAGATTCACAAAATAAGAAATAGAAACAACAAACTGAATTAGAAATAAAAAGGGGGAGGTTACAACAGATATAACAGAAATTCAAAGAATAATCAAAGATTACTTTGAAAAACTCTGCCACAAAAAAGAGAACCTAGAAGTAATGGATAAATTCTAGTACTCCTATACTGGAATATCTGAACTAATGTATCGCTATTGGGAAAATTGGAATGATATTCAAAAAACTTCCAAAAAACAAAAACCCAGGCCCAGTTGGATTCACTAGTGAATTCTTTAAAGCAAATCCTTTTCAGGCTCTTCCAGGCAATTAAAGAAACAAAAACACTCTCGAAGTTTCTATAAAGATAAAAAAATACTGATATCAAAAGCAGATAGAGATACCACAAAGAAAAAGCAAGTTCCAGTCTAATATCCTTGATGAACACATATGCAATGATCCTCAATAAAATTTGAGCAAATAGGATTCAATGGCTTAACGAGAAGGTTATACAACATGACTAAGCGTATGACTTAGTCATATAATTGGTCATCACAGACATGCAAGGGTAGTTTAACATACATAAAACAATCACATAATATACCATGTTAACAAAAGAAATATAAAAATTTTATGATCATATCAACAGTAGATAAAAATATTATTTGACAAGATCCACTTCCTATTCATGATAAAAACTTGAAACAAGATGGGAACAAAAAGAACTATTCTCAGTTTAGTCGAGGATATATGTCACAAGCCTTTCCTCTAAGAACTGACAAAGACAAGCTGCCTCTCTCACCACTCCTATTTAACATAGAACTGAAAGTACTTGCTATAGCAATTAGTCAAGAAAAAGATACCAAGGGCATTCAGTTAGGAAAGGAAAAAGTCAAGCTCTTACTGTTTGCAGATGACATGGTATTATATTTGGAAAATCCTAAAGACCTACCTAAAAGATTCTAGAAATAATAGATTTGTATAAAGTGGCATGATGAAAAAATAACAAAAATAATCCAGAGCTTTTTATATACAAATAATGAAGAAGAAAATACATTCAAAAAAACAATACCAGGGCCCGGAGAGATAGCACAGCGGTGTTTGCCTTGCAAGCAGCCAATCCAGCACCAAAGGTGGTTGGTTCGAATCCCTGTGTCCCATATGGTCCCCCGTGCCTGCCAGGAGCTATTTCTGAGCAGACAGCCAGGAGTAACCCCTGAGCACCGCCGGGTGTGGCCCAAATACAAAAAAAAAACAAAAACAAACAAAAAATATACCATTCACAACTGTGCCTCAGAAAATCAAGTACTTTTCAGTCAAATTAACTAAAGAAGCGAATGACCTATAGAAAAAAAAAACTAGAAATCAGTGCTTTGAAAAGAAGAGAATACAAGGAAATGGAAACATAACCTGCACATGAATTGTGATGATTAAAATAATTAAAATAGCAATACTTACTTCCTAAAGTATTGTTTGGTATTGTTTTGTTTTTCTTATATCCTACAAATAGTGAGATTATTTTTTTTTGCTCAAAATACAGGTTGTTGTTGTTGTTGTTGTTGTTTTTTTCACAGATAAAGTGGTTCATGATTGAGTTACAGTTATACAACGTATAACAACCTTCCCTATGCACATTTCCCACCACCAATGTCAACTGTTTCCCTCTCACTCGCCCTGGTGGCCTCTTTCCTCCCACTCACTTTCTACCAACTACCTCTGGGGAAGGCATTTTACTTCACTCTTTTTCACTAGCTCTCTCTCCGTTGTGGTTTGTACTACTGCAAATGAAGGGGTGCCATAAATGTCCTATTCATTTAGTTCCTTCTCTATTCTAATTGCACTCTCTGCTCTTGGTGGCAAACAACCTACCAGGGAATGGTCCTCCTGATTTTCATCTCCACTATCTCTGTATATTATCCCCATACTGTTTTTCATTTTTCTAATATCTCAGTGATGAATGAGATTCCTATATATATATATATATATATCCCTCTTCCCTGACTCATTACACTCAGCATAATACTCTACAAATCCATCCATGTATAAGAAAAATTCATGTCTTCGTTTATTCTAATAGCTGTATAGTATTCCATTATGTAGGTACACCATAGTTTCTTTAGCCACTCATCTGTTGTCGAGCACGTGGGTTGCTTCCAGATTCTGGTTATTGTAAATAGTGCTGCGATGAACAATGAAGTGCAGAGGTCATTTTTGTATTGTTTCCTAATGTTTCTAGGGTATCTCTCTAGGAGTGATATTGCTGGATCATAGGAAGATCAATTTCCTGTTTTGTAAGGAATATTCACATTGTTTTCCAGAAAGGCTGGCCAACATGGCATTTACACCAGCAGTGAGAGTCCTTTTCTTCCCACATCCACACCATCACTGGTTGTTCTTGTTCTTTGTAATGTGTGTCATTCTCTGTGAAAGCCAAATTACCTACTTGCTGGCCCCTTTAAAAATAAGTGTTTAAAAAAAAAACCTACTTTTTAGCTTAAGTGTTTACTCAAGCATCAACATATTTGTAATTAACTTTCAGGAAATTTTATTTGTGCAGATTTATGCCACTACCAAGGTCTTACACTCGTTCTTCACAATACTTTTTCTCCTAGACTCTTTTTCTTTGGGTGGGGGGGTTGGGTCACACCTGGCAGCACTCAGGGGTTACTCCTGGCTCTATCCTCAGAAATCGCCCCTGGCAGGCACGAGGGACCATACGGGATGCCGGATTCGAACCACCCTCTTTCTGCATAAAAGGCAAGCGCCTTACCTCCATGCTATCTCTCTGGTCCCTAGACTCTATTTTTGTTTTTTAAATTTAGGGTTAATTTATTCTATTGATTCCATGTTGAATTCAGTATACTAAACCAAGATTGCAGAGTGACTATTTTTTTAAACAAGTTATTCTCTTAAGTGTCAGTCCCTTTTAGAAGCAGACTCAGTTTGTTATTTTTTTCTTGATTAAAAATGTGAAATTGATGTTCCCACATGCCCATTTGTTCCCTTTCTCTGCTATTATGAATTCCAAGGTGACTCAGTCACTTCCTTCTATGTATCCCTACCTTATGTTTCACCAACTGGCTTTTCCTTTCTGGTCAGAATTTAGTGGAAGGTCTTTTATTCTGCCCTATAATCAGATGTTCTACTTTTAGCAAAAGGAACCTCCCAGCAGATGTTAAGAGAGTTAAAGCCATGACATCATCAACTGTCTATTATAGAGCCAAGTGGTCCTTATTCCCTAACCAATTCTCTGGGCCCTTTCAACTCTGCCCACATGCTTATCCTATGCCACATTGTACAATCATAGCATCTAATAATCTAATTTGAATGGAAAAACCAGGGCTGAGGAAGATTGATCAAATCAGTCAAAGGTTTTAGAGGTGGGCCAGTAATGGGGTACAACATGTAGAACATGCAGCAGATAATACATCAATCATGACATTTCTTTGAACTATAAACCAGAAGTGAACCCAATCACACTGAAGTTCAAAATACTCAAAAAAAAAATCTGTGGAGTGGAACAAAATTAAGTTACAATGACACACAGGAATATTAAAGGGTCAAGGGTCACTCTTGCTAAGGGGCATGGAAAAGAAAGTTTGAGGAGACATGGGAAAATTCCCAAGAAACAGGGCTTAAAATAAGAACAGTTTAACCAACTGGTGGGAAGTATTGAGGAAATTCCCACTAATATGAAAGACAATATAGGAGATGTGCAAGGTGATGAATTTGAAGATTTGGAGGTGAGGATCTGTGATACCTGACTTGAAGATTTGCATTTACAGGGCATCAAAAAGTACTGAACAAATAAAAGAAAATCTGGAGCATGAGAGGTTAAGAAAGAAAGTGCATTTATCAGGAAGTCATAGATAATTGGAGGGCAAAGAGTCTGGTCAGTGAATCACTGACTTCTGGTTAAGAGAAACAGGTTGAGCTGTCTGCTTTGCCTCCATGTATTCTATAGGGAAAAATGCATTGTTCTTCAAAATGTGGCATTTCCACTGTGATATTTTTTTACTTTACTTCCATGATCTCACTTTCAGTCTTAGGCACAAACATGTCATATCTGGGCCATTGACGGCAATCACTAGAGCTCTTACTCAAATGTTAATGATTTACATGGGATTGCATTTCTTCTCTCCCAAGCCACATACATTGAAATCCTTCAATCCCATAACTATCTATAAATATAAACTTGTGAAATATCACCTTTAAATGTCAAGTGTGATTCCTAGTCACAAAGAAGCATTTCTTTTAAAGTTGTCTCCCCAAGACTTTTCTCTCTTGACAGTTACATTATCTGGGGCTGAAGAGATCATATATGTGAGAAGGTATTTGCTTTGAGCACAGCTGGCCTTGGTTTGATCCCCAGCACCACATATGGTTCATTGAACAGTATCAAGAATTTTTCCTGAGCACAAAGCCATGAATAAGCCCTGAATACCACCAGATATAATTCAATGCTCTCCTTCCCCCCCCCCCGCCATACACAATAAAAAAAAAAACAATTCCATTTTCTTCTGTAGTTATAAACAACTATAAACACCCTATAAACACCTTCAGTGGTCATTCAGATCCAACTACTGGCACTCCTTCTGAAATCTGAGAAATCAAGATTCAGTAAAGCAGAAATATTCATATGACTAGCTAGTGGCCAACTTGTATGACTAATGTGAGTACTCAGGGGCTAATTATGGCTCTCTGCTGGGATGGGGGAGGGCATAGTGTACTAGGAATCAAACCTGAGTTTCCTGAATGCAGAAGACAGAAGACAAGAAGACAAGTGTATTGAGCTTTTTCTCCACTTCAACTGCAGGTATTTTAATATTACCAATTAATATCTTTTTTACTTTATGTACTGGAGAATAAATCTGATTGGTGACCAAACAAAGACTGACTCCTCTAAAAGCAGGTTATGATTTTTGAGAAGTAGAAATAATGGAAGAAGCAGGAATCAGATAATATGACTCCCAGTACACTTTCAGCAGTGGGTAAGGGTGCCTAATGTTTCCTCCAAAAGGACACACAAGAAGGTCACAGACAACCAATCCCAAGCACATTTTCTTTTTTTTTTTCTTTTTTTTTATTTAAACAACTTTATTACATACATGATTGTGTTTGGGTTTCAGTCATGTAAAGAACACCACCCATCACCAGTGCATCATTCCCATCACCAATGTCCCAAATCTCCCTCCTCCCCACCCAACCCCCGCCTGTCTAGACAGGCTTTCTATTTCCCTCGTACATTCTCATTATTAGGATAGTTCAAAACATAGTTATTTCTCTAACTAAGCTCATCCCTGTTTGTGGTGAGCTTCATGAGGTGAGCTGTTACTTCCAGCTCTTTTCCTTTCGTGTCTGAAAGTTGTTATTGCAAGAATGTCTTTCATTTTTCTTAAAACCCATAGATGAGTGAGACCATTCTGCATCTTTCTCTCTCTCTGACTTATTTCACTCAGCATAATAGATTCCATGTACATCCATGTATAGGAAAATTTCATGACTTCACCTCTCCTGACAGCTGCATAATATTCCATTGTGTATATGTACCACAGTTTCTTTAGCCATTTGTCTGTTGAAGGGTATCTTGGCTGTTTCCAGAGTCTTGGCTATGGTAAATAGTGCTGCAATGAATATAGGTGTAAGGAAGGGATTTTTGTATTGTATTTTTGTGTTCCTAGGGTATATTCCTAGGAGTGGTATAGCTGGGTCCTATGGGAGCTCGATTTCCAGTTTTTGGAGGAATCTCCATATTGCCAAGCACATTTTCTAATGTGGTTGATTTGACACCTAGCCACTGACTGCCATCCAGTGGTAGAAATGGGTACCGCTTTAGGGGGTACTAATAAGCTACAAAAATGTTTCTTGTGAAAGCTCAGAGAGGTTTCAGACCTGTCTTTATAACTGAGAATGTCTGGAAGGCCACTTTGATCATCTGAGCCTAGTTGTTAACTCTAATTTAGTGAACCCAGGGTATCACCATGTTAGAGGGACTAATTTGCTAGGTAGCTCCTTGTGCTTCAGTTAGCAGTCCCTTAACTTGAGGTAATTTGACAGCAATAAACAATTTATATAGTGAGATATCTGACTGTGATCAAACAACCCACTAGTCTTATATTTTACCTCCTTACTCTAAGTTCAAAATAATAATAATAATTAATAATAATAATAAAGACGAGTAGTATGGAAAACCAAATTGTGAATTGGTAATATTTGTCACAATACCTTGAGAGCTGTGGGAGTTAAGCTGAATTTTACTTTAACTCTTTATATATCTACTCTTCAGTCTGTGCCAAGTCATTCGTTTTTATGGCAAATGACTCAGATGGCAGAATGCATAACTATTGAAAATGCAGTAGTTTATATTAGCTAGAAAGAATCCATATTAGACAGTATTCAAATACAATTTTTTAAAAAAACAATTGCAAAGTTTAAGCAGAAAACATCATGATAATGTTTTCCACATGATCTCCTATACCCTCAGTCACACCTAGAATTGGCTACAAAATCACTAGAAGAGCTGGAGATGGAGGTACTAGGCTAAGCTTCCAGGAACAATTTCTTGAACAGTACTGCAGAGTTTTCTGCCACAACCAGAAGGCTGCATTCAGCCCCTGCTGTTTTCCATGCAAGCAAAATGGAGATCCCATGTGGTGTTTCTTCACATTCACAAAGCTAAGAACCCATTGCTGAGATCTCAGCTATATTTGTCACTGAAAAACCACACATCTGTATACCAGACCTGCCCAGAAACAGCTTCACAATGTGAATGTTGTTTTCCATGTCTCTCAGGAGTATCAATTAAGTCAAATTAAAAACTCAACTATAAAAGTCTGGATAAGAATGCAGAGAAATTGGAACACTTGTGTACTGTTGGTGAGAATATAAAATCGTGCTGTAATTCTAGAAAACACAACTGAGGTTCCTCGAGGAATTAAAAATAGAATTATTATATGACACAGCAATCCCACTTCTTGATATATAAACAAAATAATTGGATATGAACTCAAAAGAATATTTGCTTACACATGCACATTGTTGAAATGCTCATATATGTATAGTAAATATATACATACAGTCAAAATGGAATGTATTGTCTCAAAAAGAAGAAACAATTCCCACACTAACCTAAGAACATTATGCTAAGTTAAATGAGCTCATCAGAAAAAGATAAATATTGCATGATTTCACTTAATATAGGTGCTTAAACTAAAATGCACTATAAAGGGATATATATATACATATATATGTATATATATCAGGAAAGCACAATGAGTAGGTCAGTTGCCTTGTTCATGACCAACCTGCTTATAATTTCCAGCACCCCATATGGTCTCCTGAGCCCCACCAGAAATGATCTCTGACCAAAAGTTCAAAAAAAAAAACGAGCACCACTGGGGTTTACCACAAAATAAAACACAAATTAAAATATACTATACAATATTTAATAGCACAATGGTAAGTAGTATTTTAAAAAGAAATCAGGTTCAAAGAAGGAAGTGGTTTACTTATCCTTAGATAATCAGAGAAAAGGAGGGTCCAAAGTTTAAGTTTGTCTTGAAAAGATTAAAGAAAGTCAAATATAGGGATAACCAGAGAAAAATATACACCATATCACAAAGGGGAAAAACTAAGTTAAAAAGAAGTAGAAATAGAAATAGCTTGTTTTGGCCGTATTCATACTTCACTGTTAAGTATTCTTTTGTTCTATGTTCTACTACACTAAATCTGCAAGTTCACATGATGGTTACCCTCCCTGTCCTAATGCAAGGAATAAGAAAACCATATTGAACTCAAACTAAAGCAAAAGACATTGTCAATGCACTCTTTGACAGAGAGCTCATGTATGCAAATAAAAGGTTAAAACCAATGTTCCCATCAAAATGCACACCAATAAAAGAAAATTGTGGAATTTCAGCCACATATGATTAGCCTAGAAGAAAGACCTATAAATTTGGGCATATAAAAGTATTGAAAGTGTATATATAGTAATTGTTGGGTATATATGTAGTTTCCTAAAGTTTCTATTGTTTTATTATTTGGAACAAGTTTTGTTTGTTTGTTTGTTTGTTTTGTTTTTTGGCTTTTGGGTCACACGAGGCAGCGCCCAGGGGTTACTCCTGGCTCTCTGCTCAGAAATCGCTGCTGGCACGCACGGGGGACCATATGGGATGCTGGGATTCGAATCACCATTGGTCCTGGGTCGGCTGCTTGCAAGGCAAACGCCCTACTGCTGCGCTATCTCTCCAGCTCAGGAACAAGTTTTTCTAACAAAGGTGGTTTGCATGAATATGACAGGCAGCAGAAAGACACACTAAAAATATTTCTGTACTAATCCCCCAAACCTAGGTATATGTTATTTTATATTAAAATGGACTTTACACTACAGACAATGACTTGGGTTGGACAACCTAGTATGCCTGGAGTCTAGAGTTGGTCTTATGCCAGAAAACTTCAGGGGTAAGGTTTCCTTGTATTTAGGCCAAGGCTTTTCCTTTCCATGTCTCCCATATTTTTCTGGGCCTATGCAAGCAACAATTGCCACCCTAACACCATTTTTGTTGTGCTCCTTTGACTCTAATCCTTAAAAAAAAAAAAAAAAAAAAAAAACACTTAAACTTTTGAGGTTAACTTAAATTAATATGCATGTGCATGGAACTGCAAAAAAAATACTATGCTTTCAATGTAAAAGGAGTTACATAAATTTTGTGTACTGCTAAGAAACATTATAGAGGGACAAAGTAATTGTGCATGTGTTTTGTTTTATTTTTCTTAATGCTTTTTGGCTGAAAGTTCAAAATTAAGGTGTCAGCAATGGGATTTCTTCTGAGAATTCTGTTTATGGGTAATTGTCTTCCCACTGTAACTTCACCTTGTCCTCTTTCTTTGCATCTTTGTCCTCATAAAATAAAAAAAAAATGCAATGCACAATAAAAAATGGACTTTACAAGTGGAAGTCATTAATTAGTGAGCACAACTTTTATGGTCTCTGAAGAAAGATTAGACATTATGACAGATGATCAAGATTAGCAAAATTATCTAATATTTTAAATTTTAAGATCCTTTCCCAGCTGTAGTCAAAGAAAGATGTTTACAGACTAGAAAGGTCATAGGGATGCAATCCTTCTAACTTTTGAAATGAAAAAAAAAAAAAAGAACCACATGCTGAGGGCTATTTCTTTACTTTTCTAGGACCTTGCTAGGTAAATAAATAGTCTTTCTTACTTAGGCAAGGTTGTGTTTTATTATCTGCAGAAAGCAGCTCTTGAAACTATACCTTCAATAATATAACCCCTAAAGACAAGGGTTAAAATATTTATGGTCAACACGAAACAGGCAGGTAGAAGGGAGCCAGTGGCAACAAGTACTAGAGAAGTTACTCTGTCACCAGCTTTAAAGAAGCCCATGGGTATGAAGGCCAACCAAAACCTGAGGCCTGATAAAACTAGAAAGTATTGTCCAGAGGAGGGTAGACCCCTTTTAGAAAAAATAAGAAGCTCCGGAAAAACAAATGACTGTAACAAGAACATGAGAGAGGGGGTTGTCTTGCATGTGGCCAACCCAGGTTCAATCTTCAGCAACACATATTCTGGCCCCAAGCTCACCAGGAGTGATTCCTGAGTATAAAGCCCAGGGTAACCTCTAAGCATTACTGAGGATGGACCAAAAGAAAAATAAATAAATAAATGAATAAATAACAAAAAGGAGCTAGTTATGTACAGTAAAAATAAAAAGTTCTTCCCCTTGACAACACCATAGCCACAGACTCTTATTCATATAAATAACTCCAAGTAAGCAGAGTGTGGGGAAAAACAAAACAAAACAAAACAGTAATACCAACTTTGCAAAGACAGACAGTGCACTTACCCATTCTGGGGTAGCTTCATCTCAATGTTAAGTCATAATACATTTTCTTTTACTTCATGAATATATTTAGTGCTCTCTCCTCTCTGGATAAGTTCCTGTTCTCTCTTAAATACATTATTCTCTTTTCTTATAACCCTAAATAAAACCATTTTATTTTTATAAGTATCTCCTAAAATATTCATATAAAAAGAATACAGTGACAAAAGTAAACTTCTCAGAGAGAATTTTAAGAATGTGTCATAGTTGAACCCAAATAGGTGAATTAGAGATACTGTTCTCTGCCATTTACTGATAAGTTTTCTCCCATAGCACTTAAGTAGAAAGAACTCAAAGTGGTTTTTCACATATATTCATCACATTCATCAGGGGTGTAAAGAGTAAGGGCAGAAATTCAAATTAGAAGTAAATGGAAAGCATACCTAAAAATATTAGTAAAGGTGACTACATTTGCAAGTTGTATCAACTTATTTCTCTTTAGTACGTCTAGTGTTCTTTTGTTAACGTGTCAACCTTGTCAGGAATTATTCATTCATCCTTAATAAGAATTAAAAATCAAGATTTGGCAATTGCTGCACTGGTGAAGGGAGTGTTCTCTACATGACTGAAATCCAACTACAGTCATATTTGTAATCAAGTTGTTTAAATAAAGATATTAATTAAAAAAGAAAAATATCTGAAAAAAGTATAAGAGCAAACAAATAGCCATATTTATAAATTATACATATGTATTTAAAAAATAAATTACATACATAAAAAATCAAGCATGTGACATAAAACCTAAACATAATACTAGAAATGTTCTCAACAAGTTTTAAGAAAAGATTACAGGGCCGGGCGGTGGCGCTGGAGGTAAGGTGCCTGCCTTGCCTGCGCTAGCCTAGGACGGACCGCGGTTCGATCCCCCGGCGTCCCATATGGTCCCCCAAGAAGCCAGGAGCAACTTCTGAGCGCATAGCCAGGAGTAACCCCTGAGCGTCACAGGGTGTGGCCCAAAAACCAAAAAAAAAAAAAAAGAAAAAAAAAAAGAAAAGATTACATGACAAGAATCAGGACTCTGGGGTTAAATTCCTGGGTCTTTGAAAAAGAATAGCTGTCATCCAAAGTTGACCACAGAATTCCTAAGATTTATTGAATTTGTACCTTAATATTGGAAATCGTTGGAGCTTTGACTTTTATAGGACTGTTTTGCCATTTTAAGAACGGTTCTTAGCCATAGGACCCCTGGGCTAACCACTTAGTCCAGGGGACTGAGATTCCCCCCCCCCCCCAACGCCAGACTGGTCTTCAGGGCCAGGTCTGGTAAATCAGGCCCTGGGGGGAGGGTGGGGGAGAGAAATCCTTCCCCTATGCATACACAAACGACAGAGGCAGGGGCTGGGCTCAGAAGACTCAACATGCCAGGACTTCTGGGTGTCTTCGACTGGTATATTGGGGGCTCTGGGCAGGACAGCTAGCCATAGGACCCCTGGGCTGACCACTTAGTCCAGGGGACTGAGATCCCTCCACACCAGACTGGTCTTCAGGGCCGGGCCTGGTAAATCGGGCCCTGGGGGGACGGTTGGGGAAACAAACTCCTGTTGTACACATGCTGGATCCCATTCAGAGGTTCTTTTCTTACTACTATTCATTTTCAAATGCGCTTGGGCACAGATGCGCCTGTGAGACATATATACCTTTTAACTTCACCCAAAAATGTTCTTATATCTTGATTGTTTCTAGGGAAAAAAATGGAATGCTCTAGATTTGGAGGACAGCATTCAAATAGGTCTCTAAAATCAGTGTATATGTAGACGTGACTTCCTATACAGTGGTCCTCTCTGACTGCCAAGCCTAATCCATAAACAATTCAGTTATACAACATATTTAGCCCCTTGGATATATTGCCCCTCCCCCACACCAGAGCCCCTTCTACAAAGTCTCAGTCCTGGGCCTGGGCCTGGGATGGGAGTAATACAAGCTTCCACCTCCCATGTTTCAGTTGCCCTTCTGCCCCCCGGAAGGGGTGACAGCCATATTTGAAATGGCTTCACGTAGTAGCCCAAAGTTTTGGGCTGACTGCAACTGAAAAGAGCCAAAATCAAACTCAAAAGCAGGTATCTCACCATGATTGCTGTTCTCTTGGGTCCAGAGTTCAGATTCATGTTCAGGGTGCCATTATGTTGCAAGTCAGCCCTTGATGGGGTTGACTGATGGAAGGATGGAGGATGAGGTCTTTTCCCTCTAGCTCGGAGCTGACTTACAACACCACATCTCCCAATTCAGATTCGTTATCTTCCCCTTAA
Source organism: Suncus etruscus (assembly GCF_024139225.1). Taxonomy (NCBI): domain Eukaryota; kingdom Metazoa; phylum Chordata; class Mammalia; order Eulipotyphla; family Soricidae; genus Suncus; species Suncus etruscus. The sequence goes on from NC_064850.1 coordinate 84,737,693, forward strand.
TTAACCCTCTTTACCCTCAGTTCTTACCTTGTTAGGCACCAAGACTGACCTCCTGCCCCAACACATTCTGCCTTTTCGCCACCCCTACAAAGCTCATTATTACTCCTTAACTCTCTCACCCTCAATCATCAGTACCCTACATTTACTCTTTTTAACTTTAGTACTGCACAGTCCTAATCACAGACCAAAGTTGTGCATTGGATTTAACAACCCCCAACTATTTCAAAAGACATAAAACGGACACATATGTCTTTTGAATACTTTATATTTTCTTTGACAGCTATAACTCTTACTAAGTATCCTTTTACAGTGACGATTCTAGCAACTTTTTCTCTTTTCTTCTCTTTGTGAGCCGTTCAATAAGGAATTTTGGTGAAAGAGTCCCTTTGTTTAATGCTTATGATTAAACCATGTCATGGGGATTGTTGGACTTGTTCTTACGGCCCCCATATGCGCCGAAAACGCCACATTGCACTGTTCCTTGTTTGCATAGACACATTAAAATGGGAAAATACTATACATACAAATAAGTTCTTATCTAATAGAGATTGGAACACACAAATCTTGTAGTACAATGGGACCTTACACCCTGAACATCGATCTAATGACCAGGCACAGGCCTTAGAAGAATGGGCATCCTCCATTCACCCCTGAACCAGTGAAGCTATCTATGAAACATTCAAGGTTTCATATACCAACACTTTGAAGCAACCCTCTACCAGGGAAGACCCTACCACTGCTCTGACATCGACCTGCTCAAAAGAAACTTCCCTTAACGCTAAGAAGACTTGACAACAACAACAACCTGCTTAAAGGACAGGGCTCTCTGCATTGCCCTTTAATTGTGAGGTGAAACGAGAAGACACTCTGCACCATCCTGACTGCAATGTAGGATATGCAGATTCCAGGATCTTTAATACAGAAACATGATACCAACAACAAAGACTGTGTGAAAAATAAAAGTGTAATGACACTACAGACAATGACTTGGATTTGACAAACTAGTTTACCTGGAGCCTAGAGTTGGTCTTATGCCAGGAAACTTCAGGGGTAGGGTCTCCTTGTATTTAAGCCAAGGCTTTTTCTTTCCATGTCCCTCATATTTTGGTGGGCCTATGCAAACAGTAATTGCCACTCTAACACCATTTTTACTGTGCTCCTTTGACTCTAATCCTTAAGAAAAACAACCCACTTAAACTTTTGAGGTTAACTTAAACTAATATGCATGTGCATGGAAATGTAAAAAAGTACTTTGCCTTCAATGTTTAAGGAGTTACATAAGTTTTATGGCTTTAGATTGCTTTGTGTGCTGCTAAGAAATATTTTGAATTACAATCTGAGGACTTGTGGGACAAAGTAATTGTACATGGGTTCTGTTTTATTTTTCTTAATTTTTTTTGGCTGAAAATTCAAAGTTCAGATATCAGCAAGGGGATTTCTGAGAATTCTGTTTATGGGTGATTGTCCTTCCACTGTAACTTTAACTTGTCCTCTTTCTTTGCAACTTTGTTCTCATAATTAAAAATAAAATAATTTAAAAAAAAGAACGGTTCTTAGAACTGTTTTTCTTTCTTAAGCTCATCATTGAAAACTATTGAAACTGTTTTGCTTCCTTAGAGCTACAGAGAATAAATTTCTCATGAGATGACATGGAACTGTAGATCAAGTTAAAAGAGTCCTAACAGAAGTAATATCATTTATGAGAAATGTGATACCAGTTATGAGGGATAACCTGTCTTATCAGACTAGTGATCTACTTCCACAATTCCTTGAAAATCTTAAGGATCCATTCATGTTTATCAATGGCATTCCAGGTGAACATATGTGCTGTGACATTCCCAGCCACATAATCAGAGCCTTGCAGCTCTCTTCCCCCTCTGGTGAAATATGAACTGCCTAACACCTTGACCACAGCTAATTAGACTTGAAAAGACAGGCAGCTGACCCTTTTGTGTCTTCCCAGAATCAAGAATGAGAGAGCATAGAGAGAGCAGTGAAAGGGGAAGGAGGAAAAAGATGAAAAAAATATTTAAGGAGAGTCATACTTAAAACTTTAAAGTCTAATACAAATGAAAGACACATTTTCATTATCAGGAAAATCTGAAAAACAGAGGAAACGAGGCTGTGTTAACAAAGACAAGGTTTAGTTACTCTTTGATTGGCAGGAATGGGGGAAATTTTCCTTTTCTTAAAAAAAAGGGTTTTTTTGTTTTGTTTTGTTTTCTTTAATTGGTATTGTTAGGGATGCCAGGTATCAAACTCAGAGCCTCACACATATTAAAGCAAGTTTTCTATTCCTAAGCAACTAGTCCCTGGTCCCCATCTACATCTAATTTAGCTACATACCTCCTTTAAGATATTCTTAACCACCTCTTTATTATTCAACATGTCCTTATTTTTTTGTTTTTGGTTGGTTGTTTGGTGGCCGTACTTGACAGTGATGGGGCTTCTGCTCTTTTCAGAGTTCCAGGTGAAGCTGAGATGAATATACAGTGCTGGGATTGAATGCTGGCCTACCACATGCATAGTCTGACCTGATCCCATTATTATGTTCACCTTTTGCTTAAGTTAATTTAAGTGAGGTTTTTTTTGTTTTCACTCTCTGGTTTCTGGCAAAAAAGATTCAATACAGAGGAGTCCTAGAAGTGAGGATGTGATTTCAAGGGCAGTCGCTGTCTTACCCACCAGAATTAGCACTTCCTTTCTTCAGAAATGTGCAAGAGCACTTTGGAGAAAAAAATAAAACTGCTTTTAAATGATTCTTAAAAATGTTTGGGGAGAGGCCAAAGCAGTGGCGCAAGCAGTAGGGTGTTTGCCTTGCACATGCTAACCTGGAATGGACTGCGGTTTGATCCCCCTGTGTCCCATATGGTCCCCCAAGCCAGGAGCAATTTCTAAGAGCATAGTCAGGAGTAACTTCAGAGTGTCACCTGGTGTGGCCCAAAAATCAAAAATATTAAAAATAAAAAATAATAAAAAATGTTGGGAGGCTGAAGAGATAGCATGGAGGTAAGGCATTTGCCTTGCATGCAGAAGGACGATGGTTCAAATCCTGACATCTCATATGGTCCCCTGAGCTTGCCAGGAGCGAATACTGAATGTAGAGCCAGGAGTAACCCCTGAGCACTGCCAGGTGTGATCCAAAAAAACAAAACAAAAAAGAAAATGTTTGGAGGAGGGTCAGAAATAGCTTTCTGCTGACTTTCAACTTTTTCTACATATATAGGGCAGGGAATAAACAAAAGAGTTAATTCAGTAACTAAAATGGCTTGAATTGAGAAAATGAAAGCAGAAACTCTTACTATTGGGCTAAATGTACAAAGGGCTGCCAAAGTTCAGAATTTATGTGAGATAGCTTAAGGCATTAATGTTCTGTTTTTTTCCACGCCACATCCGACTCAGAGGTTACTCACTGTTATTGGTGCTTCAGGCAGCATATGGAATGCTGTAAATTGACCCTGGATCTGCCACAATCAAGGCCCTACCTAATGTACTATTCCTTTGACCCCAGAACATTACAGTTCTGATAATTTTTAAATATGCCTATCCTTTCTGCTTCCTAGATCACACTGTGTGTCTCTCCGTCTCTTTCTATCTCACTCTATTTCTCTCTCTCTCTCTCACACACACACACACACACACACACACACACACACACACACACACACACACACACACACTACATTCTCAATATTGATGCCTCACATCAACACTGTCAATTTAGAGTAGTAAGACAGGCTTTTCTGAGATTGTAGAAATAATCACACAGCAAAAAAAAATAACTGTCAAGCCCAACATAATACTAAATCTGACCTCAGGTGATAAAGGGCATAACGTCAAATATGGTACTTCTTGGCTGTTGCTTTCTGGCACCACCTCAAAGATAAAATACTCCCTGACGTCTGTGTTCAGCTTTTCTACCACTAACTTTAGCCAGTTCTCTTAATCAATAAAAATAAACCTAAATTATATTTGCCTTAACTATCCTAATAAATTTATTGTAAATAAAGCAAACCTTACTTAATTTTATTTTAATTAAGTATTTGAATTTATGTCCTTAACTCTATAACAAAGAATATTTTCATAAGATACAAATGTAACATCAGAATCTATATTCAAATATTTTGAATTTGAAGAAGTTACTTGGTACAGGTCAATCACAAGAAAATGTTGATGCACACTACACTGATGTTTGTGAGATTGGGGTTTGTAGTCTGGCAGAACTTTCTTTCAGTTCTATTGTATTGCTTGCCAGAGACATATGACTTTCAGTCTCTAGATCTCAGAGTTAACTTGTATAAAATGAGGGAAATAAGAACAACCTTGTTGAATTGTTGCAACATTAGATGCTCTACCAAATGCCAGATACCTCAACTGAAACCCCACCAAAAAGGAAAAGGAGAACTGTCAGATAGTTTGAAAACAAAATTTTATTTACTTTAATTAAATAAAAATTTAGCTTTTTCTCAGTTTTTTCTAGTCCAAATTTCCCTTTATAATAATTTGGTCTAAAGAATTTCCCTGAACAAAACAGAGAGAAGTTACTGCTCAGAGATCTTCAAAAAGGAAAACTTAAAAAAATGAAAGGCATTTTTTGCGATAATTTTCAGAGACAAAAGAGGAAGGTCCAGCTCACTACATGAAGCTCACCACAAAGAGTGATGAGTGCAGTTAGAGAAATGACTACATTGAGAACTATTATAACAATGTGAATGAATGAGGGACATAGAAAGCCTGTTTAGAGTACAGGCAAAGGAGGGTGTTCTTTACATGACTGAAACCCAACCACAATCATGTTTGTAATCAAGGTGTTTAAATAAAGATATAAAAAAAGATTTAAAATAAATGTTTCAAATAGAAAACAAAAATCTCATGCATGAGCTGGTTTCTTCAACTCAAATTTACCTGATATGTAGATTATCTTCCTTGTGGTTCTCTAGGGTGCCACAAGAGCAAGGGATATTTCACATTTGCATTTCCTAAATTTGTCTTTCACATTGGGAAAAAACTTTGTTTTACTGATCCTTATTTAACCTGGATTTGGAGACTTGATAAATCTCAAACCACATATATTTAGGGACTGAAGTGATAGTACAGCAAATAGGGCATTGCCTTGTATACAGCTGACCTGGGTTCGATCCCCAACATCCCATATGGTTCTCCAAACCCACCAGGAGTGATTCTTGAGTGAAGAGCAAGGAAGTAACCCCTGAACACTGCTAAGTATGGCCCCAAACATATATTTAAATGCTTATTCTCACTTCCACTCATGACCCTGGATCTACCTTTACAAACATCTCTCACACTCCTCTTCTTAGATAAGTAAGGATTATGTAGAAGGTGTTTGATGTACTGTATTTTTTGTACCATAAGATGCAACCCCAAAAAGATGGGAGGAAATGTCTGTGCATCTTATGGAGCTAATGCTGCCTGGAGTTGAAGCCTGAGTGCAGGGGAGAGCATATACTAAGCACTTGACATCCACTGTGTTATGTCCCCTTTATTGCTCATACATACCACATAGTACAAGCAATCAGGTTAATGTACTTTCACTGTCACATTTAGAGCTTTCATTTAAGACTATTTGATCATTGGTGCAACTTTATTTTATATTAATGAAAAAGTGTTGAAAAAATGGTATTTTTTATGTTAAAAATAATTTAGCTGTGGGCCAGCATATTATAAATATACTTAGGCCTTGCAGGCTAGTTCTTCCTAGCCAGTGTCTCCTGATGACATCTCGTGTTGTATCATTTGCTTTAAAATATTATTTTTCTTGTTTTCCTTGTCTAAAAACTATGTGTGTCTTATGGTCAAGTGTGTCTTATGTAGAAAGAAATATGGTATAGTGTAATGGCTAATTTCTACTTTTACACTTACCATCTTTTTTTTTTTATTTTTATTGTGACCAAAGTGCATTACAAAACTTTTACTGCATCATTTATGGTACATAGTGACAATGAATGAGGGGCATTCCCACCACCAGTGTTGTCCTCCCTCCGCTCCTGTTCTCAGTATGCATCCCATATCTCCCTCCTTTACCCCCCCAAAATGCTAGTGCAACTGGTCTCCACTCCTCCACCACCACACCCCTGTTTTTTTCATTGCTTGGTCCCCTTTAGCAGCAGGGGAAATGGAGCTTTGTGGTTACAGAAACACTTAAGAAACACACAACAGGGGCCGGAGAGATGGCATGGAGGTAAGGTGTTTGCCTTTAATGCAGAAGGTTGGTGGTTCGAATCCCGGCATCCCATATGGTCCCCTGTGCCTGCCAGGGGCGATTTCTGAGCATAGAACCAGGAGTAACCCCTGAGCGCTGCCGAGTGTGGCCCAAAAACAAAAAATCAAAAACAAAACAAAAAAAAAGAAAAGAAAAAAAAGAAAAAAGAAACACACAACAGATATAGTCACTAATTTGGACAAAATCACTTTTGAGAATTGTTAAAACACTTAAGTTATTCTCAAATATTGGAATCATAAAAATGTCCACACTTCGTAAAATCTGCAAAAATATCATTTGCAAAATTGGCAGATAACATGGGATTCAGAGTTGTGACATCCATTTGTGGAGGAGGGAAAAGCATCTTTTCCTTCTAGCTTTCTAGTTTTATTGTCTGGGTCACTTTTTAGAAAAGACATATTAACAAGAGAAAAACAAACAAGTTTTTTAACATACATCTCTCTCCATACCTGGAAAGAAACCCAGGGATAACTGCACTCGAAGAGGTGGCAAGTACAGAAGTTTAAACATCAGCATCATTAAAAACAAAGAAAGATGGCAAAGGGAGGCAAAGTTATAAGAAAGTCATTAGAAAAAGTGTGGGAGATAGCCCTGGGAAGATAGTACAGAGATTGAAGTATGTCTTGTACAAAAGCTTCCGTAGTTTGATCCCTGAGCACCTGATGAGTGCTCAATCAGAATGCCCTGATCAGAAATGTCCCTAAATACCACCAAGTGTTTGAAACACTCCCACCCCATATTTTTTATAAGTTTGGTAAATAAGGAAAACTTTTTATGTAGATTTAAGTACTGTATCTTTTCCATTAATGAGTATCTTAAGAGAGTCACATTTTTTCCCAGTACAGGAGGACAGTTTTACAAATGGCAATTTTCTCCATACATAGCATTTCCCTTAATAAAAGGTCATTGTACTCACTTTTTAGAGCTACTTTTGTGTCTGTTCCTTTTCAAATTAATGCTCTGATAAGGAGAAATAGTTAAGATATAAAGGTCAGGTTTCCCAAGGTCATATTTTAGAGTGGCACTTTCCTATATTTCCATGGCCAGATGTCTTATATCAGAACACATTGAGTTTGAATTCTAGTGTGATGAGTATCAATCATCTTCATACTCCCTTTGAACCAACAATTTTCTATCCCTCAAAGATCTCAGACTGTGAGGTCAGGAACACCCCCCACCCCCTTTGCATGTGGATAGCTTCAAGGTTTAAACTCAAAACATTGTGCTTGCCAGGTACAATAGCAATTATTTTATCTCAACTGGGAGTGGGATCTGGGTCATCAGATGTTCTACTCTGCTCTCAAATAGACCTGAAATAGAAAGTGGTTTTTTGTTTGTTTATGTTTCCACTTGTCCCTCAAGCAGACATCATTTCCTGGAGCTCTCATCTTAATGTTTCAAAGTCAGTATTGGAAAATGTTTTTATGGAACCATAGAAACCTCACTGAGAAGCCAGAACACCTGGTGGAAATGCTAAGGGTGGTTGTCAGAGTTTTCCAGTGTGGATGAAAGTAACATTAGGCACTGGTGGGATTTATCACCATCTAGAGCCATTTAACAAAACTAGCTTTGTCAGGAGACCAAAGCAGTGAGCTTGGACAATAGGGCTGGAATCCAGGCCTGGAAATAAGTCCCAAACTTGATCAGGGCTGGAAAAGTAGAATATTCTAGTAAGAAAATCTTGGAGAAAGAAAAAAGCAACTCATCAACTAGTTTATCTCATAAAGCACCAGTGATAGATAGGAAGTATGGGTATTTCAGATCCATAAATAGAGATTTCAAGTGGACTCAATTTAAGGGATCATCTGCTTCCAAATTACAAGATCCTCCATACTCAAGAGTTCTGCAGAGGAAAAATGCCAAAAACACTTACTTTGAACTAAACCAAACTGTTCAGGGAAAATGAAATTTTAAGGCCTCAAAAATAGAATCAGTAGAGTAGGAGAATTAGCCATACAGGAATTTTTTTAATATTTGAGGTCAAGATTCTGAATCTTGAACTGAGAGATCAAATGTGTACTATGTAGCTCCATCTGTGTTGATCCATTCATTTTCAGGGGATTCAAATGAATGACTGACACATTCAATTTATAGTCAGTGATGATGTAAGTGATTTAAAAAATATAAAGAAGCATTTGTAGGAGAAGATACAGTTCCATGGGCAGAATGCACACTCCCCAGATTACTGCTAGGAGTAATCTGCAGCATAGAGATGGCCTATGAGTATCATAAATTGTGGATCCCAAATGAAAACCAACAAAAACAAATAGAATTAATAGAATCTAAGCAAGGGACCTCTGTCACTAATGATTTGAAAAGTATTTTGTTCTTGATGGTGGCATTTACTTGTGACATGTGTCCTTTTCCCTAACAGAATGAAGAATATCAAGCCTTCAACAGTTAGGATTTTGGTGCTAACTTTTCAGTTGCTATTCAAAGGTATTATTATTATTTTTTCTTTTTAAATTTTTGGACAACACCCGGCGGTGCTCAGGGGTTACTCCTGGCTGTCTGCTCAGAAATAGCTCCTGGCAGGCACGGGGGACCATATGGGACACCGGGATTTGAACCAACCACCTTTGGTCCTCGATCGGCTGCTTGCAAGGCAAACGCCGTTGTGCTATCTCTCCGGGCCCTCAAAGGTATTATTAACTAAAATCTCACTCTCACAACACTTTCCTTTATTCATGTGGATGTCCTTCATGAAGAAAAGTTTACACAAGATTTTTCTGTAAATCATTCCTTGGGATTTTAACCTTTTAAAAACAGGTTTTAACCTTTGATTGGTGAGTTTTCCTCTGGCTTTCTAAGTAAAAACAATGAGACTTTAAACCTATATACTGCTCATTCATTTTTATTGAAATCACATAATCTTTTTTTTGAAATAAGTACTCTGGCCTTTACTATTTTGTTTGCTTATTAGGCTCCACTCCTTAATAATAAGCATTTGAAGCTAGAAATTTATATTAATGAATTTAAAATTTCAGAAAGATAGTGGACATAGTTAAAGAAATTGCAAAAGCAGGGGCCAGAGAGATAGCATGGAGGTAAGGCGTTTGCCTTTCATGCAGAAGGATGGTGGTTCGAATCCCGGCATCCCATATGGTCCCCCGAGACTGCCGGGGCGATTTCTGAGCCTAGAGCCAGGAGTAGCCCCTGAGCACTGCCGGGTGTGACCCCAAAAATTTAAAAAAAAAAGAAAATAAATAAAAAAAAGAAATTTCAAAAGCAGTGATTTGGTACCAATGTTATATCAATATTCATAAAAATCTAAAATCATGCTCTTGTAGTTATAATATTGGTAGCAACTCATCATATTGTGTTTGTTGAGTTTGAGTTTTGTTCATTCTTGAGAAACTATTTTTTTGCCAAATCGAAACTTCAATATATTTTAAAAAATTTTTTACCATTTCTTGTTTTGTTTTGTTTTGTTTTTGTTTTTTTTTTTTTTGGATCACACCTGGCAGCACTCAAAGGTTACTCCTGGCTCTACACTCAGAAATCTCTCCTGGCAGACTCAGAACAAAAGATATGAGTTTGAACAAATAAAGAATATCCATGTCATCTTACACACACAATAGAGCAGAAGATTTCATATTTATGAATTGGAGCAATAGTACCTAGAGGGTAGGATGTTTGCCTTGCATGCAGTCAAAGCATTAATCACTAACATTCCATATGGTCCCACGAATCTGCCAGGAGTTAATATCAGAATGCAGAGCCCTGAGCACTGCCAGATGTGGTCCCCTTAAGATACCCCCACCAAAAATGATTTTACATTTTAACTTCTTACTATGTCTATTTTGTCTAAATTTCCTTCTAAACAGTATTCAGAGGTTCTTGGAGGTCAAACTTCATTGGTCATACTCCAGGACTGAAATCTCAGGCTCAGTGATGTGGTACTTTTTAGGCTGCTGTATTAGGGACCACCAGAACTACTATCATCAGTTTTGGAATGGTGGACACATATGATTGGGATGAAAATCAGGACCTCAGGCATGTTGACCCTTTGAGCTATCTCCCTTGCCACATCATGATGTCTACCTTGTATGATCATTGATAAACTAAGAAACACTAAACTTTTAGAGTAGAGTCTAATATTTATTAAAGGTAACAACAAAATTTTTATGAGCCTATACTGTTTTTACATACTAATTTCCCATTGGAAAAGGTATCACTCATAATGAAAGTTTTTTAAATGATCCAACTGGATGTGGTCTAATCCCTTATCTTGTTGTTCAGAGAAAATTTCAGACAATTTTAAATGCAGATTAGGATGAAAAGAAAATTGCTAACAATCTAATCAGTTGAAAATGTGAATAAATTTCATACCAAGGTAGATATGATACATTTTTGGATATTGGTAGAGCTTTCGAAAATGTTGTCAGTCCTCTAATTTTCAGGAGAGAAAATCTAGAGCCAAGAGGTTAAGTGACTCATCTAAGTTCTCATACTACCAGCAGAGTTGAAATTTAAATCCAGACCTGTGACTCATAAACTGCCCCTTCTATCTCCAAAAAGACAACCTCCAGCAAAATGTCCCAGAAAATCACTTGCTGTACAGATTTTTTTTAAAAAAAATTTTAATTATACAGCAAGCCAAACTCCTCTCTAAAGAAAAATACAAGTTAAAATGAGTAAAGAAAGACCAAAGTTAAAGCTAAAAAAAATTTTTTTACAGGGAAGCAGTAGATAACTGGGTGGATATCCACCCACATGGATAATTGATGACAAGAATCTCCTCTGATGAAGGGATGGGGCGTTTATATGACTAAAACTCAATTAAAATGTGTTTTTACAAAACCACAGAAAAGATTTCTTTTGACAAATAAAGGATGATTTAACTACTGTTTTAAACATCTCAAAATTGTTTATACACAGTTGTAGTATCCAATAAAGAGAAACCCTTGACCTTTGATTACAGACAGCAGGGGAGAAAATTGGTGTGGGAGGTGAAGAAATGAACCAGAGGTCTTATAAGGACAGTGTGGAGGATCTTGGTCATTTAGTGGTGAGGAACAGTAACTATACATCAAGATCATAATCATTAATACTGTTGTAAACCAATTATCTAAACTCTAAAAAAATTGTTTTATTGTGGGGAATGGGTCACACGTAGTGATGTTAAGTAATTACTCCTGGTTCTGTGCTCATGAATCACTGCTGGTGGTTGCTTTGTGAGCCAGGGATCGAACCTGGGTCAGCTACGTGAAAGGAAAGCATCTTATCTGCTGTACATCATTTCTCAGGTTCTATAAGAAAAAAATTTAAAGGTATAGTTATAGCAAGGTAATCTGACCACTTTTATTCAAGGTAATTTTGTTTGTTTTTCTTTTATTGGGGGGGCACACCCGTTTGATGTTCAGGGGTTACTCCTGGCTATGTGCTCAGAAATTGCTCCTGGTTTGGGGGACCATATGGGACACCGGGGGGTTAGAACTGTGGTCCATCCTAGGCTTGAGCTTGCAAGGCAGACGCCTTACCTTCAGCGCCACCTCTCTGATCCCTACTCAATTAATTTTATTCAAAGGACTCTTATTCAAGGTAATTTGATTATTTTTCTCACATTCCTCATGCATGAGTTGACTCTTTTGAATTTATTTGGACGATTTGATTGTTTACTTTTTTTCTGTGTCAGTTAACTTAATGCTGTTTTCAAAATGATGAGATTCTATAAAATATTCTAAGAGATTATGTCTCACCAAATTCACATTACTGAACCAAGGTATGTGAAAGAGAAGATGGATAACTTTTTTACTAGTCAAGCAGATTTTTGAAGATTGAGTTTTAAAAAAAAATCTAAGTATCAAACCTGGCTCTCTTGTGTTATGATATTTTTATATAATAAAATAGTAGAATCACATTAGTAAATCTCCACACTAAGATAAAGGAAAGTCACAATGAAGTACATTTCTTCTTATAGTTTAATTTTTGTACAAGAGGACATATAGTTAAATCTTCAAGAAAATTTAAAGAAAAGTTAAAACTAATATTCTAATATTGGGAGAATATGGGTTTGTTAGGTGTTTTTTTTTTTTTTTTTTGTACTGAAAGGTAAATTGAGTAGAAATACTATCTGACAGAAAAGCCACTCTAGCCAAATTGGATTATGTTAACAGGATTCTATTATCTCAGACTCTATCTCCATGGCAACTATGTGGCATGGCTATCCTTACTCTTTCCATTTATAAAGAGGAAAATAAATAGTGTTAACTTGTTTTTCTTGATACTATTCAATAACAGATAAAAAATTAACATATGCTTGAAGCATATTAACAAAACCTACGTTTTTGCTTTGAAAAAGGACATAAACATAAGGAAAAAATAAGAAAATGGGACTGAAACATAAGAATGAAAAATCAGCACTGAAGGTAAAGATGCAATAGTTCATCAAGAAGGATGGAATTATTCTCTGAACTTGACCCAAGGTCAGCAGACAATCAAGGTTAAGGGCATTTTTTTGTTGGCTTTCATGTAACATAGATCATATGCCCACACCTGAATATCAGCTTTTTTTTTTTAAAAAAAAAGAATTACAAACTCAGGAAAGCCAAGAACAAAAGTCCAAGCATATTCTAAACAGAAAGTCCAATCAGTGACAGATTTGTACCTTTTGAAGATAAAAGATATAAATTCAGTTACTGAATTCAGTCATGAAACATTGAATGACTTTTCATTCAGTCATCAAACATTTACTGCATGTCTATAGGTGCTAGTCACTGAGTAAAGGTCTGAGGATGTTAGATATGAGGATTGACTTTTTTTTTGGTTTTTGGTTTTTGGGCCACACCCAGTGTTGCTCAAGGGTTACTCCTAGCTATGCACTCAAAAATCCCTCCTAGCGTGGGGGACCATGATCAAACTGCAGTCCGTCCTAGGCCAGCCACGTGCAAGGCAAATGCTGTACTGCTGCGACAATGCTCCGTCCCATGAGGATGTTAGATTTGAATGAGACAGTCTTGCTAATAAAGTTCTCCTTATAGTACCTGTTTATACCTAAACCACTAGTGGTGGCATCTAAGAAGGGTGATAGTACTAAATATAGAAAAATTATATGCCCCAAATCCCATTCTAAGCAACTGTGTAAATCATAGTATCTAAATTTTAAAGATGATTAAAATAATTTAAAAATAATTATAAATCCTGCTCTTTCATAAAATCTAGATATTTCTCATTTTTACTAATTGCAGAAAAGGTTATCAATATCCATTTATCTCATACCCTAAGTATAATACCCTAAATGAATTGCACATATTTGACAGAAAATAAAGCTTAATTGAATGTTATAAGAAAGCTGAGATTAAGATGAAGCTTTACCAATGACTTTGTAAATCACAGTTCCTTAATTAAATAAAATGATTTTTCATTTAAGTTAATTTTTTCTTTCTTATATTTTAATTAATATATTTATTTAGCATCATGATTACAAACATGCTTGTAGTTAGATTTCAGTTATATGTATATAAAAAAAAAACCTCCTCCCTTCACCAGTGCAACATTCCCACCACCAATGCCTCCCCATCACCCTCCTCCCCACCCCCTGCCTGTATTTAAGACAGTCATTTTATTTCTCTCACTCACTACCATTGTCATAATAGTTGTCAGTGTAGTTATTTCTCTAACTGCACTCATCACTCTTTGTAGTAAGCTTCATATCATGGGCTGGTCCTTCCAGCCCTCATCTCTGTTGTCTCCGGGTATTATTACAATACTGTCTTTTACTTTTTATAAATTCCACAGATGAGGGAGACTATTCTATATCTATCTCTCTCCCTCTGACTTATTTCTCTCAGCGTACCAGTTTCCATGTCCATCCATGTATAGGAAAATTTCATGACTTTACTTTTCCTGGTGTCTGCATAATCCATTGTGTATATGTACCACATTTCTTTAGCCATTCATCTGTTGTCATTTAATTTTTTTTTAAATAGATACTTGAAGGCCTTACTTTTGATTCTGGACAACACTGGATTAATATTTTTAACCTGTTTTAAATAATACTATTTTCTGCTAGTGTTCAAAAATACCATTTTTCCTTCTTTAGGAGACCTTCCCATAATCTGGGAACTTCCCTACACTGTTTTTCTGTCCCTTCCCTTCTCTTAAATAAAGTCTTTTTTGTAATAAAAATATATTTTCATAATGCTTTTTACATATTCTAAATTGAATATATGGAAACAAAAAAAGGACTTGGATTGAGTTTTCTGCATTAGAACTGAAATTCCTCACCCTAGTGTCTGTGTTAGTTGAAGAAGTTCACATTCCCTTTATATCTGCATGAATTAAAGCTAACATAAAATGGTATTTAGTGAGTTCTACCTAATATTATAAGTAATACTTAGGGTTCTTTATTAGAATTATAAACAATACTAGTTGTTCTACACAAAAAGCAAATAAAAATACCACAAGCAAATATAAATAGATGTTAATTTTGTACCAGATCTGTTCTAATAGCTTTATGCACTCATTCATTTATTATTACAACAGATACATAAAAAAGTGAGGTGTGTGAGTATGTTATTTGTCTAAGCTACTTAAACTAAGCTACTTGGGGCTTGTAGACCCAGATACCACTGCATTATACACCTATCTAATAGTTGTAGCACTTGTGAAGGGTCAGATTAATAAGTGGACAACAGACTCAAAATATTTTTAGCACAACAAGCTCTCTGGGGTTTTTTATTTACTCATAAAAGAGGTATACATGCCTACAGGCATATAGGAAAATATATTACTATAATTACTATAATCAATGGACAATTTTCAGTGAGCAAATGAGAGTAATATATTGGACCAATTATGAAAGATTTGAACTTGTACGTGGCCTCAGTGTGATCTCAATAATATGGTTCCCCAGTCCCACCAGGAGTGATCCCTTAATGAAGAGCCATGAGTAAATCCTGAGCATGGTTGGTGTGGCCCAAAATGCAACAACAAAAAATGACTTATATTGACAGTGCAGGATTAATTAACAGATTAGGTATGTAGGTATATATGCAAATAGAACCAAATATGTGTCCTGTGGAATCAATATATCCATGGAAACTCTGAAATTTTTATTTAAAAGCAACTCAGTCAGTGGGATAATCCAAAGTAATTGTCTACATTGGTAACAAGAAACAAAACTCTGTAACCCTACCCTCTGCGAAAATCAAACATTTTCAGTTCAGAAAGCCAGGAAATACCAAAGGTAACTGAAACCAAATCAAAGACATTAACTTGCTCTACAAAGAATTTATCAATCATCCTTCAAAAAGTAGTGCTTCTTACTATAATAAAATTTGTTTAATTGGCCACTTAGAGTAAAAAACTGGGATCTATATGTACCCTGGAGTAATTTCTCATGCAATTTAATTAACTATTAGTTTTCTGAAGAACAAAGATATGCCATGAACGTTATTGTTTACCTCTTGTGTGTGGCACAACATAAGCAACCATAAAACACGTATTCGTTTGATTTAATGCATGGCCTGGGGGATTCACTTCTTTTATTAACATCTTTGTGTCCAACAAGGGCAATGAAAAGTCGATTACAGGACCTTTGGTGTTCTGGCAGTATATGCCCCAAAGAAAGGAAGAATGTCAGGACCATGATTTTAATCAAGAGTCAAGTTAAGGGCTGGGCGGTGGCACTAGAGGTAAGGTGTCTGCCTTGCCAGCACTAGCCTAGGACGGACCATGGTTCAATCCCCCGAAGTCCCACATAGTCCCCCAAGCCAGGAGCGACTTCTGAGCGCATAGCCAGGAGTAACCCCTTAGCGTCACCGGGTGTGGCCCAAAAACCAAAAAAAAAAAAAAAAAAAAAAAAAGGAGTCAAGTTAAATGCTAGCTTACTCTGAAGTAGAAAATGGGGTCACCTGATGGCTAATTTATAAATAGTGACTATTTACAAGATTATTTTCTCATTAGAAATCACAAATTGTTGAATGTTTATATAAATGCCTCTTGGTCCTCAGATTAAAAGATAGGAAGGGAAATAATCATAGCATCCAGTAGAGGGAGCTAGATTTTAAATGTTAATCAGCCTTTAAATTATTTCCATGAATATGTCTGTATCTTGTAAAAAGATAATATTAACATTTTGATACTAAACTCTTATTTCTGGATACTCAATAATATAGTGGAAATGTATCCCCAAAACAAACACTAACACTCTCAAAGACAAAAATTTTTCCTGATAAATAATCTCTGCTCCTTTTATTTTTTAAAAACTTTCAATCAATTTTATTTAGGGTGGCTGGTATTTTGCATTTACTCTATTTCTAGGCATCTGAGTTTAATTTCATAACTTACAGATCTATGAATATTTCACTATAGCTTAGTTTTATATTTTTACATATAGTATTTTTTTATAAGCAAAGAGAAAAGTTTTCTTTTTATTTAAAATATAATGGATGGGGGCAAAGCAATAGAACGGCAGGTAGGGCATTTGCCTCGCACTCAGCCAAGCTGGGTTCGATTTCTAGCATCCCATATGGTCTTCTGAACTTGCTAGCAGTGATTTCTGAGTGCAGAGATATAAGTAACCCCTGAGCCCTGCCAGGCATGATCCAAAAACCTAAAACTTAAATAAATAAATAAATAAATAAATAAATAAATAAATAAATAAATACTATAATGATCACAGAATGCAGTTGCCATGTCTGCCTTTGGCCAGAACCATAGACTAACTCTATTCTCAAAAAGATTGTAAACTGAGCCATGAAAAAGTATGAGTATGCTGGCCAAGCAGCTGAAATCTGGCAATCTGGGAAGGAGAGAGTCCCTGCCCTGCTGAAGCCTTGTCTGTTGCACCATCACACACAATTGCTGCTTCACCAATGGCCCAGCTCTCTGTATAGACATCAATCTGACAAAAATTTCAGCTATGCTGGTATTTGGGTTGACACCTCCAGGACTTTCTCATACCTTCTTGTACTTCCAGAAGCTCTGGCAGCTAAAACATGCCCCACAAAAGCGGCAGCATAAAGAATTGTGTTTAGAATTCCTGGACATGAGGCCATGCAACTACTCCAATTTTTTTTAATACTATCAACCCTGTAAGAACCAATTTTGATGTCTCTGTGTGTCTAACGCAATCTAATGTTCAAAAACAAAAGAAGTAACAGAATAATAAACTAACAAAAAGAACTTAACCTTCTGACAACAACTTAATGACCTTGCAGGATACAATGATTTTCACAAATTTTCTTGCTGCTGTACTCATTTTACCTTTCTTTTTTCTTTTCTTTTTTCTACTTTAATAAGTTTGTCTCCACTTACCTGGAAACAAATGTATTATGATCAACTATGTCAAATATGTGATACATGACTTTAAGTAAACTATATTAAAAATATAATGGGCAGAATGCATTAACTTTAGTGTACAACATAATGGTTGGACCGAAGTATATGTTGCAAAATTACTGTCACAATAACTACCACATCTTAATAACTTAAATATGCAACATACTGTTGTTAGCAATAACCAACATGTTATATACTATATCTTCAAGCCTTATTTATAACTAGAAATCTGTACCTTTTAACCATGTTCATTCATCACTGACAACAAGCAAACTGTTTTTTGCATCTCCAAGTTTAAGATTTTTTTAATTTTACATATAATTCTCAATGTATGAACCTGAAGAGAGAAGGAAAAAGGAGAAAGAAGAGAGAGAGAAAGAGTGAAAGAGAGAAACACATTTTTTAATGTTTTCAAGATTTGACTCTTAAAAAATAGTGCTGCAATAAATATGGGAACACAGGTAGATTTTCTTTTTTTTGTTTTGTTTTGTCTTTTTTTTTTACAGGTAGATTTCCAAGGTTTGGTCACATTACATTTGATCAAAAACACATAAATGGTGATACCCAAATTACATTGTAGTTCTAGTAGAGGTTGTTGGGTTTTTGTTTTTTGGAAACTCCAAAATGTGTTTTCCAAATTGATAATATCAGTTTTCATTGCTACTAATAGTATTCAAGTTTCCCTATTCACATCTTTTTTTTCTTTTGGTTTTTTGGACCACACCCGGTCATACTCAGGGGTTACTCCTGGCTATGAGCTCAGAAATTACTCCTGGCTTGGGGGACCATAGGGGAAGCCGGGAAATCGAACTGCGGTTCGTCCTAGACTAGTGCCGACAAGGCAGACAGATGCCTTACTGCTCTGCTCCAATACTATTCACATCTTCACCAACACTTTGTTTGATATAATTTTCATGCCAACCCTTCTAATAGGTTTGGGTTTTAACTGGTATTGATTTGTTTTTATTCTATTTGTTAGTCATTTTATGTCTTCGTTATAAACATGTCTGTTCATTTTCTATGCCAATTTTGAAATCTCATATTTGGCTGGATGGTTGGTTTTATTTCTTGTTTGGAAGCTACACCTGACTGTGCTGAGGGATTACTCCTGGCTCTGCACTCAGGGATAACATCTGTGAGCAAGAGTATGGGCCCAGGGTATGTAGGGTACCTGGTATCAAAGCCAGGTGGACTATGTGCAAGACAAATGTCCTATATGATGAACTATCACTCTAGTCCTGTTTGGTGGTTGTTTCTGAGTTATATAAGTTCTTGCTATTTTGACTATTAATAACCATTTATCAAATAAATGCTTTGCAAATATTTTATTTTACTCTTTAGATTTTTCTTATATTTTTTTGATAATTTTGTTCACTATAAGATGTTTAGTTTGAGCTAATAACAATTGCTAATGCTTGATTTTGTTTCATTTGCATTCACTGTCAAATAAAAAACAATCTCTGCCCCACAAGACTGTCAGGAGTGACCCTTGAGCAAAGAACCAGAAATAAGCCCTGACCACTGCTGGTGTGGACCCTACCCCTGCACCCCCAAAGGAGTTGCTGTGCAAAAGTGAGCTCCAGATAGCTTCATATTCAGTCTGTTGTTGACTGTTGAGATGGATGTGTGTGCAGTGAAAATGAACTTCTAGGGAGCTATAAGCTAAGAAATTCCCAAAGATCTTAGACATCTGGGTAAAGTTAGGGTGTTAACTAGTAAGCAAAAAGATCTTATCAAACACTGGGGTATTCTAAAGATATCCTAAAAAGTTCAAAACTTTCTAGCAGGAATGAATTAGTCTTAAACTAGAAAATTTTAGATTCATCCTTAGATTTAAAATTAGATCTCAAAAGAATGAAGTTTCTTTATAATAACTATCAGATTTTAACACTCGGGATAACAATAACATAGAGAATTAGCAATGTAAAATATAAGTTTTATAATTCAATTAAAATTACTAAACATGGTCCCGGAGAGATAGCACAGCGGCGTTCGCCTTGCAAGCAGCCGATCCAGGACCAAAGGTGGTTGGTTCGAATCCCGGTGTCCCATATGGTCCCCCGTGCCTGCCAGGAGCTATTTCTGAGCAGACAGCCAGGAGTAAACCCTCAGCACCGCCGGGTGTGGCCCAAAAACCAAAAAAAAAAAAAAATTACTAAACATGTTGGGACTTTGGAAATAGCTTATCTTCATGCAATAGAGCATAAGCCTAACATGTGGGAGATTCAAAGTTTAATCCCATCACCACATGTCTCCTTTTCCTCTGGCAAAAAACATTGGTAAGGCCTCTCCAGAATAGCTGAATGCAACCCCTGTACTTTTTAAATTGCTGGACAGTTAGTTACAGGTATAACTACAGCTTTTATAAACAGGAGAAAAGTTTTTTGGGGGGATTAGGGGATACACCCAGAAGTTCTCAGTGCTATTACTGGCTCTGTACTCATGGATAACTTTTGGTGGTCTAGGGGACTGTGTAAGGCTCTGGAGATCAAATATGGTTTGGCCACATGCAAGACAAGCAACTTATCTGCTGTACTGCCTCTCAGATACCAACTTAGACATTTTAGAACAAAAAAGAAATAAATATCACACAAAACAATAAAAACAACCCCACAAATTGGAAAAGCATAAATGCATAGGTACAATAAATTTATTAGATCACCCCCCCCAAAAAAGCCACTGCCAAAATCAATAACAAATAATTTACTCTTATGTTGTTGCCCAGGAGTTTTGTGGTTTAGATATTTTACAATGGTGTCTTAATCAATGTTGTGCTGATTTTGGTATATATAACATGATAGGAGTTCTCTTCTTTTATTTTACAATGTGGCTTCCCATTTTTTCAACGCTATATTGAAGACATTATCATTATTCCCATGTGTATTATTGGCTTAAAAGTCTTGGTTAAGAATAGTAATTTAATTTTTTCATGACAAATATGAACTATAGCCTTCATTCATCAATTTAAGAAAAATGTAGCCATTTTGGAAAAAAACAAGAACACAAAGTGTTTTGAGTTAAATTGTGCCCTTTTCAAGTCCCTAAACTAACTCATTTGTTAAAATCCTCAGCTCCACTACACAAGAATAGAGTCACTGCAGTTGCAGTTAGTCATACCAACATAGAGAACTGGGTCCTTGAGCCAACCTGACTATTGTCCTTATGAAAAGGGCTATTTGGACCTAGACATCCACACAGAAATAATGCTTTGAAAACAGAGAGCTATTGGGTGTAGGCAACAGAATTACTTGGAAACTAGGTCTTCCTATAGGAAGATCAAGGTGTTGGATGGGCCAGTCCTCCCAGAGAACTATAAGGAGGATGTATTATTTTTCCCCTCTCCTAGTTTCCAAGTTGAGGTTGCTCAACAAGACTAATATAGAATATCATCTCATTCTTTTAGTTGTTTGGATTAAGTGAATTCCTTCTGAAAATCATCTGGGGCTTCTTTTTGATTTTAAGGAGAAAAAACTTTCTCTATTAAAAATGTTAATCTATTGTATAAATTAGGAATATAATTTAGAAAGATAGTACAGGGATTGAAGTATTTGCCTGTGTGAAGCCAACCACAGAGCTGAACAGAGAGCAGGTGTAGCCCCTAATCACTGCTAGAAGTATCCCCATTACGAACAAGAAATATAAGTAAGAATAAGACAATAAAGATTCATGTTCTTAGAAATTGATGTTACCCATTAACATTTGTTGTATATGCTTCCAGATATTATTCATATATTTATAAACATTGGTAAAATTTTTACCAAAATGATGTATTGAACAGAATACTTTAAATCTCTCCTTATTCGCACCTAATGTGCCATATGTCTTTCCAAGTCAGTTTTTATTTTTCTCAAAGCTCATTTAAAGCCTACTACTTTTAATCGTCAAAAAATGCTTTACAGGGGTAGAAATACCACAGTGAGTGTGCATTTGCCTTACACAGAGCCAATCCTGGTATCCCATATGGTCCCCACAGACTGTCGGGAGTGATTTCTGAGTGCAAAACCAGGAGTAACACCTGAGTTCCACAGGAGGTGCCCCAAAACAACAACAAAAATAGTTTTATTACTATTTGGTCCAATCCACTATCTATCTTTAATCTAGAAGACTCAAACCTTGCCTTTGTTTTCAATTTTGCAGGGGAAGAGGGACTTCCCAAGTAGTACTTGGAGTATTTAGTGATATGTAGCCCACTAGGACAGTTGGTTTAATGTTCAGGCTCAGTGAAACAGTACTGGTAGGGAGCTACAATGCTGGGGTCATGGGAACCAGCAGTACTCACAAGCCACCAGAGTTACAACTGGAATGTGTTAAAAGTGTGCACTGGGATTGAATTTAGTTCCTAATATCCTGATGCCCCCAGTTCATCCCACCTTATTTATTTTCTTTTTAATAAGCTGAACTGACCAGTTGAAAAAGAAACTTACCCTATTGTTCCACAGAATGCACAATTCTCTATATTTGTGTGGCTGTTTTGGCCAGAGAGATAGTAAAAGGATTAAGGCACTTGCCTCACATGCAGCCAGCTCTCATTCAATCCTTGGCATCCCGGAACACTAACAGGAGTTATTCCTGAGTGCAGGATCAAGACTAAGATCTATCTGAGCTTTGCGTGTGTACGCCAAAAATCTAAACAAACAAACAAGCAAAAAAAAAAAACAAAGAATCATTTAAATTGCTTTCATTTAATCATTTAAGCAATGTTCCTCTGTGTGTGTGTGTGTGTGTGTGTGTGTGTGTGTGTGTGTGTGTGTGTGTGTGTGTTTAGTGCTTACTTTATGAAATTGTATCCAGATTCATCTCATCGATCTCTGGTGTACTTAGAACCAACCATTTCCCCGAGAAATCATAGTGCCACAAAATTTGGTGGGGAGGGGGACTAAATGGTTATTCATACCTTGCTATTCTCAAGATAACTCCTGCTTAAAAAATATATATATATTTAAGGGCCTGGAGAGATAGCACAGTGGTGTTTGCCTGGCAAGCAGCCGATCCAGGACCAAAGGTGGTTGGTTCGAATCCCGGTGTCCCATATGGTCCCCCGTGCCTGCCAGGAGCTATTTCTGAGCAGACAGCCAGGAGTAACCCCTGAGCATTGCCGGGTATGGCCCAAAAACCAACAAAAAAAATGTATTTAAGCCATTGTGAATTACAAAATTATGCATAGTTGAGTTTTAGACATGCAATGTTTCATCACCAATCCTACCACAAGTTTCAACCTCCACCCACCAATATTCCCAGAGTCTATCACATGCCATGCCCCTAAAGTTTGGTTTTCATGATTTTATTGTTGTCTCTGTAGCTTAGTTATTTAGTTCTGTCCTTTCTTAACACCGTAAATGCACCTTAATTTTCTTAGCCCCTGTCCCATCATTTTATATTTCACCTTATTCTCCTCCACTCAATTTCTTTCCTTCTCACTATACTCTGAAGCCAAGAGATTTCTAGAGAAACCTCATTTAAACTATTGCATTTCTCCATACAGTTATTCTAAATACTACTAATAAGTGATATCATCCTATATTTATCCTTTTTCTTCTGGCTTGCTTCATTTAACATAATATCTTCTAGTTCCATCCATGTTGCAGAAAATAGCATGATTGTATCATTCCTTATAGCACATATATGTGTGTATATATTTCACATCTTCATAATCCACTCATCTATTGTTGGACATCTAGGTTGGTTCCAACTCTTAGCTATTGTGTGCTATGATGTGCTACGATTGTGTGTGTATTTTGGATGAATCCTTTTGGCTGAATGTTTCAGTCCTGTGGATAGATACCCAAAAGTGAATTTTCTAGGACTCAGAGGTCTGCAGCCTTTAAGACATAAAGAGCCACTTGGACTCATTTCTGAAGGAAAAAGAACCTGGGAGCTGCAAAACTGTTTAAAACAAATATAGCACAGCATATTGTTTATTGTCTTAATGTTATATACAGGATCGTGCAGTTAGCTGACAAGCTGAAGAAAAAAAGAACTTTTTCCACTTAACAATGTAAAATATATTTGTGTAAATGAATAGCCAATTAAAATATTTAATTTTCTTGTTCAATGAGAATTTTGCTCCTGGACCTCAGTGCACAGTGTCCGCACATC
Source organism: Suncus etruscus (assembly GCF_024139225.1). Lineage (NCBI taxonomy): Eukaryota > Metazoa > Chordata > Mammalia > Eulipotyphla > Soricidae > Suncus > Suncus etruscus. The sequence continues at coordinate 84,761,316 of NC_064850.1, forward strand.
AGGACTGTAAGCCGTTACTTTCATTTTCACACAGGCTTGTAAGCTATCATCTTTGAGGCATGATCTTTTTATTTTATTATTTTTTTATTTCTTTGTTTGACCCCCTCAGAATCACTCCTCCTCATAGAAATAATCGTTAAATTAACAAGTCAGCTTAAAAAAAAACAACTATTCATCCGGCCCCCAAATTTTGTAAATTAATTAGTTGAGCATGGACAGGCTGCAGAGGTAAGTGATACCGATCTGCCCCCCTGCTGTGGCCCTGCTGTAGGAGCCATGGCAAACCTTCAAAAGAGCCACATGCGACTCTGAAGCCACTCTTTGTGGACTCCTGTCTAGGTAATATGGCAGCTCAATTCTTAGTTTATGTGTCTTTTGGTCTGTCTTGTCTTAAAGTAGACCTTTCCATTTATCTTTTAAGGCTGGTTTTGAGTCGGTAAAGTTTCTGAGCTGCTGTTTATTCTTGAAACTATGCATACTTCGTTCATGAGTCTGGCTAGGTGCAGTGTTCTAGGCGAAGCATTCATTTCATTGAGTTTTGTCACTATATACCACCACTGCCTTCTGACCTTGAGGGTTTCTTGTGACAGGTCTGCTTTAAATGCTGTAAAGGATGCCCCTTTGAATGTAATTTCCATTTTCGATCTTGCTGCTTTCAGTATTCTATCCCTATCTGAGGGATTTGTCATTGTGAATAGGATGTGACTTGGGGTGGTTTTCTTTAGGTCTCTTATCTGGTATTCTTTGGGCATGCAGGATTTGATTTCATGCAGTCTTTTGCTCTATGAGTTTCTCTGTAATGATGACCTTAGCTGTTGATTCTTCCTGGGGATTTTCTTCCTGGGTCTCTAGGATTCCAATAATTCTTAGGTTGTTTCTCTTGAGTTTATCAAAGACTTCTATTTTTATCTGTTCATATTCTTTAAGTATCTTTGAGCCTCTCCAGAATAGCTGGATGCAGCCCCTGTACTTTTTTAAATTACTAGACAGTTAGTTACAGGTATAAGTACATCTTTTATACGCAGATGTATTTTTGGGGGGTTGAGGGCTACACCCAGAAGTTCTTAGTGCTATTACTGACTCTGTACTCAAGGATAACTTCTGGTGGTTTAGGGGACCTTGTCAGGCTCTAAGTTACTCATAGTTGTTTCTGGCATTCAATGTTCTAATCCTGCCACCAATGTAGCATTTCCTCTATCATTTTCCCCAGTTTTTCACCCACCTAAAGCCTGACCACTTGGCAGGCAAGAAATAATTTACTTGAGATTGCTTGTTGTAACTAAACAGTAATGGAATTATAAAAAAAATAACCTTCACTAAAAATTTTTTATAAGAATTATTATGTTTCACAATAACATTACACCATTGTCTAGTTTATTGAGCTATTTGTTGCTAACTGAGCATACTGTACTATCAGTTCTTTTTGTTTTTTTGTTTGTTTTTTTGGGGGGGTTGTTTTTGGGTTTTTTTTGTTTGTTTTTTTTTGGTCACATTCAGTGAGCTCAGGGGTTACTCCTGGCTATGCACTCATAAATTGCTCCTGGCTTGGGGGACCATATGGGATGCTGGGGAATTGAACTGTAGTCCGTCCTAATTTAGTGCAGAGGGCAAACGCCCTACTGCTGCACCACCACTTCAGCCCCTGTACTATCAGTTTTATTTGTTGGACTTAGGTGGCTTGTAAGCTACTTTGGCATGTAATTTGGTGCATTCTATTGGGAGGTCAATATCAAAAAAATATTAGCGACATCACAAGGAAGTGTATTTGGCTATATCCTTCAGGAACTCCAGGCTCTATGGAGTTAAGCTGATGTGGCAGCTCTAATGGGATGTGGATGTGTCTTCCAGAAGAAGGTTGGGGAAGGCTGCCTGCCCCCACTCCAAGAAGACTTCAGGGTTTTCAGCCAAAAAACCTGCTACATTTGGAGTTCATGTCAATTAGGTGTCTGCATAAATCAAAGGTAAAGCAGTGAAGTTGATCCACTGGTGTGGCAGCAAGTGTGATGCAACTGCTGAGGCTTTAGTAGGTTGGGCACTTGTCCTGTCTCTCCCCTAAGGTCACACCAGAATTTTCACCTACATTTACTCCTGAATTTCTACTCAGGGATGTGATACTGGAGTTAGTCATGTGCAAAGCATGATAAACTGCTCTCTGGACCAAGTACTTTTCAGACTATTAATTATCCCCTGAAGATGAGTAGCTAAAGAATATTTTCTATTTAAATAAAAGTCATGAAATACTATCTTCATATTTTTTTCCCCTGGAATAATCATCACCTCAACTCTTTTTTAACAACATTGACAGACGAGGCAATATAAGTCCATTATTCAAAAATCATCCCTACTCCAAGATTTTAATTGAAAATCAAAATGGAGATTGAGGATAGAAATTAAGAACTAGAGATAGAAATAGTGATAACAGAGAGAGAGGGAGGCATAGGGACAGAGATATAGAGGCTGACAAGTCCAGAATTTTCAGGAAATGTCATCAAGCTGGACATCTAACTAAGGAAGTGCTAATGATGCAAGTTACATCTGAGGGACAGCTACTACAAAGTTCTTGTTTGGAAGTGGGGCAGAGATACAATACTGTGATTAGGGCATTTGCCTTCTAGATGGTTGACATCCCTGAGGCATAGAGCCAGGACTAAACCTAGAGTACTGCTGGGAATATCCCCAAAACAAAACAAACTTTATTTGGGGAAGTTCAGCATTTCAAAACTGTAGCTGCCTTTTCGCAATATAGTGACACCACCCCAATTTTCTTTACTCAAAGCCCATCACTTTTAATAATTTTCATGTTAATCTCATTTAAAAACACCCGCATAGAAGCATCCAAAGTAATTTTTGTTCAACTATCTGCACACTGTGGCCCAACCCAATTGACATATAAAAATATCTATCACATTTTTATCTATTTTCTAATCAATTTCTTGGGGGATTTAATATAAATTTAACATTAAATTTCAAATGGAATGTGGCAAATGGAATACACTGTGCTATACTTGTGAGATTTTTCTCTCGTGTATGATATGGTACATGCAAGGATGACTTCACGGTTCCACAGAATGTGGTAAATCTAAAGCAATATATAGAACAGGGCAAAGGCAACCCTTTGTGAGTAACTGAACATCAGAGCAAGAAAGAGAGGAAAAAAGGCAGTTGGAGAGGGAGAAAATTTCATCTATGTTTCATAGAGTCTCTGGCCAACATTGCCAACATTATGAGGGTTCAAACTAGTGTGGGGGTCCAAAAGACAATTTTTAGACAATTTTATGTTTTTAAGTCCAGGATATATAAAAATATATATAAATCATACTTCATCTGAATTATTTGAGAAACACATAAAAATACTGCTAAAATGATATTGAAATATAATGATCAATGGAAACATGGGTCCTATAAGGGAACAGAGTATGGATGTTTGAGAAATATTTACTTTCCCTGGGTTCAAAGAAATATAAGAAAGAAGAGATTCCAAAAACCAAAGATCATATGCATAAGAATGAAGACCTGTCAAGAGTTTACCACGAGCAGATTAACACCAACCTGTGTCAATCCAGCTCAATGTGTTCATAGCTACATTATTTATAAAATTAAAAATAAATAGCCCAGCTTTTACCAACTGATGAGTAGATAAATTATCTATAGAAATATTACTTATACTTTATCTAAAATATTCAGAATAAACATATCTACAAAGATAAAAATTAGGTTAGTTTTTTCTTAGTACTGAAAACATTGGAGATAATGAGGAATAGCAGCTAATGAAATAAGGGAATTCTTATGGGGGTCATAAAAATTCTCTAAAAATGGTTGTGATGCTAATACAACTCTGTAAATGTGCTAAAATCACTTAAAATATTGAAGTTTAAAGTATATAAATCATATCTTGATAAAACTTTTTCATGGGGGTTATTAAATTTTTAACATTTGTAACAGTAACTTACTATGTAAAATCTTAAGGTTTTATACTTTGATTTATAATGTTACTGGTACTTCTTTCAGCTTAGCTAGTTGTAGTGGCTTCCAGCTACTGGCAAAATGCTTTGTTGCTGTATTTGAAATCAAGTTAGCTCTTGGTTATGGAGTTAAAAGATTTTTTTATCTGCATAATTCTTTATGAGACATGGAAAACTAAGTGTCTCTTTCTTTGTATATTTTTATTTAATTTTAGTTTCTTAAAGAAAATGCATCACAGTTGACATAGCTGATCATAATACATTTGTTTCTAGATAAGTGAAAGCAAAGTTATTGAAAAAAGGGGGAAAAGAAAAAATAATGAAGTGGAAGAGACTTTAATAAATAAAAGAGAAAAGAAAAAGGAGAGTAGCAAGCTCATTTGTGAAAATCATTGTATCACCAAAGAAGTCATTAATACAATGGCAGGTTTAGTGAGCTCTTTGTGTTATATGTCCAGTCTGTTAAATTGGGGTGTTCCTTTAAGGACGACAGCATCAAACAAATAAAGTTGTCCAGAAACTCAAAACTCAGATACCATAAATTTTAGGGACATACACTTAGCTGCAGGGCCTCCTGAAAGAAGGCCTGGTTCAAATATAGCAACTGCATTTGTGGGCATAGTTACAGCTTCTGGGCATGGTTTCCCAGAAAAAGGGAGACATGGGAAAGGGTGTCTGTACTCCCTTCAATTAAAGTCCTGTTGATATCAGCCCAACAAGGAGTATCTGGTGTATAATCAGATTGGTGTCCCTGCAGGGAATTGTAGAGGGTCAGTGATGAGGCAGGGCTTTTTCTGGATGATGAAGACAAACACCTGGCTTCAGCAGGGTGGGGGCTTGGCCGAGATGGCCAGCTTTCTGCTGTGTGGGCCAGTGTAGCCATAATCTTTCATGGCTCAGTTTACATCTCATTAGAGAAAAGAGTAAGTCAAAGGAGCTGGCTCAGTGTAAATATGGTGACTGTGTTTGTGGGCATAAGTATAGCTCAGCGTCTCTTATATTTATTAAAAAAATAAATAAAAGACAAGTGACACATGCTAGACTACAATGTAAAGTTTATTTTTAAAGGAATCCATTTTAGTAATATTTCTATTGCATTTATTAGAATAGAAAGTCATCAATTGTTACATTTGTCATATTATTCCTTCACTAGTTACAGAATCTAATTCCATACGTTACATGGGAACAATAGGACTCTGGGTTAATGAGTAGAGTTCTTTTTTCATATGTGAATTACCATAAATCCCACTTTCATCATGCCAAGTGTTGATGCCAAATCTTTTGGAACCATTTAGATCTGTGAACTGAGAATGGCATTTTCTGTGTACTAGTGAATAGTCACACTGAGGAGAATTATCCTATAGGAAGAAATGAGAAAAAATATCAAATACCAAAATACATAAAATATAATTTTAATAATTACTTAAAGGAAGTGCTGGTTTTATTATGGCCAAGGTTTAATTTTCAAGCCCTAGTTAATTCAATCTCTCAAATTACAAGTGCCTCAATGAAAACATAAAGCTATTATACTTATCAATACTTATAATTCTGAATCTAATTTATGTTTTGTATTCATAATACTAAGATAAATTATGAACATAATTTTAACCATAAATATACACTTCATAATTGAAATTTTATAATCCTATATAAGAGAGACCCAAATAATTACAATATAACTACCACTTAACAATTTATTAAAAAGAATTAAAAGCCATAATGCATCAAAATATAAAGTATTCAGTTATAAATTAATACTTGATAGTAAGTTATAGTTACCAGTAAATTTGCAGTGCCCCAAGATTCGTTGCTATGAAAATTTATCTCAGCATAACATAATTTGATGGCTAAAATATTTATTCTTAGATCACTTTACAAGGCTTCTATTTTAATGAAACCAGATTCATTTACCATCTTCTAAAGAATATGTTGATTCTTTCAAATTACATTAATTTGAACGATTGAAAGACATAGAACATAAAGCCCTTTAACTTACTATCTACATTCTGCTATAGTTGGTACTAAGTTTTTGTATTGGTGCCACATCTGGCAATACTCAGGACATACTACTGGCTCTGTGCACAGGGGTCACCTAGTGTGAACACAGGGGACCATATGGAGTGCTGAAAATTGAACCCAGATTACCTTATTCCCATACTCCAGTTCTGGTACATTTTTTTTTCTTTTTTCTTTATGGGCCATACCCAGTAGAGTTTAGGCATTACTCCTGGCTCTGTGCTCAGAATTAAATCCAGACAGGCTCAGGGAACCATATGAGATGATGACGATTGAACTGGACTAGCAGCATTGAAGGTAAATAAACACCCCATCCATTCTGTTATCACTCAAGTACAATTGTAAAGCATCAGAAAGATATTTAAATTAAATCACCACCGTATATAATAGTGGGGTGGGGGAGCACCAAAATTGTTCTAATATCAGACTGGCTTTATTAAAAATAATTTTAAAAATGGGTCCAGAGCTATAGTACAGTAGATAGGGTGGTTAGCTTTGCATGCAGCTGACCCAGGTTTGATCCTTGGCATCCCAAATGGTCCTGTGAGCATCTCAAACAATCATCTCAAATTGATCTTTGTTTATCCAAGTTTTTTTTAATTTTTATTTTTAATTATGAGAACAAGGATGCAAAGAAAGAGGACAAGGTAAAGTTACAGTGGAAGGACAATCACCCATAACATAATTCTCAGAAGTCCCCTTGATGATATCTTAACTTTGAAATTTCAGCCAAAGAACATTAAGACAGAATCTATGTACAATTACTTTGTCCCTCAAGTCCCCAGATTGTAACACATTATAATATTTCTTAACAGCACACAAGGCAATCCAAAGCCATAAAACTTACGTAACTCCTTAAACATTACAGGCATAGTATTTTCTTACATTTCCATATACATGCATATTAGCTTAAGTTAACCTCAAATATTAAGTGAGTTCTTTTTAAGGATTAGAGTCAAAGGAGCACAGTAAAAATGGTGTTAGAGTGGCAATTGTTGTTTGCATAGGTCCACCAAAATATGAGGGACATGGAAAGAAAGAACCTTGGCCTAAATACAAAGAGACCCGACCCCTGAAGTTTCCTGGCACAAGACCAACTCTAGGCTCCAGGCAAGCTAGATCGTCCAATCCAAGACATTGTCTGCAGTGCCAACACACTTTTATTTTTCACACAGTCTCTGTTGTTGGTATCATGTTTCTGTATTAAAGATCCTGGAAGCTGCATATCCTACATTGAAGTCAGGATGTGGAGCGTCCTCTCCTTTCACCTCACAATCAAAGGGCAATGCAGGGAGCCCTGTCCTGTAAGCAGGTCGTTGTTGTTGTTAAGTCTTCTCAGTGTTAAGGGAAGTGTCTTTTGAGCAGGTCGATATCTGAGCAGTGTAGGGTCTTCCGTGGTAGAGGACTGCTTCCAGGTGATGTTATAGACCAGCCTGGATGTTTTGTGGATGGCTTCCCTGGTTCAGGGGAGAATGGAAAATGTCCTTTCTTCTGAGGTCTGTGCCAGGTCGTTATGTCAATGTTCAGGGTGTAAGGTCCCTTTGCACTACAAGATTTGTGTGTTCCAATCTCTATTAGATAGGATCTTATTTGTATGTATAGTATTTTCCCATTTTAATGTGCCTATGCAAATAAGAAGCAATGCCACGTGGTGTTATTGTCGCATATGGGGGCCATAAGAACAATTCCAATTATTCCCATGATATGGTTCAATCATAAGCATTAAACTGGGGGACTCTTTCACCAAAATTCCTCGTTAAACAGCTCAAAAAAAGAAGATATAAAGTGGTTAGAATCGTCACTGTATAAGACAACATTTAGTAAGAATTATAGCTGTCAGAGAAGAAACACAAAATATTCTAAAGAAATACGTGTCCATTATATGTATCTTGAAACAGTTTGGGGTTGTCATACACAATGCACAGTTTTGGACTGTGATTAGGATTGTACACTACTAAACTTAAAAAGAGTAATGTAGGTTAGTGACGTTTGGGAGGGAGTTAGAGAGTTAAGGAGTAAAAAAGAGCTTCGTAGGGGTGTGGGAAAGGGCAGAATGCAAAATGAACATTCTGTATATGCAAAACATAACAAAAGAAAAAGAAATACTCTTAATACATGAAGTACGCGCGGGGGCGTGAGCCCCCGAGCGGTTCTGTAGTTTTTGGATGCCTAGGGAGGAATTTCTCACCCCTCCCCATAGGGCCCGATTAACCAGGCGTGGCCCTGAAGACCCGCCTGGTGTGGGGGGAATCATGTTCGCCTGGACTAAGTGGTCAGCCCAGGGGTCCTATGGCTAGCTGTTTACCCAAATTTTGATAATTCCATTTGCCTTTGCATTGCAACAATGTAAAGTAAATTTGTTAGAGGCTTCAAGGGGACAAGGTAGGGTTGTGGGTGGGAAATTGGGGACACTGGTGAAAAGGTCACACTGGCGGTGGGATTAGTGTCTGAACATTTAATGCCCCAAACAACCATATTATGAATAATGTGCTAAATCATGGTGCTGTAACAAAAAGTATTTTTCACATACTAAGTGGAATTTTTTGTAACAAGACCATAACAAGATCATAGTTATAAGGACTTTAACAATAATAAAACCCAGGTCGTTCCAATGAGTCTTCCAAATAGATTTTTAAACATCTTTTGCCATAATGATATAATAAATTCAATTTGCAGTAAAAGGAGGATAAGAAGACTGGAAAACTGTAGGAAAGAGAAAACAAGGGAAAATGAAGCACCACAGTTCAAAGAGCCAATACATTTGCTAATTTTCTCACTATTAGACGTGAATCAGAGTTTCTTTGCTCTGGGCAGGGTAAGCATTTGAAAACTGAGAACAATAGGAGAGGTTTTGGACTCCTTTCTCCATGGAACTTCATAAAATAGATCACTGGTCAACCATTGCCTTTCCATTTGCCTGGGGCACCCAAGTTGATCAGCAACAGGGTGAGGCAGAGGAAGACTTTGTGTTGTCTATCCTGAATCACTTTGGTAGTCTATATCACTGAAAAGATTCTGAAATAAACAGCCACAAGTCTGCAAAGGCAACTTTCAGACAGAATAGAAGTGTCAGTTTTTGGAGTGTCAACAGCATCAGTAGAGCATAAATGAGGCTGAGTGCTCCCAAATGTGTCCTCTGGGTTCTAAATAAAATCAGCATAAAAGGATCTAAAAGACAAAATTCACAGCATGACACTCTACACCTGCTGTTGAGCAAGCACAGCCTGACCATATAAAACATTGAAAATGTTTTTGAGAGGAATTAGGGCCAGAGATAATTCTTGGGGCTTACACACAGATGAGCCATATTTGAACCATGGAACCCTGTATGTTCAACTAGCCAGTCATGAGTAAATCCTGAGCACAGCAGGGTATGACCTAATATTATATTATTTATAAATATATAACAAAAATAAATAAAATACATTGAGAATGCTCTGTGGTGTTTTTTTTTTTTTGCCTTGTTTGTCTAGATCTCTACAGAGATAAAACTGCATGTAGAAAATACAAAGAATAATTAAATCAACAGAAAAGAAAGGCATTGGAGTTGAGTATGAGACCCACTAATTAAAAATTTTCCTCTTAGATTTGCAGGAGTGGATCCAGGGATGCACAAGTGTCAGAAAACAGGATCCCCAGAAACCTCATCAATCGCCCTAGCAGTCAACAGAAAACAGCATATCTGGTTATACATAAAATAAATTCACTTCCCTATTCTTTTCCTACATAAGTCTTTTTGGAGAACTATTTCAGTGAGATAGTTCTCTAAGGTGTTTCTGTCCCCTTCCAACCTGCCACCTCCAAACTGCAGCATGTTGTTAATACATCTCTCTCTCTCTCTCTCTCTCTCTCTCTCTCTCTCTCTCTCTCTGTCTCTCTCTCTTCTCTCTCACTCTCTCATTACAGAAGGGCTCCTTCAAGTATAGTGAATCTGACCTCTATGGTTAAACCAGGAAAATCGGAGAGAAAAGACTTTGATGTCCACAGGCTTTAGTTTTTGTTTCTATCAGAAGGGTGCAAGGCTAGGCCCTGTTTAGATGTGCTTGGTTCTTAAAGGTCCTCCTGGCTCTGTGCTCTGGAATCACTCCATATGTAGTACAGAGGATCAAATCGAGGTCAACTGTGTGGAAGACAAGAACCTCTACCTCTGTACTATCTGTCACATCTCTGTCCACAAGCTTTAGTTACTAAAGCCAGAATGGAAAAGTCTAAGGTGGACTAGGAATGCCACCCTAGAAGCCAGAATGTTCATAAAATAGCCTAGAAACCAGAAAGTTCATAAAGCGCTCACACAGACACACAGACACACAGACACACACACACACACACAGACACACACATACACACACACAATCTCTACTTTTTCCTTCTGGTTTGAGAATAATAAGTCTCAGTCTTCTCCACATAACTGATTCTCTTATTAAGGAGGGTTGCAACTGTTACTCTTGGTAAAAAACAAAAAAACAGCAGTGGAAAATAATAATCATTGAATCATTGCTGAATTCTTTGGGTTATGAATTTTGGGACATAGCAAAAACAGCATCTCTCTGCTCCACAATTTCTGTATGGATTTCTCCACAATTTCTCCCTGGATTTCTTTACAACCCAGAGGCAGGGTTTTGAGAATGAAGATTTCAGAGGGACAAACAGGAGGAAACTGTTCTACTTTGTATCACAGTCTCAGAAACTATATCTCATCACTTCCACCATATTCACAGTTCACTGCAATTCTAGGAAAGGTAGCATGGATTCTGCCTGCTTGGGAAGAGTATCAAAATCAGAACTGTAGAATGAGGTCATGTTGCACAGCCAAGCTGACAAAACAACTGTATAGCACATGGAAGAAAAAAAAAAACACTGGGGATTTGTAAGGACATCCAGGATTCAACATAGAGTTGTATGTCTGGCTATGATTTATTACAGCAGAGTAAATTCAGCAAAGAGAAAGAAAAGGCTTCTGGGCTGATGTCCAGAGGAAACCAAATGCATAATACTGAGTGTCCTTTCCCAGGAAGTTACACAGGAGACACCAATACTCCCAGCAACAAGCTGAAAAATGCAGTCTACTGGGAAAGCACATTACGCAGTAGGCAAAGGCAGGTCACATAGACACTGTCTGTTTAACACATACTGAAATGCAAGAATCCAGAAGGACAGCAGGTGTCCAACATAAACAAACAGTGTAGGGATAGTGAGCCACTCATTAAGAAAGAATTATCTCCAGAACTGAGTTTTTAGACACCAATATTGCAAATATGTTTTCTGTAATAGAGAACAGTCTCAATTCCCCTCTGTGAACTTATCTGCAAGCAGGCCTGGGGGAGAAATCTCTGAGAAATTAAGATTTTTTTCCAAGATTATTTTCCAAGACTTTTTTCCAAAGCTGCTTCCTAGATGAAGTTTATCTATTTTGAAATTTTGAACTTGAAATGGATTGAAGAATTAACTTTTTCACTGGGGGAGGGGGAATGCTCAGAAAGAAGGCCAAGAAGGTTGGATACATATTCTCTGCTTACTTGCAGAATTGTAGTATTAAAATTTTTGATCAACATCTATTAGCAGAGAAAAATTATTTAGAAATTATGTAAATTAGGGGCTAGAGCGATAGTTTAGCAGAAGGGCATTTGCCTTGCATGTGGCTAATCCAGGACGGACCTCGGTTTGATCCCTGGCATATGGTCCATATGGTCCCCCAAGCCAGGAGGTAAATAATCAAAGATAAGCCACAGATTCAAAGTTGTATTACAAGGAAAGTTATAGCATAACTTAAAAAAGTAAGACACCATTTAAGTCACAAAAGTATCAACTAGTTATTCAAATTATGTTTCATTAATGAAACAAGTAAAAAGTGGTTTACCAATCTTCTTGTAGAACTGCTAGTGAAATTGAGAAAAGATAAAAAATTTAATACAGACATGAAGATGTGAAAGAACATTTGAGAGAGAGATAATGAATCACATTTGAGACATTTTTAGTTGGAGATGACATCAGTGCAATATGTTTATTTGGAAGGTATTATTATGGGGCAGGTGGCCTGGCAGGAGATAGTGGCCTATACACAGAAGTCATCACTGGCCAGGAGAAAATAACTATTGAGATCATGTACAGTATTTCAAACTGAAAGTAAGGAAAAAATTACATAATTCAACTATAAATTTTCCAGAAGTTGGGGCCGGAGAGATAGCATGAAGGTAGGGCGTTTGCCTTGCATGCAGAAGGACAGTGGTGGGAATCCCGGCACCCCATATGGTCTCCCAAGCCTGCCAGGAGCGATTTCTGAGCATAGAACCAGGAGTAACCCCTGAGCACTGCCAGGTGTGATCCAAAAAAAATTTTTTTCAGAGGTTGAAAATGTACAATAGTAAAGTGTATTTATCTTAGAAAAAGTCCCATTAAACTATATAGCAGTAAAAGAGCATAATGTCTCTAAGATGTTCTCAAATGATAAAAAAATGAAAGGAAAAAAGTGAAAGAAAGAAATGGACAACTCTGGGTAAAGATTACTTGAAAGATTTTTGTACTGTTATTGCAGTATTCCTTAACTATGAAATCATATAAAAATGAAACCACAAAAATATTATAATTAGGAAATTATGATAATAGATTAATTCTCTGAGATTATTAAAGTGAAAGAGACAAAAATCTATGGCATAACTTTGTTATTGTGGGGCTAGAGATATAGCAGGTGAGGCATTTGCCTTGCATGCAGCCAATCTGGGTTTGATCTTCAGCATCCCATATGGCTCTTTGAACACCTTCAGGAGTGATTCCTGAATGCAAATTCAGGAGTAAGCTCTGAACATTGCCAACCATAGCCCAAAAACAAACAAAATGTGTAATTGCTCAGATTGAGTCATCAGGAAGCCATGAAGGACAGAGAGAGGTACAGGGTATTGCTAAGTTATGGATTCTGCCTGAATGAAAAGTCGCATCATTGCTCAATTACATAAAGGAGCCACAGCGAGCAAAACCTGACAAAGGCCCTATGTAGAAACAGAAACCTCTGAAGATGCAAAAAGGAAATCATCATAGGGAAAATTTTGCCTTAATACTAAGAAATCTTTCTATTATTTCTTATCTGTAAATGAAGACACAAAAGATAGATTAGATTGTTTCAGGAGTATCCTTCTGATGACCAGCTTCCTCAATCAATCTGTTCTTATGAAAAACCAAGAGTGGCAAGTGCCACTTGCAAAAAAGTGAACTTAGACCTCCAGCTAACATCATGTATGAAGATAAAATCCAAATGGATTAAAGACCTCGATATCTGAAACCGTAGGTATATAGAACAATTTTAGGTAAAACACTCCATGACATTGAGACTAAAGGCATCTTCAAGGAGGAAACTGCACTCTCCAAACAAGTAGAAGCAGAGATAAACAGATGGGAATATACTAAGCTGAGAAGCTTCTGCACCTCAAAGGAAATAGTGCCCAGGATACAAAAGCCACCCACTGAGTGGGAGAAATTATTCACCCAATACCCATCAGATAAAGGACTAATATCCAAAATATACAAGGTACTGACAGAACTTTACAAGAAAAAAAAACATATAATCCCATAAAAAAAATGGGGAGAAGAAATGGACAGACATTTTGATAAACAAGAAATACAAATGGCCAAAAGGCACATGAAAAAATGCTCCACATCACTCATCATCAGGGAGATGCAAATCAAAACAACTATGAGGTACCATCTCACACCACAGAGATTGGCACACATAACAAGGAATGAGAACAAGCAGCGCTGGTGGGGATGTGGAGAGAAAGGAACTCTTATTCACTGCAGGTGGGAATGCTATCTAATCCAACGTTTATGGAAAGCAATATGGAGATTCCTCTAAAACCTGGAAATTGAGCTCCCATATGATCCAGCTATACCACTCCTAGGGATATACCCTAGGAACACAAAAATACAATACAAAAATTCCTTCCACACACCTATATTCGTTGCCTCACTATTTACAATAACCAGACTCTGAAAACAACCTTGATGCCCTTCAACAGATGAATGGCTAAAGAAACTGTAGTACATATACACAATGGAATATTATGCAGCCGTTCGGAGAGATGAAGTCATGAAATTTTCCTATATATGGATGTACATGGAATCTATTATGCTGAGTGAAATAAGTCAGAGGGAGAGAGATAGACATAGAATAGACTCACTCATCTATGGGTTTTAAGAAAAATAAAAGACATTTTTGCAATAATTCTCAGAGACAAAGAGAGGAGGGCTGGAAGGTCCAGGTCATGACATGAAACTCACCACAAAGAGTGGTGAGTGCAGTTAGAGAAATAACTACACTGAGAACTCTCATATCAATGTGTATGAATGAGGGAAGTGGAGAGCCTGTCTAAAGTACAGGCAGGGGTGGGGTGGGAAGGAGGGAGATTTGGAACATTGGTGGTGGGGATGTTGCACCGGTGAAGGGGGGTGTTCTTTACATGACTGAAACCCAACTACACTCATATTTGTAATCAAGGTTTTTAAATAAAGATATTAATTTTAAAAAAGTTTTACATAATGGTCATGCCTCACTATTTTGTAAAAAAAAAAAAGTCTTAAAAGTGGAATTAAAACAATAGTGGAAGTAGGTGAACCAAAAGATAGTACAGAGGATACAATGCTTGCCTCATATGCTGCCTACCTGGCTTCCATCTCCCAGAAGGCTCTCTGAACCCACCACGTGTGATCCCTGAGCACAGAGCCAGGAATAACCCCTAAACTTCACTTGGTGTGGCATCCCTAAAATCAAAACAATATAAAAAAGGGGGTAGCAGGAGAATAAAGAGCTGGTCTAGAGATGAAATTGGGACATGGATCATTAGCACTGGTGATGGTGGTGATGTAACTTTGTTCACCAACACCATAAATGTTAACACTATTGTACCCTTCTTACCGACATTATAAATTAAAAGTTATGCATTTAAATAAAATACAGAAGATATGTGAAACAAATAATTAAGATGTAAAAATATCTGCAACAGTTGTGTACTAAATAGCTTTATCTTCAAAGATATTTTAAGAATAAAATATGTCTTAGTCAACTAAGATTAACTCTAACCCTTCCTCACTCAATATTTTTTCATTCTTCCAATATGGTGGTCATCTAACACTGCGGTTATAAATGCCAATCTGTGCATGTAAAAAGAGATGAAGT
The DNA here is from genome assembly GCF_024139225.1 of Suncus etruscus. Lineage (NCBI taxonomy): Eukaryota > Metazoa > Chordata > Mammalia > Eulipotyphla > Soricidae > Suncus > Suncus etruscus. Next base: position 84,776,457 of record NC_064850.1, read on the forward strand.
CTGCTCAAAGATATTTTTACATTTATTCAAGTTTTATTATTTAGGATCTCTTGCTTTTTATAGTTTTATTTTTCAGTTATTTTCAGATTTATGTGTCTTTTGAAATGTGACTGACTGCCTAATTTAATATTAAAATGCAATTTGAAAGGATTATAAATATTTCTTCATCCAGCACATTCATAAAAATGTGTCATGTTTGCTGGCCAGATTCATCATAGAAAACTAACCTTGTGTTCACCATTACAGACAGTCATTAAACACCTGGTATTCATTCTGCACAGATCACTCTTCCCTCATTTGCCTGCAAGCAAACTCATTTGAAACACTCCATTTACTCTTAAAAAATATTTATAGCAGCAAGCTTATTTAGGTGAATGTCACACTGGATAGAATAAAAGTAGATTTCTCTGATATTTTACTTTATTATTTTAGTATGCATCATGTATAAAATTCTTTAGCACTTTATACACTTCACTAAAGACCTGCTCTCCTTTAATAAGATTTTCTTTCAAGCACACAGTGTGATGTAAAGAAAAGCATTTTCCTTTAGTAAAATCTACTGAATCATCTGGGGTAACAGAAGAGAAGCAATTTTAGATAGATCCCTACATTTATTTACTTCATTACATATAAAATGATTTTACATCACTTAAGAGCAGATGAACCAAACCAGGTTCTATTCAAACTCAGGACCTATTCCTAGCTCTGTGTTCAGGAGTAACTCCTGCCAGTGCTTGAGGGACCATATGCATTGCCAGGGATCTAGCCAGGGGTAGCCACAAGCAAGTACTTAGCTCTGTCCTATCTCTAGATAATAAAATTACTTAAATTTCCATTTGATTATTTTTTCCAATGATTGCATTATGTAAGAGTAATTGAAAATGTAGTTTGGGGCCGGGCGGTGGCGCTGGAGGTAAGGTGCCTGCCTTACCTGCGCTAGCCTAGGAGACGGACCGCGGTTCGATCCCCGGGCGTCCCATATGGTCCCCCAAGCCAGGAGCGACTTCTGAGCGCATAGCCAGGAGTAACCCCTGAGCGTTACCGGGTGTGGCCCAAAAACCAAAAAAAAAAAAAAAAAAAAAAAAGAAAATGTAGTTTAAAAAGTAACAATAAATGTTACCTAATTACTCTTTCTTTCCTTCTGTCCTTTATCTCCTCTTTCCTTTCTTCCCCTCACCTACTAGTAACTATACACTCCATCCAAAAAGTGAAATTCCATTGTTTTCAATCAGTTGGGAAGCTGGGAAAGTATTCAACAGTTATTTGAGCATGGAAGAAACCCTGATATCAGTGCTAAGGCAGAGGAAATAGGATCCCTTAGTGCTAGCAGAAAAAAATCACATGACTCATAACAAGAATTTCTTATGTGGTACAAATCAGGCTTATTTGTGTATTTATACATATAACATATACACAAATATACATATAAATAGATATAATATAATATATATGTTATATAATATAAACGATACCATATTGATTTATACACAAGCTAGGTCAGCACATGTTAAACATACTGAAAATTTTCACCATAATACATTGATTCAAGGAGACAGCTATATACTTCTGAATCTAAGTAATAGAGGATTGTCTCAATGGTTAATAAGCAACAGCATTTTGAAACACTGCTACATTGGTCAACAATACTAGGTGCAAGCACAAAACCCCTATGCCCGACAACAGATGAGTAGCTAAAAAAACTGTGGTACATATACACAATGGAATATCGAAAAATGAAGTCATGAAACTTTCCTATACATAGATGGACATGGAAACTATTATGCTGAGTGAAATAAGTCAGAGAGAGAGATAGACACAGAATAGTTTTACTTATCTGTGGGATTTAAGAAAAATAAAAGACAGTATTGTAGTAATACGTAGAGAAATAGAGATGAGGTCTGAGAGGATCAACCCAACATATAAAGCTTACCACAAAGAGTGGTAAGTGCAGTTAGAGAAATAACTACACTAATAACTATCATGGCAATGGTAGTGAGTGAGAGAAATTGAATGCCTGTCTCAAAGACAGGCAGGGGGTGGAGGAGGAGGGAGTTGGAGTCATTAGTAGTGGGAAGGTTGTACTGGTGAAGGGGGGGTGCTCTTTTTTACAACTGACACCCAACAACAAATATATTTGAAATCATGGTGCTTAAATAAAGATATTATTTTAAAAAAGGAACACAACAGAGCAATAAAAGTATCAAAAAAAATAAGCTTTGCCTTAATTTTCTGGTAAAAGATCGGCAGACCGAGTCACACTTTACTTGTGGCTGGAGAGACAATACAGGTATTAACACATGCTTTGCATGTAGCCAACAAGGACTAATCCCTGGTATCAATGGCCAATAACTTAAGAACCACCAGGAGTGATCCCTGAACACAGAGCCAGGACTACCTTGAGTATAACTAACTATGGCCATTCTTCCTAAATTATACTTTATTCAAATTTATATTGCTCAAATTTTCATGGCACTATTTTTAAAAGGCAGTGCAAAATAAAAAATCCCACAAGAAACCAAATGTCCTATTTATATTGAAATAAAATTGGGACAGATTATGGGCACACAGAAAGGAGCAAAGATATAAAAGATTAAGGGCATTGGGAAATCTGCACAGCTGCATACTATAAAAGACTGGAAACAAGTATTGATGAGGTTGCGAAGAAAAGTTGGATCTGGAACACTTGAAAGGAATGTAAACTGATGCAATTTCTAAAAGGTGTGATGTACAGATATACCTTTAAAATAATTTTTAAGTAATAAATTTTCATATTGTTCAGAAATGCCCTCCTACTCATTTATCTAAAGAATATAAAAAAAACTAACTCAAAAAGCTATTTATAATTTTATGCTCATAGCAGCATTTTCACTACACTTGAAACATGGATTCAATGAAACTTCCCATCGACAAATGATAGATAAAGAAACTGATGTATACACTCAATAAAATGCTACTACACCACTAACAAAGATGAAATTGTCCCATTAGACACAAAAGGATGGGACTTAAGGTTATTGTATTTAATAAACTAAGTAAAGATATGAAAAATAATTACCAGATGTTTTCCCTCACATGTGGTACATGGACAACTAAAGCAAATAATCTGAAAAAAAAAATAACTCTAAGACATACGGGAAACAATGGTGGCTACTGAATGAGAGATAGAAGTGGGAAGAATGGCAAAAGAAACTCACTATGGAAATGAAATGATTTAGAAATTTGGTGGTGGGTACCGTGATTCTTTTTCTTTTTTTCTTTTCTTTTTTCTTGGGGGGGCGGGTACAGTGATTCTTAAATACATGTGATCTTAATCACAAAGACCATAAGGATGAAGCTATACCCTTAACATTCTTATGGATTTAAGCCAATGATAACTCTCGTTTAAAAAATTAGGAATTAAAATCTAACTCAATCCAAACAAAGAGTATAGCATTACAATGTAAAAACACAAGTGTCACTAACTTATATACTAAATAGTAATTTTATATTCTTTATATTTTATTATGATAAAAATGCAGGTGACATTTAAAGAAACTAAGTCTATTAATGATAAAAACTATAGCTAAACTAAGGTACTGAGATCTAAAGGCTTTATTACTTTTAATATGGATATATTTGTTGTAATTTGGGAGAAATTAATCATAATGTGCTCACATAGATTATCATAAAATACAAGAAGGAGACAATGCAAAATAAGAGAAAGATGGGCAATAGTTTAAATGTCAATGAAAGTACACTCTAAGAACTATAGTTCTTTCGAACACTTTAAATAAAGAAAATGAACAAAATCCAATTTGAATAATGTTTCTCTTTAAATCAACATACTCATAAAGATACATTGCTTTGTTTTTGTTTTATTTAATGAAAGACATGGAGACATAAGTGTTTGTATTCAGGAAGCATTATTCAGTTCTGGGTCCAGGGACAAACTGGTGTTAATCAAGTGGCTAGGTCTAACAGGAATATATCAATACTTTAACAATGTAATATCCATACCAAAGCCTAAGAATCCTAATGGTAGAAAAAGACAATCTTGTTACTGAGAATAATTGCTAAATAGATAAGTCCTATTTCTTTCCTACTATGAAACATTCCATAGATTCCCTGTGGCCAATTTGAAATGTTCTGTCAACTTTGAAACATAATTTGGACTGTTCCCTTGCAAAATGCCAGCCCTGGTTCAATGTCTAACACTACATATGGTCTCTTGAGCACTCCTGAGAATCACATAACTAAGAATAACACTGAGCACCTTTGAGTATGACCCATATCTCTCCCTTCCCCAAAATAGTTTCCTAAGCTTTCTGTTTCTAGATGGAAAAGTCAATATTTTTTGGTTTAAAGATAACTCATAATATGTGCTCACTTCGGCAGCACATATACTAAAGATAACTCATAATCTGGAAAGATCATTCTGTACACAGATCTCATGAAGAAAGCAAAATGGTACTTCATACTTGCTATTGACCCATTAAATTTTTCCAATTTCAGCTACATGACTGCAATGACCCTTAATCTCCAATGTATTTCATGAAGTTTCTACTATCGTGTAGAGATTTCCAAACCCAAATATAGAATCTTCCAAAGCAAGGGCGAAGCAATGGCACAGTGGTAGAGCATTTGCCTTGCATGTGGCAGAAACAGAATGGACCTTGGTTCAATTCCCTGGCATCCCATAAGGGCCCCCAAGCCAGGAGCAATTTCTGAGCACATACCCAGGAGTAACCCCTGAATGTCATCTGGTGTAGCCCAAAAACTAACAAAAAAATTTTTTTAAAGAGTCTTTCAAAACCCTGGCTTACCACTTTTTCACCTTCTTCAGACAATGGTTCTGATTCTACAATAAAAATGCATTCCCACTTCTCTGGGTGCTCTTATTTTCCAGAATTACACTCCCTCTGAAATGCCAATAAGTTCTAGGATGTGATCCTGCTTGTTACCTCCAATTCCTACTCTCTCACATCTTCACTATAGTCACACACATTAACATCTTCAAAATTGTCACTCTCTTTTTCTTTCCAACCCAGAGTTTGCCCATCCCTCCCTGCACAAATTCTTTTCTTGAGTCATCCTGAATATGTTCAGTAAATTTCCTAACATTGTGTCATCTTTTTCCCCCTATTCTAAAGGTTTATGTCTCCAACAAATAGTGCTTTGGGAAAATACTATAATGCACCTACTCTGAAGCATCTTTTTCTCTATTTTGGTTCTTTGGAAAAAACTTTTAACAAAAGGTATTTTTCACTGAAATGAGTTGAAGTACCCAGTTTGAGAGTTGGCATTAGAAAAAAGCAGCTTGCAATTTTTTTTCCTCAGAAATTAGTTTATACCATTTTATTTCCTTGGTGTTTTTCAAAGTGAACAATACCTCTCCCCACCCCAACTTCAGGGGCTGCCAAAGTAACTCAACGACAGCAAAAGTTGGTTCTTAGAAAAAAATAAACAAGATTGGTAAACCATTAGGAAAACTCACAAAGAGATAAACTTAATAAACTGGATTAAAATGAAAAGGGGAACGGGCCGGAGAGATAGCATGTAGGTAAGGTGTTTACCTTGCATGCAAATGGTGGTTCGAATTCCGACATCCCATGTGGTCCCCTGAGCCTGCCAGGAGCGATTTCTGAGCAAAAAGCCAGGAGTAACCCTTGAGCACTGCCAGATGTAACCCACACACACACAAAAAAAAAAAAGAAAGAAAAGAAAAGAAAAAAAAAGAAAAAGAAATGAAAAGGGAGAGATCACTACAGGTATTACAGAGATCCAATGAATAATCAGAGACTACTTTGAGAAACTCTATGCCACAAAATGTGTAATCCTGGAAGAACGTGGAAAAAAATAAGAAAAGAAAAATTAAGACATTATTGTAATAATGCCCAGAGGCAATAGAGATGAAGATCGTAAGAACCAGCTCACTATATGAAGCTTACCACAAAAAAGAGTGGTGAATGCAGTTAGAGAAATGACTACATTAAGATCTATTCCAACAATGTTAATGAGTGAGAGAAGTAGAATGCCTGTCTCAAATAGAGGTGGGGGGATGGGAGAAGGAGATTGAGGCTATTGATGATGGGAATGTTGCACTGGTGAAGGACAGTGTTCTTTATATGACTGAAACTTAACCACAATCATGTCTGTAATCAAGGTGCTTAAATAAATAAAACAAAATAAAAATACTGTCAGGTGGGATGCCCCCCAAATTTAATTTTTAAAAGGGAAATATTTAGGGGGTGGAGAGATAGCACAGCACTGGGGCTTTTGCCTTGCACACAACCAACCCAAGACAGACAGTGGTTTGATTCCTGGATTCCCATATGGTCCCCGAGCCTGCCAGGAGCAATTTCTGAATGCAGAGTCAGAAGTAACACCATGTTCACAGAGGATGTGACCCAAAAACCAAAAAAAAAAAAAATTAACACTTATGTTCTGATAAAATTACAGATATCTGTAAAATTTTTTGTTTTATTTTCTTCTTCTTCTTCTGGTTTTGTACAGCTTAATGTTGATATGAAAATAAATATAAACTCCTGCTTACTGACTTTATTCATTCTAATTACTTTATTTTCCTGAAAAGTTCTCCTGAAAGAAAGATTAAATAGTACTGTCTAAAAATAAAAGATGATTCAGTCCTTAGCACATAATGGCCCCTAAGCCCCACCAGTAGTAATACTTGAGAATAGAGCCAGTAGTAAGCACTGAGTATGACTAGATATGGCCCCAAAACTAATAATATAAATTGTATAGTATAGTAAAAATATTAGACTACCTACAACCAATGGGTCATATTTATAAATAATAAACATAAATAGCATCAATCTCAGCAATTTTTCTATTAGTTCCAAGTTTATCTATTTATACGAGCTGTAGCAAACTCATTCAGAGCACATGAATAAGTGTCAGACTGAGGAGCAGCATCAACCCTCTCTTACGTGTGGCTGATAATCATGTGGTGGAGTGTATCCTTCAGCATATGTTGTCAGATTATACCTGCAAGAGAAAAACGTCAATATCTGAGAAAACAACTAAAATTTTTTCTTAAAATTTATTGCTATACTTTCTTTAGAAAATAAAAGCATTTTTAGTTGAGCGATTAAGGTGTTTGTCTTGCACATAGTGGTCCAGAGTTCAATCTCTGCCACCCCATCTCGTTTTCTGAGCACAACCAGGAATGATCCCTGAGCACAAGCTCTGAGTGCCTCTGGGGGTTGCCTAAAAACAAATGAAAATCTAAAAATAAAATAGTAGTATGTTGAGGAGAATTAGCCCTAATAAATTTAAACCCACTACTATGCCAGGTCATTTTTTAAATAGTGTGACACACCAACAAGTTACATATGATTCCCTCAGTTATTACCAGTTCACTGCACCCACCTGCTCTTTTGTACTAGTGATATGCCATCAAAGCCTCAAGTCTCTGGATTCAGGATTAAGGAAATCTAAACATTCCTCTTTTACCAGATTCCCTTTTATTTCCACTTCCAGTTCCTCAGGTTTTATTCCTCATGCCACATGTTCACAACTAGGTCACAACTTTAGAAAAGTAATAAAGACAACCAAATAATATGATAATATGATAATTTATTATCATAAGTAATGAGATAATGTGAAATCCCAACTACTTTCCCATTAAATACACAGAAATTCATGATGAAATACACCTCCCTTCCCTCATCTATATATCTATTCAAGTTTAGCAGGAAAACCCCAGAACACAAGAAATGAAAAAACTATTTTTCAGCTGCAAGGTCCAAGGCTAGGGATTGAGTTTGAGCCTTGTATCTTAATACTGGTTTTTTGGAAAGAGACTTAGAAAGTGTTTATCCAACAAGCAAAATGATATGGAGATTGCACCTCCAAAATAAATCTACCTGACAATCCAGTGATCCTATTTTTTAGTATTGTCAAAGGTTTTTGCAACTTTGCTTCCCCACTTGATCCCAGTTTTAAAAAAATATTTATATGAAATCAGAGGTTAGGAAAAACTACAGACTGGCCTGAGGGTTCTAATTTGGAGGGTGTGGCACCGAGATACTACCTATTGCATCCTAAAGACTCTAATTCCACCCTAAACACTGGGAGCCCAGGACCTTGCTGAACTGTGCCTAATCTTGGAGACCTTGCAGTAGAACCCACTTCAACCTCTATTTTATTGCATTTAATTACCAAACTACAAAGTACAATCTTCCACCAATTTCTGTACATGACATGTGATATTATGTTATTTATAAATTCCTCAGTTTTATATGCTCATTGCTCTCCCTCTCATGGACATGCCTGATTTTCCAGAAAAAAATAACTAGATTATATAAAGTAGTATATCACTTTATCTGCTGAGCATAAATAATAACCCCTTCTTCCTTTTTTTGAAGTTATTCTCCAGCCCATGTTGGTGGGCATCCTTTCCATCTGAAGTGGTTGTTGTATTGCCAGTAAGGCCCCTCTTCTATCCAGTTACCCTGTGCAGTTTTAGGATGACAGTATCAATCCCAAGAATACAAAAACATTGAAATTGAAAAAGCTATGTGTACATCTATACTAATAATAAGACTATTTACAGTAGCAACTGTTAGAATCCAAAGTTTGGTTTAAAAATTAACTGTAAACCTGGCTTTGCTGTTAGCCTAAGGTCATTCATGACAGGCTGCAATTTTAAGGTAGAAAAATTAGGCCCAAAAGAATAGCCAGTTCCTAGAATCAGACCCTAAGGAGATATACCAGGAACTGGCCACTTGGTCAGATAGCAGAGGCTAAACAGCAGCTGACAGACAGCTAGATGACCCCACATGCTGGATCTGGTGATGCTTGATCACCCCTCATTGAGCTGACAACTCGCCATACCATTTGTCTGTTACATTTGAACTACAACCAATCCTAACCCAACCTTGTACTAAGGACCAATAATTTTTAAAAGATCAATACCCAGATTAATACCCTATTAAGCCCTAAGTACCCCTTAAATTTGGCCTGTGAGCCATTCTTGAGGTCCTCATTTCTTAGGAGATGTTGGACTCCAGCATTCTGGAATAAATTCACTTGCATTTACATTACTGCCTACCTCCTGACAGTCTTTTGGGTGGTGGATCCTGAGTTCCAGACTTTAACACGACCTGGATCTGGAAACAATTTATGTACCCAAAAACAGATGACAAATAAAGAAATTGTCTATAGCCACATTACTGTTCTTTCATGAGATGACATCCTGCATTTGGTGGGAAGAGCTGCACTCTACCTCACTCAGATTATATAAAGAAACAAAGCAAGGGAATAAACAATGGCTAATGAAAAATAATTATTTTAGACTCTGAGTTTAACAAAAAGGAGGTAACTTGTATGGGATGAAAGGAAGATAAGAATGAGATGGGCCAGAGGACAGAAGTGGAGGAATATTGGCACTTAGATGGTGGTTGCAGTACATTCACATTGTATGTCTAAAGCATAAATGTTAATATAATGAACACCTGAAAATAGCTAAGGGACCCTTCGGGTTCCAACTCAGGCACATATGGTTTAATGATATAACAGGAGTGGAGACAAGCTGAGTAAACATGTTTACAATCGGATGATGTTCTTGGCAGAGAAATGTTTGCGTTAAATCTGAGTGATGTTTTCAAGAGTCATGCTTTTTTGCCAAGCCAGATGAAAATATTTTGCTCACAGAACTCCTTGCCCTCACCCACCCTCTCAAGCAAGGCTTGAGAGAAGAGGTGATATGCTAATTAGGGAAACTCTGGGCTTAATGGAAGTGCCCAAGAGCTGACAAGTGTGGGTAAATGATAATGCTAATGAGGAAAAGCAGGGGCAGCCCAACCAGGCTTCTGGATTTTACAAAAAAACACTCAAGAGTACTGGGTATAACCAGTGAGGACTTATTTTAATGATTGTGTCATTGAAACTAAAAGATAGGATCAAGGAACAGGCTCCCACAGGGAAAGGAGACAGAGACAGAGATGTGATCTTGAACTGTCCGAGGACTGACATCCTCAAACCCACCGCAGTTCCTGACTAGGTTTTGCTGCTGTTTTGAAACTAGACCACCAATTTACCAGAACCTGCCATCTATTTCAGCTTCCTTGACAAAACCCAGCAGTGAGGGACCCTTCTAGAGATATCACTTTGCAGTGTGACCATTGTTGAGAGGACCAATGTAATACTGTATGGCTTAGGGTTTAGATAGTGTAAGGTCAAGTACCAAATAATAAACGTGTGATTATATGATATAATCTGCCTGATCACTGTGTCAGTGCTCACCGCCAATTCTAGCTGGTTCCACTCCCAACAGTTAACATTATTTTAAAACGTGTTACTTTAATTAAAAAAATAATAAAGTGGGGCCTGAATGATAGCACAGCAGTAGAGCATTTGCCTTGCACCTGGCCAACACGGAATGGACTTGGGTTCAATTCCCAGGATCCCATATGATCCTCTGTGCATGTCAGAAGCGATTTCTGAGCGCAGAGGAATAACCCTGAGTGCTGCTGGGTGTGATCCCCGAGAAAGGCAAAAAAAAAGGGGGGGGGGGGAGGGGGCAAAATAATGAAGCATACAAAACCAAATAGGAGTTCTAGGAAGCCACTGCAGGTTGAGGACACCAAGAAATAACAGTATTTCATATAATAAAAATTTTTTTAGAAAAAGAAAAATAAGAGATCAAGCCCAGAAATTAAGGGTTCTAGAACACAACTATCTCTCTACAACTCTTCTAAAATCAATTTCCTTTCATAAAATAGTGTTTACTTTATTCTAGCAGAAGAGGGCACTCTTGAGCTAAGATATGTCAATTACCTCAATTTATGAATTTCCTTAGAGTGATATCTAGTTTGGGGGAAAGATATCTAACATTTTAAAGAACAGAAAGGAAATTTCAAGTTAATAAAATATTCTGCAGAAATATTTCCACATAATAACAGCATTCCTCCACCAACAATTTCTATTTAATGATGCATTGGATATCCTAGAAATGAAAAATAAAAGAAAGAACTAGAATATTTGCAAAGGAAGAAACAAAATTGTATCTTCTGCAGAAAATATATTGTCTACATTTTTAAAATTCAAGATAATCTACAAACCATAACAACAGGTAAGTTTAGAAAGGTTACTGAGTACAAGATCAATATACAAAAATAACATAGCATTCTCTAGGAACAAAAATTTAGAAAATGACTATAAAGTAGAAAATTTTCAAATATAATTGTAGAAAAACATTAAAAGCATCTAAATAAATTTATCTTACATAAAATTTACAACTTATTTATGAAGAAAAAATGATAAAAATTTGTTGAAAGACATAAACTAACTCCGATATATATTTATAGATATAAATGCTTATTCCATATAATATACTTAAAGAATTATCAATAAAAATACCTAAACGTTGTTTCAGGAAACTTGTCAAACAGATATGAGATGACATCACAAAATGCCAAGGAGAATCAGGACAATTTTGAAACAAATATTCAAACTTTTTCTACAGATAAAGACAACATACAGCCATTGTGATTAACAGAATGTTGGTTCTGTAGAGAGAAATATTGATAAATCAATAGAGCATAATTGAACCCAGAAAGAGACTTCCATGAATGTAAGACTTTAGTATATGATGAATACAGCTTTATGAATCAGTTAAGAAAGATTAGATTAGGGCCAAGCAATAGTATAGGGAGTAGGGCAAGTGCATTGCATGTAAATGAACCAGGTTTAATCCCCCTAACCTGACAGGAGTAACTCAGAAACACAGAGCAAGGAGTAATCTTTGAGCACTCTTGGGTGTGTAAAAAATAAAAACAAAAAAAAATAGATAAAATGGTATTAGCTATTTATATTAAAATGTTATATATACATATATGCTATACATGCGTGTATATGTGTACAAGTGATTTCTGGAGTTCAATAATTTTATTTTCATAGAAAAAGTGTTTATTAAATTGTAACTTAAAATTTCCATTGCTCAGAAGATCTTATAAACAATTAGAAGATATTTATAATAATCTTAAATCAAAGCAAATTATAAACCAGAAAGATAGTATAACAGTTATGGTGCTAGCCTTTCATGTAGTTTATCCATGTTTCTTCCCTGACACTACATATGGTTCCCTGAGCATCGTCATGTGTGACCTCTAAGCATAGAGCCAAGAATAAGTCCTGAGCATGATCACAGGCAGGTATAGCCCCAAATAAAACAAAGTTAGCATCCAAAAGTATAAAAACTTTATGCAAATCAGAAAGTGATAAATCTTAAAGAGAAAATAGATTGTTGCTAGGTAATCAATTCATAGCAGAAGAAATAAGCATGACTAATTAATATTTTTAAATAAATTCAGACTTAAAATTGAGCAATTAGTGATATGCAAAGTGAAAAATTGATGTATCATTTTATATATACTAAATTGACAAGAATACTTAAAATCCCTGTACTATTTATTTATAATGCTATGAGAATTATATTCTTACTGTAGCAATATTTTGTAAGATTGAAGGTGCATATATATTTATTATAACTAAACATACAGTGAAATATTAATTTATAACCAGGTAATTATATTACTTTATATAATGAAAATATTACATAATGTCAAAATGTTAAGTGCTTATAGGTGGCAACAAATTTATTATCACAACCCTGACTTTTTTACAAAAAAGTTATCATTCAGCTGTTCTGACGACCAGCCAACTTAGTGTGCAAAGTAGCACTGGGCGTGTCTGACCTCACTAAAGCGTTACAAAAACTCCTTTCACCCTTTCAAGCCCTTTCCCTTTGTCTTGTACCATCTCCCAATACAATCTAACACTCTACAGACACATAAATATTTAATGGATGGGAATAAAATTTTAACATAAAAAATACAGATTTGCTACAGAGATAATTCAAAACAAAGAGCTGAAAGATTAATGTATTATCACTTCTTTGCAAAGGCCATTGAGGTGTAACAAAAATAGTAACTTATATTACAAAATGATGACTTTTTTTTTTTTTTGGTTTTTGGGCCACACCCGGTGATGCTCAGGGGTTACTCCTGGCTATCTGCTCAGAAATAGCTCCTGGCAGGCACGGGGGACCATATGGGACACCGGGATTCGAACCAACCACCTTTGGTCCTGGATCGGCTGCCTGCAAGGCAAACACCACTGCGGTATCTCTCCGGGCCCGATGACTTTTTTCTAATTATAAACTTTTTTTTTTTCTTTCTTTTTTTTTTTTTTTTTTTTTTTAGTTTTTTTTGGTTTTTGGGTCACTCCCGGCAGTGCTCAGGGGTTCCTCCTGGCTGTCTGCTCAGAAATAGCTCCTGGCAGGCACGGGGGACCATATGGGACACCGGGATTCGAACCAACCACCTTTGGTCCTGGATTGGCTGCTTGCAAGGCAAACGCCGCTGTGCTATCTCTCCGGGCCTCTAATTATAAACTCTTTGTGAGGTTCCTACCTCTCTTTAATTTGAGGAACTGGATGAAAGAAGCATTAGTTTAAGTAATCTTTTGTTTTGTTTTGTTTTTTGTTTTTGAGTCACACCCGGCAGTATTCAGGGGTTAATCCTGGCTCTACGCTCAGAAATCTCTCCTGGCAAGCTCGGGGGACTATATGGGATGCCGGGGTTTGAACCACTGTCCTTCTACATGCAAGGCAAATGCCCTACCTCCATCTATCTCTCTGGCCCTTGTTTAAATAATCTGTAAATGATTTATTTCATCAAATTAGAAATAAAAATTTATTTATAAAAATAAAATATAGATGGTATTTTATATCAGTTTAAACCTGTAACAAAAGAAAATAAGTCAATGAGAAAAATCCTTCAGGAAAATTCTAGAAAGGGAAGGATGAGAGAGCCTAGGAAGGCTTTGCTTGTAGACAGTCATTAAAAAAAAAAAAAAAAAAAAAAGGTGCCCTGGCTCATGAAAAGGTCTGTTTGGTTTGGGGATCAGAGCTGGAGTTTATCAGTGACAGGAGTCTTCTATGGCTCACAACAGCCAATAACGACTTTAATTCATTGTTTGGAACCACCAACAGCAAGCCTATGTCACATTTCCAGGTGGCCCTGCTCTCACATTTCATTCCTACCTATCTGGTCAAGTCGTCCTTTGGGTTTAATTGAAACCCGTGGTAATGGGAAAAGAATCTGAGTAGTGAGTCCACGAAAGTCTGAAGGTCAGCCTTCCATAATTTTTCCAAGAGTTCAATAAAATATTCCATTACTGTTGTAATAAATTTCCCCTTTGGTCCATCTCTATTGTCTCTGGGCATTACTCCAATACTGTCTTTTATTTTTCTAAAAAAACCCATAGACTTTTTTTTTTTAAAGATTTCATATTAAGCCAAAATGAATATCCATCCACCTTCTTTCTCTTTCTGTTCCTTCCTTCCTTTTTCTTTCTTCTTTCTTCTTTTCTTTCTTTCTTTCTCTTTCTTTCTTTCTTTCTTCCTTCTTTCCTTCTTTCTATTTCTTTCCTTCTTTCTTTCTTTCTTTCTTCCTTCTTTCCTTCTTTCTTTTTCTTTCCTTCTTTCTTTCTTTCTTTCTTTCTTCCTTCCTTCTTTCCTTCTTTCTTTCTTTCTTCTTTCTTTCTTTCTTTCTTTCTTTCTTTCTTTTCCTTCCTTCCTTCCTTCCTTCCTTCCTCCTTCCTTTCTTCCTTCCTTCCTTCCTTCCTTCCTTCCTTCCTTCCTTCCTTCTTTCTTTCTTTCTTTCTTTCTTTCTTTTTCTTTCTTCTTTCTTTCTTTCTTTTCTTTCTTTCTTCTTTCTTTTTTCTTTCTTTCTTTCTTTTCTTTCTTTTCTTTTCTTTCTTTCTTTCTTCCCTTTCTTCTTTCTTTCTTCTTTTTTTTTTAAATGCATAATTATTTTTTATTTAAACACCTTGATTACATACATGATTGTGTTTGGGTTTCAGTCATAAAAGGAACACCACCCATCACCAGTGCAACATTCCCATCACCCAAGTCCCAAATCTCCCTCCTCCCCACCCAACCCCCGCCTGTACCCTAAACAGGCTCTACATTTCCCTCATACATTCTCAATATTAGGACAGTTCAAAATGTAGTATTTTCTCTAACTAAACTCATCACTCTTTGTGGTGAGCTTCCTGAGGTGAGCTGGAACTTCCAGCTCTTTTCTCTTTTGTGTCTGAAAATTATTATTACAAGGGTGTCTTTCATTTTTCTTAAAACCCATAGATGAGTGAGACCATTCTGCGTTTTTCTCTCTCTCTCTGACTTATTTCACTCAGCATAATAGATTCCATGTACATCCATGTATAGGAAAATTTCATGACTTCATCTCTCCTGACAGCTGCATAATATTCCATTGTGTATATGTACACACAGTTTCTTTAGCCATTCGTCTGTTGAAGGGCATCTTGGTTGTTTCCAGAGTCTTGCTATGGTAAATAGAGCTGCAATGATATAGGTGTAAGGAAGGGGTTTTTGTATTGTATTTTTGTGTTCCTAGGGTATATTCCTAGGAGTGGTATAGCTGGATCGTATGGGAGCTCGATTTCCAGTTTTTGGAGGAATCTCCATATCGCTTTCCATAAAGGTTGAACTAGACAGCATTCCCACCAGCAGTGGATAAGAGTTCCTTTCTCTCCACATCCCCGCCAACACTGTTTATTCTCATTCTTTGTGATGTGTGCCATTCTCTGGGGTGTGAGGTGGTATCTCATCGTTGTTTTGATTTGCATCTCCCTGATGATTAGTGATGTGGAACATTTTTTCATGTGTCTTTTGGCCATGCGTATTTCTTCTTTGTCAAAGTGTCTGTTCATTTCTTCTCCCCATTTTTTGATGGGGTTAGATGTTTTTTTCTTGTAAAGTTCTGTCAGTGCCTTGTATATTTTGGAGATTAGCCCCTTATCTGATGGGTATTGGGTGAATAGTTTCTCCCACTCAGTGGGTGGCTCTTGTATCCTGGGCACTATTTCCTTTGAGGTGCAGAAGCTTCTCAGCTTAATATATTCCCATCTGTTAATCTCTGCTTTCACTTGCTTGGAGAGTGCAGTTTCCTCCTTGAAGATGCCTGTAATGTCCTGTAGTGTTTTGCCTATGTGCTGTTCTATATATCTTATGGTTTTGGGGCTGATATCGAGGTCTTTAATCCATTTGGATTTTACCTTTGTACATGATGTTAGCTGGGGGTCTAAGTTTAATTTTTTGCAAGTGGCTATCCAATTGTGCCAACACCACTTGTTGAAGAGGCTTTCCCTGCTCCATTTAGGATTTCCTGCTCCTTTATCAAAAATTAGATGGTTGTATCTCTGGGGAACATTTTCTGAGTATTCAAGCCTATTCCACTGATCTGAGGACCTATCCTTATTCCAATACCATGCTGTTTTGATAACTGTTGCTTTGTAGTACAGTTTAAAGTTGGGAAAAGTAATTCCTCCCATATTCTTTTTCCCAATGATTGCTTTAGCTATTCGAGGGTGTTTATTGTTCCAAATGAATTTCAAAAGTGTCTGATCCGGGGCCGGCGAGGTGGCGCTAGAGGTAAGGTGTCTGCCTTGCAAGCGCTAGCCAAGGAAAGGACCATGGTTCGATCCCCCGGTGTCCCATATGGTCCCCCCAAGCCAGGGGCAATTTCTGAGCGCGTAGCCAGGAGTAACCCCTGAGCATCTAACGGGTGTGGCTTGAAAAAAAAAAAAAAACCAAAAGTGTCTGATCCACTTCTTTGAAGAATGTCATGGGTATCTTTAGAGGGATGGCATTAAATCTGTATAATGCCTTGGGGAGTATTGACATTTTGATGATGTTAATCCTGCCAATCCATGAGCAGGGTATGTGTTTCCATTTCCGTGTGTCCTCTCTTATTTCTTGGAGCAGAGTTTTATAGTTTTCTTTGTATAGGTCCTTCACATATTTAGTCAAGTTGATTCCAAGATATTTGAGTTTGTGTGGTACTATTGAATGGGGTTGTTTTCTTAATGTCCATTTCATCCTTATTACTATTGGTATATAGAAAGGCCATTGATTTTTGTGTGTTAATTTTGTAGCCTGCCACCTTGCTATATGAGTCTATTGTTTCTAGAAGCTTTTTGATAGAGTCTTTAGGGTTTTCTAAGTAGAGTATCATGTCATCTGCAAACAGTGAGAGCTTGACTTCTTCCTTTCCTATCTGGATTCCCTTGATATCCTTTTCTTGCCTAATCGCTATAGCAAGTACTTCCAGTGCTATGTTGAATAGGAGTGGTGAGAGAGGACAGCCTTGTCTTGTGCCAGAATTTAGAGGGAAGGCTTTCAGTTTTTCTCCATTGAGGATAATATTTGCCACTGGCTTGTGGTAGATGGCCTTCACTATATTGAGAAAGGTTCCCTCCATTCCCATCTTGCTGAGAGTTTTGATCAAGAATGGGTGTTGGACCTTATCAAATGCTTTCTCTGCATCTATTGATATGATCATGTGGTTTTTATTTTTCTTGTTATTGATGTTGTGTATTATGTTGATAGATTTACGGATGTTAAACCAGCCTTGCATTCCTGGGATGAAACCTACTTGATCGTAGTGGATGATCTTCTTAACGAGGCATTGAATCCTATTTGCCAGGATTTTGTTGAGGATCTTTGCATCTGCATTCATCAGTGATATTGGTCTGTAATTTTCTTTTTTGGTAGTGTCTCTGTCTGGTTTAGGTATCAAGGTGATGTTGGCTTCATAAAAGCTATTTGGAAGTGTTTCTGTTTGTTCAATTTCATGAAAGAGTCTTGCCAAGATTGGCAGTAGTTCCTCTTGGAAAGTTTGATAGAATTCATTAGTGAATCCATCTGGACCTGGGCTTTTGTTTTTCGGCAGACATTTGATTACTGTTTTAATTTCATCAATGGTGATGGGGGTGTTTAGATATGCTACATCCTCTTCCTTCAACCGTGGAAGATTATAAGAGTCCAAGAATTTATCCATTTCTTCCAGGTTCTCATTTTTAGTGGCGTAGAGTTTTTCAAAGTAGTTTCTGATTACCCTTTGAATCTCTGTCATATCAGTAGTGATCTCTCCTTTTTCATTCCTGATACGAGTTATCAAGTTTCTCTCTCTCTCTTTCTTTGTTAGGTTTGCCAGTGGTCTATCAATCTTGTTTATTTTTTCAAAGAACCAACTTCTGCTTTCGTTGATCTTTCGGATTGTTTTTTGAGTTTCCACTTCGTTGATTTCTGCTCTCAGCTTTGTTATTTCCTTCTGTCTTCCTATTCTTGGGTCCTTTTGTTGAGCATTTTCTAGTTCTATTAGCTGTGTCATTAAGCTACTCAGGTAAGCTCCTTCTTCCTTCCTGATGTGTGCTTGCAAAGCTATAAATTTTCCTCTCAGTACTGCTTTTGCTGTGTCCCATAGGTTCTGAGAGTTTGTGTCTTTATTGTCATTTGTTTCCAGGAACCTTTTGATTTCCTCCTTGATTTCATCTCGGACCCACTGGTTATTGAGCATGAGGCTGTTTAACTTCCAGGTGTTAGAGTGTTTCTTCTGAGTCCCTTTGGAGTTCACAAATAATTTCAGAGCCTTGTGGTCAGCGAAGGTAGTCTGCAAAATTTCTATCCTCTTGATCTTATGCAGGTATGTTTTATGTGCCAGCATGTAGTCTATCCTGGAGAATGTCCCATGTACATTGGAGAAGAATGTGTATCCAGGTTTCTGGGGATGGAGTGTCCTATATATATCCACTAGGCCTCTTTCTTCCATTTCTCTCCTCAGGTCTAGTATATTCTTGTTGGGTTTCAGTCTGGTTGACCTGTCCAGTGTTGACAAGGCCGTGTTAAGGTCCCCCACAATTATTGTGTTGTTGTTGATATTATTTTTCAGATTTGTCAACAGTTGTATTAAATATTTTGCTGGCCCCTCATCCGGTGCATATATGTTTAGGAGAGTGAATTCTTCCTGCTCTACGTACCCCTTGATTAATATAAAATGTCCGTCTTTGTCCCTTACAACCTTCCTGAGTATAAAGTTTGCATTATCTGATATTAGTATGGCCACTCCAGCTTTTTTATGGGTGTTGTTTGCTTGGATAACTTTTCTCCAGCCTTTTATTTTGAGTCTATGTTTGTTCTGACTATTCAGGTGCGTTTCTTGTAGGCAGCAGAAGGTTGGATTGAGTTTTTTGATCCATTTAGCCACTCTGTGTCTCTTAACTGGTGCATTTAGTCCATTGACGTTGAGAGAAAGAATTGTCCTGGGATTTAACGCCATCTTTATTTCAAAATTTGGTGTGTCTTTTGGGTAGTCTTGTCTTAGATTAGGTCTTTCAGTTTTTCTCTTAAGACTGGTTTTGTGTCTGTGAAGTTTCTGAGCTGTTTTTTGTCTGTGAAACCATGTATTCTTCCATCAAACCGGAAAGTGAGTTTTGCTGGGTATAGTATTCTGGGTGAAGCATTCATTTCATTCAGTCTTGTCACAATATCCCACCACTGCTTTCTGGCATTGAGCGTTTCTGGTGACAGGTCTGCTGTAAATCTCAGGGAAGCTTGCTTGAACATGATTTCCCCTTTTGATTTTTCAGAATTCTGTCTGTATCTGTGGGATTTGTCATTGTGACTAGGATGTGTCTTGGGGTGGTTTTTCTGGGGTCTCTTTTGGTTGGTACTCTTCGGGCATGCAGGATTTGATCACATATATTCTTTAGCTCTGGAAGTTTCTCTTTAATGATGTTCTTGACCATTGATTCTTCCTGGAAATTTTCTTCCTGGGTCTCTGGGACTCCAATGATTCTTAAGTTGTTTCTGTTGATCTTATCATAGACTTCTATTTTCATCTGTTCCCATTCTTTGACTAATTTTTCCATTGTCTGCTCATTTGCTTTAAGTTTTTTGTCCAATCTCTCCTGCTGTATGGAATTGTTATGTATCTCATCTTCCACAGCACCAAGTCTATTCTCAGCTTCTGATACCCTGTCCCAGAGCTTATCCATTTTGCCATTCACTTCGTTTACTGACTTTTTCAGTCCTGTTAGTTGACATGTTATTTCAGTTTGGAGTTTTGTCATTTCTGCCTTCATATTTTCTTGGTTCTTATTAGTGTTCTGTTCAACTCGATCCATGGTTTCTTGGAGTCTGTTGAGCACCTTCCATATTGCTAGTCTAAAGTCCTTATCTGAGAGGTTGATTAGTTGTTCAGTCATTATCTGGTCCTCAGAATTGTCATCTTCATTCTCTATGTCTGATGCTGGCCTGCGTTGTTTCCCCATTGTCACACTTGTATTGTGGGTTTTTCTACGTGTTGTGGTGGTATTCATTGTCTATATGATGTAGGCAGCACACTCCTCTGGCTCCTCCCTTTCTGGATGGGCTGACTTGCCTCTAAGGGAGGGGAGTCCTCCGTGGATGAAGCCTCACACTGGGTCAAATCTTAGGCCCGAGCATGCAACAGAGAAGACAGTCCAGAGAGAAATGTTTGCTTCTGTGATATAGCGCCGTTCTTAGTGTGATTTTTCCTTCTTGTTGCAATGGAGTTCTTTCCTTAGAAAGAGTGCACGGCCGCGTAGCGAAGCGGAGAGGCCGTGCTCCTCTGAGCCTCTTTTTGCCCCACTCGCAAGAGTTTCACGCAAGAGGACAGTAGACAGACATAGACAGGTCACACTCACAGTCTTTCACAGCTGAGCCCCACTGGGCCGGTGTACTTTTGCGGATTTTCCCCGCCTGGTGTCACACACAGGGAGCCAGCTTTTGCAAAGGTTAGCCGGTTTTTATGCTCTGAAGTCCCTCCCTGAAAATGGTGTCTGGGCGAGCAAGGTTTCTGGAGGCTCTTTTTGCCCCACTCGCAAGAGTTTCACGCAAGAGGACAGTAGACAGACATAGACAGGTCACACTCACAGTCTTTCACAGCTGAGCCCCACTGGGCCGGTGTACTTTTGCGGATTTTCCCCGCCTGGTGTCACACACAGGGAGCCAGCTTTTGCAAAGGTTAGCCGGTTTTTATGCTCTGAAGTCCCTCCCTGAAAATCTTCTTTCTTTCTTCTAACTTTTCTATCTATCTTTTTTCTTAGGCTTTTTTTTTTTTTTTTTTTTTTTTTTTTGTTTTTGGGCCACACCCAGTGATGCTCAGGGGGTACTCCTGGCTATGCGCTCAGAAGTCGCTCCTGGCTTGGGGGACCATATGGGACGCCGGGGGATCGAACCGCAGTCCGTCCTAGGCTAGCGCAGGTAAGGCAGGCACCTTACCTTTAGCGCCACCGCCCGGCCCCAATTCTTAGGCTTTTTTTGGGGGGGGGGTTGGGTCACACCCGGCAGCGCTCAGGGATTACTCCTGGCTCTATGCTCAGAAATCGCTCCTGGCAGGGTTTGGGATGCTGGGATTCGAACCACCATCCTTCTGCATGCAAAGCAAATGCCCTACCTCTATACTATCTCTCTGGCCCCCCTATCTTTCTTTCTCTTTATTTTGTCTTTCTTTGATCTTTCTTCTTTCTTTCATTTTTTCTTTCTTCTTTTTCTTCCTTCCTTCTTTCCTTTCTTCCTAAATAGAAGTGACACATACACAAAATCTACTAATTCTCCACATTGATTTTTAATGCCAGACCTATTTTATAAATAATTGGCACTCAACAAGCTAAAGAGGAAAAAGAAGAGATTAAAAATGAAGTTCAGGAAAATTTGGATCTGCTTTTACTCCTGCTCCAAGTGATGCTTGGCTGTCTTCTACATCTAAATTTCTTCCCTCTCATCAAAAAAACCTGAATTATGAACCAAGTATATTTTAGCCTCTGCTTTATCACCAAGTAGTCATGGGGCTTTAGGTAAATCACTTAAACCCTCCACAGCAGACAGGGCACTTGATTTGCATGATACTGATCTATTTTTGTTAACCTGCATCCCATATAGTTCCCCCCACCCCTGCAGCACCACTAGGAGTGACTCCAGAGTGCAGAGCCAGGGGTAATCTCTAAGCACTGCCAAGTATGGCCTCAAAACAAACAAACAAACAAACAAAAAAGCTCCACATCTTTATCTCTCTCCCTCCACATTATTTTTCAAAAATACTTATAGAATGATATGTGGATTGATTAACTAGTAAATAACTTGATTCTCTCTGAGCTTTGCTTTCTTCCTCTAGACATTTAAGGGAGTACCTATGCAAATGGCCTTGCATGATTTTTAGAAGTCAAGAGATAATGAATGATGTAACCAAAAGTACCTTGAGAATATAAAGCTTTATATATATAAGCAAAACACACAATATGGTTGAGGACATAGACTCAGCAATCAAGCAGACCAGACATGAGTTAAAATCTAGTTCTACTGTTTACTAGATAAAGCACTTTTGATAAGTTTCTTAACCTCTCTAAGCTCTTTCTTTAAACAAAGATACTTCCAGTATCTATTTCAGAGAATGAGAATTAAAGGGAATAAGACCTGAGCTTAGTGACAGACTCATAGCATGCACTCATTAACACTATAATTAGGAAAACAAATAAAAAAGAAACCAAAACAATACTGTAATTAGATTAATTAAACCATAAAGTACATCATTTTCTTTGCAGTTTAATTGGATTAGCTAAGAAGCACAGCGGAAGATGAATTGGAAAGGATGTGGCTAGAGGCAGTGAAATGAATTTGAAAACTTATACCAGCAATTGTGCCTGAGTCAGTGGCCTCACTCATATCTCCATCTCAAATATCTGCATGTTCTCTGACATTTGCTCTTGCATTTTCTCTTTCTTAAAGAAGGATCGCCCAAACTCCCTCTTCCTACACACCAGAAAAGTAGGGTTCAAATCTGAAACTTTATAGCCACTCGATTGTGAAGTAAATATGATTAATCTCTCTTATCATATCTAAAATATGAAACATTCTCTTTATCATCATTACTAACAAGTTCAACTGCTTAGACTTTTCAAAACACAAATTTAATCATCAGGGCTTCAAAACATTTCATTGTTGAATTATACAAAATGAAGTTTAAATTCCTTAACACATCTATATCTATAGATATTACTGGTCTTTTTTTTTTTTTTTTGGTGTAGTGGCAGTTAAACTTGGATACCCTCACTTGGCAGTTGAACCTAGACATACCCCTTGGACACACCCTTGGAGAAATCCTTTGTCATGCCAGGTATAAAAGGAAAAACTTGGACCATTGGGTGGCCAGATAGAATGCATCAGCAAGATGCTGCCTGCTTTGTATCTATCTCTCTTTCTTGAACCTAGGCCTACCCCCACCCTGCCACCTCTGACTGTGAATCATTTAATCAATAGCTCTCTCACTCTCTTTCTCTCTCCCCTATCTCTCCCCCAAACCCTGGTCAGCAGCCAAGCAGCAAGAGGACTTGCAGCTTACTGCAGTAACTACAACTAGGGGTTTTACAGCCCAGCATCTCTCTCCAACTGTAGTTGTCATCATTACATGCTGATATTTTTGAACTAGGCATGCCCTCTTGGGTTCCCGCTCCTCTTTCCTTTATATCTGATATATATTTTGTCTATCGTGCTTTCTCTATTTGAATTGGTTACCTATGAATTATGTTTTTTGCTGTTTTGATTTTGCTTTTACTAAGTCAAACAAGGCTTTATTGAAATAAAAAGAATACCCAAAAATGAAATAAAGGCCATTCAGGTAAAAATAATAGGAAATAATGAGATCTAAGGTTCTAGTCAGTACTGTTTTGTTTTGTTTTGTTTTGTTTTTGCTTTGGGACCACACCCTGTGGCACTTAGGGGTTATCTCCTAGCTCTACACTCAGAAATCACTCCTGGCTGGCTCTGAAGACCATATGGGATGCCAGGAATTAAATCTGGATCCATCCAGGATCTGCAGTGTGCAAGGCAAATACCCTACTGCTATGCTTTCACTCCAGCACCATGGTCAGTACTGTTTTGTTGTGATGGTGGTGGTGGTGGTGGTTAATTTTAACCATTTTAATTGATGTACTAGCATTTACTATACTGTTAGTTATACTTCCAAGCATCTATCGTTGCAATTCACACAATCACTAGATTGCCTCCAGCAGTAAAGGCCCTTCCAAGCCACTTCCAGTTGCATGTGAGTTCAGTTCTATAGACAAGATTTCCAGGCTTGATGATTTTAATCATCTGTACAACTCATGTTTTTAAACTCAACTTAGGTGTTATTTTTACCTGTAATCTTCTTTCTAACCACTTTAAAATGAACTATGTGAACTATGGGAAATAGTACAGTACATATCACATTTGCCTTACATAATGCTGACCTAGTTCCTGACACTCCAGATGGTCCTCTGAGCACCACCAGGAGTCACCCCTGAGCATAGAGACAAAAGTTATTCCAATCCCCCCAAAAAGGAGCTCTATGCTGCCTTTGTATTCTATATTCATAGTAGTATATTGTAGTAAAGTGGCACAGCCAATGTCTGTTATAATCTTACTTCTCCCTTATATTTCTCTACTTGGAAGCTGAAAACATTCTTGTTATCAAAGATGGTCATGTCAAAGTATATAAAAAAATAAAATAAAATGAAGATACTAGAATGGAATTCTCTTATTGGTGTTTGGAGACACAATAGCCTTGAAGCTCCATGCAAGTACTTAAACCCCATACATGTTAAATCTAAAACAATGCACTGGGACCACTGGAGACTTTAAGTACTTATAGATAATGGAAACAACTCACTGAATTTCTGTAGGGAGTAAATGAGCTAGCATATGTGAACCTCTTAGAATGTAAATGACACCTCACAAGCACATATGAGTGTTTGCTATTAACAGTGCTGCCACCAAAATTATTATAAGACATGGAAATCCCATTCAATGGAATATAAAGCAGACAAACACACAACTGGAATTACCAAGCTGGGTAATTATAAAGTACTATTTTGAGGAAAGAAGGAAGGAAGGAAGGAAGGAAGGAAGGAAGGAAGGAAGGAAGGAAGGAAGGAAGGAAGGAAGGAAGGAAGGAAGAAGGAAGGAAGAAGGAAGGAAGAAAGGGAAGGAAGGAAGGAAGAAGGAAGGAAGAAAGGGAATGAAGGAAGGAGGGAGGAAGAAATGGAAGGAAGGAAGGAAGGAAAGAAGGAAGGAAGGAAGGAAGGAAGGAAGGAAGGAAGGAAGGAGGGAAGGAGGGAAGGAAGAAGGAAGGAAGGATGGGAAGGAAAGAAGAAAGAAGGAAGGAAGACAACTCATTATAAATAGAAAATTCACCACCATTAAGATGTTCTCTATAAACCCTGGGGAATACAAATATCTTACTTCTCAAGGTAGTAACCTAGAAAAATTTCTAATTGATAGGCAGTCAACACCTATACATGTGGGGAGAGAAAAATGTGGAACAGAATCAGCCTATCTATGATATGGCCAAATCAGACTGCCTTGAATAAAAGAGAGATTGCTGTTCAAAGCAAGAAAATGGGATTCTCTAAAAATAAAGATCATACAAGAAACAAGAAAGAGGATGGAAAAATGAATTTAGGTCTGTCCCATTCTTACTCCACCATTTTTCATTACATCACTTCTTTCTTCATATTTTCTTTATTATTCACATTCTTTATCATCACCCTCATCACCATAGGTATAAGGACTCACTCACCATAAGCCAATCCCAGGAGAATGTGTCTGAAGCAGGGTCACTAGAAAAGTTAATAAACCAAAACAGACATAAAAGAGAAGATTAAGTTGGGGGCTTCCAGCCTTGTGGTCCAAAAGCCAGCCACCAAACTAATTTCTCTTGCCATCTTTCTTGATCAGCTCAATCCACAACCAGGAGGAGGAGGTTCAAAAAAGAGACAAAAGTAATCAAGTCTAGGTGGGCCTTTTACATGTCAAAAAGGGTGGATGAAAAGGAAATAGGAAGCAGGGTATTCTTTGGGGAAAGCAGGTTGTGATCTCCGTGCAATCCAACAATAAGAAAACATAATATTTTCTCTGGAAATAAATGTTCAACAAACAAATGGTATTTTAATAGGAGACAAACCACAACACAAGTTCTAGAACAGAAAACAAAAGCCTTACACTGCATTTTAAGAAAAAAATAGCATAAACAAAACCCTCTTGCTATTCATGTATAATCTCTTTCCTCTGAAAAATGTCAATGGTTTTAATAGATGTGAAGTATCCCAGAGAGAGGAATAAATTGAAAGTATTTCGATTATGGCCTTAGCTTGGTACTTGATACTATGAAGTGATCACAGCACATATACATATGGGTAAGTACTTTATCCAAAAAAATGGGAACTTAACTACCTGGACTATTTTTTAGCCTAATTTAACATATTCGTTTATGTGATTTCAAATGAGTTTCTCCTTAGAACCATAAAATTTTGGAGCAAGAAAGGACTTTACAGATCATTTGGTTCAATCCCCTCATTTTTGCAATGGAGCAACGAGAATCCAAAAAGGATTATTAACCAGCACAAGGTCACATAGTAAGTGAAATGCAGATCCAGAAGTAGAACCCATGCCCATTTCCTTTTACTATGCCCTTTCTGAAAAGCCACATTATGTTTCAAAATCTATCCAGTAATCTAAAGCACTACTATTTGACCTACTACTTGACCTTCTCTGGTCAAGGGGGTCATGTAAGTTTATGAATAAAATCTGGAAACAAGGGACCAGAATAATAATAGAGCAGGCAGAGCATTAGCCTTGCATTTGGCTTACTAGGGTTTAATCTCTGGCATTCCATATGTATTTAACCCCAAATACAACCAGATAGTTCCTGAGTGCAGAGCCTTGAATATCACCACGTGTGGCCCAAAATCAAAATTAAAAAAATGAAAACATATTTTATCATTTTTATCTGGGAGACATTTATCTTTTTGTTTATTTGGTTTGAGGCCACACCAGCAGTATTCAGGGGTTACTCTTAGATCTGCACTTGGAGGTGATTCTTGGGTGTGCTCAGAGGACTATATGGGATGCTGGGGATCAAATTCTGTTCAGCCACATGCAAGGCAAACACCCTACCCACTGTGCTATCACTTTGACCCCTATCATAAAAATTTAAAGGTACAATATTTACTACCAGAGACAATAAAATTTTGTTTTTTAACAAAATCACAACAGGAGCTGGATGTTAGCAACTCTAGAGAGAGAAAAATAACTTATTCTAAATAAATTTAATCAAATCTTGATATATTTAAATTTTTCTTTTTTTAAAGTATGAGTCATTGACAGCACTTTACTATCATCCTAATTGCTTCCTGGACTATAATTTTAAATTTTTTCTATCAGAATGTGACATGTGAAAGGAAGTTTTTTATGGAGCCCTATTCTCTATTTGAAGGCTGGAGTGATAAGTATAGTCATGTATTCTGGTTTTGATTATTGTCATTATTTTCTAGAGACATATACTGCTACTTTAGGAAGGAAAGTTATATTTTCCACATAAATGCAAACTAAAGAAGGTGAGTGATTATGAAGTTGTGGTAAGAGAAAAAATAGCAAATGTTATCATTTACAATGGATGCTAAAATTACGATGGTTACTATACATCTAATATTTCCTTAGCAACAAAATCATATTTAAATTAAGCTATTTTTCATCAAAAAGCAATATAAAATTTAAATTTATGTTATAGTTCCCACTTCTTTTTTATAAGACAAAACACATTATTTTAGCCCACTGAACAAACTTATTCTTATTGCCTTTTAAAGTTGACATTTAACTTCCACAACTATACAGTTGGTAAGAAGCAGAAGACTATTATTTTCAATAGAGCAGATTCTAACCATCATGTAGTATCCTACTATACAGAATGTCCAATAATTAGTGCACATTAGCCAAAAAAGAACTACATACAGAATTGTAGAAAACGGTAGAAATTCTCCTGTATTTATTTGCTTGATAACACTCATAAATCAAGATAAATAAGTCTAACAACGCATAAGATTATTTTCCTAAAAGAAATTGCTATATGATCACAGAAGCCACTAATCACCAACAGTGATTTGCTAAGAGACTGTCTTCTAATACAGTTACCAGAATAGAATGGAGAGCTTTGGCTTTGTTTTATAGAACTTGTGATGCTAAATTCTAAGATTGGAATTAGCAATACCATTTACCCATTACAATTTGCTCTTGAACATCAGAAAGAATGAATATATTCATTCCATAGATAAGAGTTATATGTTTGTTATAGATTAGGCTCTGTTAAATGCTAGAGCTAAAGCTTCAACAGACTTGATCTTCAAAATACTGAATTTCAAAAATAAAAAATGAAAAGATGTAATAACTGAAACAGTATAATTGGATGTTCTCAATGCTTTGGAACCAATAATTTGGACACACGTACACAAGACATCTGCAAAATTGTGGTTGCTGGAGGAATCAGCAGGAAAAGAAGGCCCTGTGGAAGAGATGACTTGATAACTTCAGAGTAAATGTACACTCTGCATCTTGCTTCTTCAGAATACTCCACTGAAACGTCATTACAAAGACTTAAAAATGGGCCAGAGAGATAGCATGGAGGTAAGGTGTTTGCCTTGCATCAGAAGGGTGGTGGTTCGTATCCTGGCATCCCATATGGTCCTCCGAGCCTGCCAGGATGAATTTCTGAGCATAGAGCCAGGAGTAACCCCTGAGTGCTGCCGGGTGTGACCCAAAAACAAAACAAAACAAAACAAAAAACAAAAAAAAAAAGACTTAAAAATCATAAAATTAAAAAACCATAAGTGTTAGGGCCGGAGTAAGAGCAGAGTGGTAGGGCGTTTGTCTTGCACACAGCTGATCCAGGATGGACTTAAGTTTAATTCCGGAATCTCATATGGTCTCTCCGAGCCTGCCAGGAGCAATTTCTGAGCACAGAACAAGGAGTAACCAGTGAGCGCAACTGGGTGTAGCCCCAAAACAAACAAACAAAAATAAATTTTAAAACATTGGTGGGCTAGAGTGATAGCACAGTGATAAGGCATTTGCCTTGCACACAGCCAACTGGGAACTGAACCTGGTTCGATCCCTGACATCCCATATGGTCTCTCGAGCCTGTCAGAAGTGATTTCTGAATGCAGAATCAAGAGTAAGAGTAACTCCTGAGCACCGCCGGGTGTGGCCAAAATCCAAAAATCAGCAAGAGCACCAACAACAACAATAAAAAACAACCATAAGATCAAGAAGAATAGGAAAAGAAAAAAGACAAAAATTTGAAAGTGTTCAGTAAGATGACTAGTGTCTGACTTAATAGAAGACTGAAATAACCCTAAATCAATAAAATAGAATTGAGGGAGATATGTTTAAGATACAGTTAGAACCCTATAATCCTTTATCTCCCCACCCCCAACTGCTAGATATACTCCCTTCCCCTAATATTCAGAAAAGTAAAAAATTGTTCCTTGGAAAAAGCTAAAAGTATAATCTATTCATTTGTCATATCAAGGCAGGACTAATATTAAAGATCCAGTCAATTCACTGCTCTGGCATTGATTTACTCCAAAGAGTGCTCTCAACACCCACATGACTCAGCAACAGCCTGCTTGCAGGGCAGATCGCTCCGCATCCAATGGTGTGCTGTAACTAGAGGATGCTCCACCTCAGCCTGACTTCGATGAAAGAAATGCATAGAATCCAGAATCTTTAAATATAGGATCCTGATACCAACAATAGCTAAAGTGTGAAAAAGTTTCACAGGGACCACGGAGAATGACTCGGGTTGGACAGACTGGTATGCCTGGAACCCAGAGTCAGTCTTATGCCAATAAACTTCGGGGGTGAGGCCTTTGTGTAATCAGGCCAAGGATTTTTTTTTCCGTTTTCCGCATATTTTTCTGGGCCTATGCAAACAACGGCGATTGACACTGTCACACCTTTACTATTTTTTTAACCCTTATCCTTTAAGAAAAAAAATTTTACTGAACTTAAAACTGTACTTAAAACTTAACTGTAGTAGAATGCCTGTCTCGAATACAGACAGGGGATGGGAAGGGGGAGGTGGGCCTTGGGTAGGGGGAATGTTGCACTGGCGAAGGGGGTGTTCTGTTTGTGACTGTAACCCAACTATAATCATGTTACTTAAATAAAAGGTGAATTAAAAAAAAAAAGATCCAGCCAATTGATCTGCTCTCTCTAAGACACAGGCTCACCTTTTAAATGGGAGATAATGGACCTTCCTATGGAAAATGTGGCCAGCTCACAAGGAAAACAAGAATACTAAACCCAGGACTTGGAGCGAGGGTGGGGTGAAATTAATACAGGGATGCTCCATAGAAGCAAGCTTTTATCACAGACTGAACCACACCTCCTAATTATGAGGAAAAAAACATTATCTCAGAGGGAATATATACTATATAGTAATATATGTGTGTATAAATGCATGGGAATATATAATAATATACAATATAATATATTAATAATTATAATTATAATTATGTTATATAATACATTATATTATTATATTATATAATATCATTATATAATTATGATATGATAGATTAATAATTATAATTAATAATATGATTATAGCATATGACATATATTATATATACATATATAGTAAGATATGTAGGTATATATAATATATATAGGAATATGCACACTACTATAAATATATACTGTAGAGACTAAGAATATCCAGACATAAAACCAATACAAAATTTATGGAAGAAATTGAGATGAACATTACATAAAAAAGAACATCATTACTGTTCTCATAGACAAGACATTGGAGTCATAAGACCCAAATATGAATTTTATGAAATAGGAATCAAAACATAAAAAAGAGAGTTTGGGGGCCGGAGAGATAGAATGGAGGTAGGGCTTTGCCTTTCATGCAGAAGGACAATGGTTTGAATCCCCATGTCCCACATGGTCCCCCAAGCCTGGCAATTTCCAAGCATAGAGCTAGGAGTAACCCCTGAGCATCGTCGCCAGGTGTGACTTATAAAACAAGAGAGAGAGAGAGAGAGAGAGAGAGAGAGAGAGAGAGAGAGAGAGAGAGAGAGAGTTTAATAGTTTTGTTGAAGAAGAAGAAAACAAAGAAGCTGGTAAAGACTAAAATTTTAAAACATATAGAAAAATTAGAGAGCCAAACCAAACAGTTCAACACCCAAATAAAGGATTTCCAAAAGAAAATAACAGAAATAAAAATGTATAAATTATCAATGAGATAAATCAAGAACATTTCTCTAAATTGATAGGTGTAAATCTCTAGACCAAAAGGGATTGGCCAACTATCTGTCCCAACTTTCATAGATAACACTTACTACTATCTATGAATGTATCAGAGACTTTGCATACATCTGAAACTCCCATCTTGGGGTCAGAGTAATAGCACAGTGGCTGTGTGTTTGCCTTGCATGCAACCAAACCAGGTTCAATCGCCAGCATCCCATATGGGCACTCAAGCCTGCCAAGAGTAATTTCTGAGTGCAAAGCCAGGAGTAACCCTTGAGTGCCATCGGCTGTGGCACAAAACCACCATCATCAACAATAATAACAATAACAACAATAATAAAAAGGAATACCAAAGAAATCTCTTTAATCATCTCACATGCATAAACTTGCTTAATCATAACAACGCTACACTTAGAGGCCTTTATATTATCAAGAAGCTTCTTAAATAATGTTAGGAAAACTGGATGGTCTATGGGAGAATAAATAATTTCAGGCCCCTTCCTATGTAGAAAAATCAAATCACAATGGATTAAACAGCTTTATAACAGACATGAGTTCATAGATTATACTGAAAAAAAAATAGAACATTTCATGACATTGAATCTATAAGTATCTTCAATGATTCAATTGAATAAAAGACACCTCACATACTGGATGATAATATCTTCTCACACTCATCAGATAGTTAATGTTTAATACACATAAATACACATTAATGCACATGGTAGAACCTTCAAAGTACAAAATCAAGCACCCAATTTATAAATGGGGGAGATAAATAAACAAATTTCCTCAGAGAAGGCATACAGACTGGCAAAAAAAAAAAAAGTCAAAAATAATAGCACAGGGCCCAGAGAGATAGCACAGCGGCATTTGCCTTGCAAGCAACCAATCCAGGACCAAAGGTGGTTGGTTCGAATCCTGGTGTCCCATATGGTCCCCCGTGCCTGCCAGGAGCTATTTCTGAGCAGACAGCCAGGAGTAACCCCTGAGCACCGCCGGGTGTGACCCAAAAAACAAAAATAATAATAATAATAATAATGATAATAATAATAATAGCACAACAAAGGGAAATCATATCACTGCAATGAGTCTGACATACACTACAAGGAAAAATTGGTATTAGCTGAATGTGGATGAAAATAAACCCTCATTCACTGCTGGTGACAATATTGTCTAGTTCAGTCTTTTGGGGGAAAAAATACAGAACATGTCTCAAAAACTAAGAATTAATTTTCTTTTTATTTTTTATTTTATCTTTTTGCCAACCCCTCTTCCCCAAGAATTAAGTTTCTATATGACTAAACAATTCCTTTTTTTTTTTTTTTTTTTTTTGGCATCTACTTTCAGGGACCAAACACTATTCAGAAAAGACATTTACACTCCTATGCTCTGTGCAGCAGTACTCACAATAGCCAAAATCTGGAAACAACCAAAGAATTTAAAAACAGAAAACTGGGGACCAGAGAGATAGATGGAGGTAAGGCGTTTGCCTTTCATGCAGAAGGATGGTGGTTCAAATCCTTACATCCTATATGGTCCCCTGTGCCTGCCAGGGGCAATTTCTGAGCATAGAGCCAGAGTAACCCGAGAGCTGCCGGGTGTGACCCAAAAAACAAACAAACAAACAAAACAAAAAATAAAAATAAAAACAGAAAACTAAATATAGAAACTATGGTACATATATACAATGGAATACTACTTGACAGTAAGAAATGATGAAATCAGACAATTAGCTGCTACCTAGAATGAAGTCAGTCAAAAAGAGAGACAGAGACAGAATGATTTTTCTCTAATGTGAGATATAAAGAAACATAGTAGAAGATGAACAAAAGCCTAAACGCACTAGAATCTGAAATTTTAGTTTTAGTAGGAAGCTTATTCTGGAGACGAATGGAGGGGGAACTTTGCAACAGTGTAAAAAGGAAGCACACTCTGATGGAGGCTATGGTGCTAGAATGTTTAATACATGAAGTCCTACCATTAACAGTTTTGTAAACCATAGTGCCTAAAATTTACCTCCCCAAACTTTTTATTCATAGCTCAACAAATTAGACAACTAATAAGTGGTAGGCTCATAGTTTGAAGGCAAGAAGCACATTCTTCAAATGGAGTCAATTTTTACTACGCAGGAGAGAGCATTGTTGTGAAATTTCAAAATATGCTATTGACAGTTGCCTGATGATATTAGATGTTATTTTTTTAATTGAACTTTGTATTGTTCCTGAGACTATCAATAACCTCTGGCTTTGATGACTTACATAGGAGGCACACTGAATTGGAAGACTTGGCTGATGTCTTCACTAAGAGTATGGGAAATCAAAGTTGAGAGCCTCAGGGCCAGAGATAAAGCACAGAAAAATGTTTAGGGGATTGCCTTTTATGTGGTTGACTCTTGTTCAGTCCACATGATCAACATGTGACATGACTCCCTGAGCATTGCCAAGGGAGTAACCTCTGAGCACAGAGTCAGAAGTATTCTGAGAACTTCTAAGTGTGGTAAGCCCCCTCCCAAAAGGGAGTTGTAGAGACTATAGAAATGATAAGGCACTTGTGTAGCATGCAGCTATGGGCACAAACCTAGTTTCCTAGATAAGCCCAGCCCTGAGCACCATCAGGTGTGGCATCAAGACAAAACAAAACAAAACAAAAAAATAAGTTAAGAGCCTCAATTGCAGTTTTCAACCTCAGTTGCAGCTCTTGAGACTTGACTTGCTTTCTCTGGAATTTATTTTTTCTGCCCATTTCCCCTCTACATTCTAGACTGCTATCTTCATTTGGGGTTGGAAAAAACAACCAAAGCTCTACAGACTATCCATGGCTGGTATTAAAGTTTAAGCATGAAGGCCGTGGACATCAAATCTTCTATTATATAGAGCTTGAGTGTTTTATTTTGGCCTAGGACTAAAAGCAGCAATTAAAGTCCGTGTGAAAAGCTTTGAGCATATAATACAGTTTTCAAGCACAGTGGAAAACACTTCTCAGCTCCTGCCTCAAGCCTGGCTGAGATGACAGGTTCCACCCTAGACTGTACTGACTAAAGAAATTTCAACCATTGCTTTTTCTCATGTCATCTTCTCATCCTGCAAACTTGACCCATTATTGTCCCTCATTTACTTGGGAGATGTTCAGAGTTTCAATACAGGTGTCAAAGTTTACCTCTAGACTTATTCTGTCTTCCAAAATCTTTGATAGGACTTCCAGATGTTATTACAAGGAAAGGTTCCTTTTTGTAAATGAGAAAATGACTCTTCTCAAGAACTAGCCTGAGACTATACCCTCCTACTGTCCATTATCCTGTCCATATAAAGACTCATCAGCAGTCTATTGGGGACACAAATCAGGCAAGCCTTACTAGAATCATGATGTGGCAACTCACATATTTGATAACTTTTAACAAAGATTATCCATTGATAAGCGATCATTAGTAGGAAAATTAATAATAATTACAACAATAATGATGATAGTGAGAATGTTAATCCTCATTTTTACATATTTTCTAGATTTGTGAATTCTGTTTTCTAAATTGTAATTCCAAAATCAGTACCTGTTAGAAGAAAACAAGTTTCTGAATTGCCAAAAAAAAAGGGGGGGGGGCATTTTACTTACCGTTACACTCATTCTCCCTTATTTATGAAAACAAACCTCTTGGATCATTAAGAAACATTTTGTGCAAACTGTAATATTTTAAGAACTCACATTTTGCAATGGTCTGGTGGATGTCTAGAAAAGAGAGATCCAAAGCCTGTTCCGGGCAGTCCAATGTCCCTAGAAACAAGATAGCAATTTAGAGAAAAGTGTCTGGTTGGTTTTCATAAATGTATAAAGCCATACAAAAATTAATTTAGGTTGCATTCTCGTGATTTTATTTTTCAATTTATTAACCATCTAATACAAAGTTATTCACAATTAGGTTTCGGGCATACAATGTTTCAACAAGATCCCTTCACCAGTGTCCACTTCTCCCACCAAAAGTCACACTCCACTTTTCCTACCACTAGTCTGCATCTATGGAAAGTGCTTTATGTATATATATTCATATATATATGTACATATATATACACATTATAGTTTACTACCTTTACTACACTTTACTACCTTTCAGTACTGCCTCATCCTCTTGGTTGTTCTCTTTCCTTTATCATTAATGTTATGCCCTCCCTGTCCTATCCCCAGACAGTTTCTTTGTTGTTGTTGTTGTTGTTGTTGTTTGTTCTTTATTTTTGTGGGGAGGCCACACCCTGCAGCGCTCAAGGGTTACTCCTGGCTATATCCTCAGAAATTGCTCCTGAGCACGAGGGACCATATGGAATGCTGGGGATTGAACCTGGGTCTGTCCTGGATCAGCTACGTGCAAGGCCCTACCGCTGTGTACCGCTCAGGCCCCATAGACAGTTTTTATAGTGCTTCTTCTCTGTGTATGGTGAGACTGCCCAATGTGCTTTTGTTAAAGGAATGCTACATTTGCAGAGTCTATGCACTTTAAAAATACAATAGCCCAATAAGTAAATTAAAAGTTCCACTTTTTATTACTTTAATTGCATTTCCAATAACTAACTGTTGTGATACAACATCTACATCAGACATTTCCATAGAAAGTCACGTTATCATATTCAGCTATTACTAAAAAACTTTCCAAACTTCAGGGAAGTTATGGTAAAACAAATACAGAGAAGCACCACAGTTCCAAAGCAGGTCCCTAAGTGCTAAGTCTGCACATGCTATCTGCCTGCAGGAGCAACCTTTGCACTGACCCCAGATTCCATACAGAAGTTCTGAAGTAAAAGTAGCTAACAAAATCAAAAGATAATCTTCTAGGGGCCAGAGCAGTGGTGCAGCAGTAGGGCATTTGCTTTGCACGTGACTGACCTAGGATGGAATGTGGTCTAATCCTCCTGGGGTTCTATATGGTCTCCCAAGCCAGGAACAATTTCTGAGCATATAGCCAGGAATAACTCCTGAGGGTCATCAGGTGTGGCCCGAAAACCAAAACCAAACAAACAATAAAACCAAAAGATAATCTTCCAGTATCATTAGAGCTCCCTTAGAGATCTCCCCAGCAGTAAGGGGGTTCAGCAAGAGTAAAGTGAAAAAGACATGTCTTCAAACTACAAAAGGAACCAGGGTAAAGCTACACAGAACTACACCATGGGTAAAGATCTTAATTCCAAGGAATCAATCAGTCATTGTCACCTATATAATCTCTCTAAAAGGACTTCAGAATGGAAATGTTTAAGATGCTTAATGAGTTCAAAGAAACAATGGAATGGATGGTTAGTTAATAAAACACAAGAGAATATGAGAAGACAAATGAGAAAACTACAAATAGAAATATGAGAACTGAAAAAATAGGTTGGTGAAATGAAATTTTCACTGAAAAAAGCCTCACCAGCAGACAAATAGCTGCTGAGGACAGAATCGGCAGAAGATGAGCTGCATAACACTTCCAAACAACAGTTGAAGATGGAATAAAAAAAAAAAAAACCATTAAATTAACAACTGACAAGAAAACTTTGGAATGGATTTATGAGGAACAACTTAAGTATCAGCGTGGTAGAGGGAATGGAGCAATAGTATAGCGGGTAAGGCACTTGTTTTGCATCCAAATAACCTGGGTTTGATCCCCAGCATCCCATATGGTCCAGAGACGTAATTCCTGAGCATTGCCAGGTGTGGTTTAATAAAAAGAAACAAAGCCAGGCAAAATAATCATGGGGTCCCAGAGGGCCAGGACAAAAATTTCTATAAAGAAACAATGATCAAAGATATTATTAAAGACATTACAGTAATAAGGTCCAGAGTCAATAGAGTTAAGGGATGGAAGGGCCAGAAGGACCGGCTCACAATTTGAAGCTCACCACCACAAAGAGTGCTGAATTCTGTTAGGGAAATAACTACACTAACAGCTAGCATGACAATGTTTAAGAATGAGAGAAGTAGAATGCATGTCAGAATACAGGCAGAGATAAGGCAGGAGGGAGACATTGGTTGTGGGAATGTTGCAATAGTGAAGGGGGGTATTCTGTTTATGACTGAAATCCAACTACTAACATGCTTGTAATCATGGTGCTTAAATATTTATAATTAAAAATAAAGTTAAAAAAAATATATCATTGCTGAGAAGTTCCCAAAGCTTGAGAGCACTTCTAACCATAAACTGGAAACCCAAAGGGTACCAGCTAAAAGAGATCTAAATAATAATACCCCAAATCACAATCTAATCAGTATGATGAAAAACACTGATAAAGGTAGAATATTTTATCAAATAAGGAAATTAAATACAAAGGAGAATTCTTAAGATTTTCAGCAGATTTAGTATTTAAATAGAAGAGTTAAAGGAAGCTCTCTAGGTCTCAAATAGTGGTGGGATATAATGAGAAAAATCAATGACATAAATCCCGCACCAAGAATACTTTACCCAGTCAGACTCTCGTTCAAATTTGAAGTAATGATGTAAAATATCATGGATAAATAACAGTTCAAGAACCTCATAGATCCAAAACCATCTTTATAAAAACTAAAGGGGCTATTTTAAGACAAGACAGAATCTCAGCTTTATGGAATAGAATTGTATATCCTGAGACAGGCTTTCAGATATCTGGTCAGTTAATCTTTTATAATAAGGCAAAAACTATGAAATGGAGCAAGAAAAGCCTCTTCCACGGGTGGTGTTAGAAAACCTGGTCAGATATATGAAAAATATAAAGTCAGATATCTTTTCGAATACTATGCATAAAAATAAAGTAAAAATGGATTGAAGAGCTGGACATCAGACCTGAATCCATGAGATAAAAATAAAAAATGTAGTCAAAACTATTCATGACATTGAAGCTAAAGACATGTTCACTGACCAAGAAAGTGGAAACATGGGGCCGGAGAGATAGCATGGAGGTAAGGCGTTTGCCTTTCATGCAGGAGGTCATCAGTTCAAATCCCAGCGCCCCATATGGTCCCCTGTGCCTGCCAGGAGCAATTTCTGAGCCTGGAGCCAGAAATAACCACTGAGCACTGCCGGGTGTGACCCAAAAACCACAAAAAAAAAAAAAAAAAGAAAGTGGAAACAAAGATAAATAAATGGGACTACATTAGGTTAACAAGCTTTTGCACCTCTTAGGAAACAATGGCCAGAATACAATGATAGTCCATGGATTGGGAGAAATTATTTACCCACCAATTATCTGATAAAGAGTTAATATCAAGATATATAAGTAACTGGTAGAACTTTATAAGGAAAAAAAAGCACCCAACCTCATCAAAATATGGAGAGAAGATATGAACAGAAACTTCCTCAAAGAAGAAATACAAATGACCAAAGGGCACAAGAAAATTGCTCTGTATCACTAATTCTCATGGAGATGTAAATCAAAACAACAATGGGATATCATCTCATATGGACACACATCAACAAGAACAAGAAGTACTAGTGCTGATATGGATGATAGGAAAAAGGAACCCTCACACTCTAGAATGTTAACTGACCCACCCTTTCTGGTAAACAAAATGAAGTTCCTAATAAATACAGGAATTGAATATCTATTTGACCTAGCAACTCCACTTCTTGTAATATACCCCAAGGGTCCAAAAACAAAATGGAGAAATGACATTTGCACCTCTATGTTTCCTGGGGTACTATCCACAATTGTGAAAATCTGGAAGGAACCCAAGTGCCTAAGACTAGATAACTGGATAAAGAAACTATGATACACTTACACAATGGAATATTACCAGGCCATCTGAAAAGATAAAATCATGCAATTTGCTGCTACTTGGAGAGACCTAGAGTATTATGCTGAAAACAGTTGTTAGTCAGAGGGAGGGAGAGAGAGTAACAGAATGATCTCACTCATATGCAGGGTAAAAAGAAATATAATGATGGAATAACAAATACTCAAAGACAGTGGAAACAAAGAACTTGAGAATTGGCACCTTGTAGGAAACATGCCACCTGTGGGGGAGGGAGGTAGGACAAGGTGGAATAAATGACTAATGGAGGGAAGTGCTCAACCAGGATGAGGAAGATATGTGAAATGTGGTTGAGCATTAGGTATGAAACCCTATTAGTATCAGTATTGTAAGTCACAGCAAAAACTTAAAAAAGGAAAAGTAGCTCCTCTGGTAGAGGCAGACTGGTAGGTGGGAGGCAAAGTGGGGGAAGGTATTGGTGGAGGGAAATGAACACTTGTAAAAGGACCAGTATTGAAACATTGTGTGACTAAAACCCAATAATGAATGACTTTTTACAATTGTGACTAATTAAAAAAAAACACAAATACATATGAAAAACTAAAATGTAGAGGTTAGAAAGAGCTCAGTGGGCTTAACAAACGTTTTGCATGTAGGAGACCCAATTTGATGCCAGCATTTCATAGTGGCCTCTAAGCACCACTGGGAGTTGCTCCTGTGTGCCAATTAGTATGCCACCCCCAGTAAAGCAACAAGAAGCAAAACAAAAGAGAAAATTAAAATATAAATTCTGATTTTATATAGAACAAAAAAATTACTCCAAGGGCAAGAATTCAAGAATAATTAATTTGGATTAATAACAACTTATCTAACTCTAACTTCATGTCAGACAGTATTTTTGTGAATATTTCAGATATTATTTTATCAATTTTTTTCACATCTACATTTGAAGAGCCCTTTTCTTGGCCAAGTCTGCCTCCTACTTCTGGAAGATACTATGGGAGAGATTAACACTGGTCTAATGGCTGTAGAAGTGGGCTGTAGATGGATTTAAACTTACTTTCTTGTCATCTCAGAGCTATGATACTGACCACAAAGCCTGATCTCACCACACCAGGAGGCCAGCAGATGAAGAGCAATGGGTTAATAAGATAGTTCTGAGCAGGCATAAAGTGCTGTTAGTAAAAATGGCTACTCTCATTTACTATTTTGTTTTCATTAACTGAGCAATTAAAGAATTAGGTTTGAAGAGCTATTCTAATAGGAACCAGGCTAGGGAATGTAAATGACATGGGTGAGGTCAGATCCCAAGATGTAGAAGTCACTGGTGAAGTCGGATCCAGGGAGAGTACAGTACTGACAAAGAAGCATCCACCAGCCACTTCAGGAGACTAACTCCCTACTTTATCAATTGTATTATTATATTATATTTTCCATCAATTCTAAACAATTATTTGGAATACACACTTTTATAATTTCTTTTTTTTGTTTGTTTGTTTTTGGGCCACACCCAGCGGTGCTCAGGGGTTACTCCAGCTGTCTGCTCAGAAATAGCTCCTGGCAGGCACGGGGGACCATATGGGATGCCGGGATTCGAACCAACCACCTTTGGTTCTGGATCGGCTGTTTGCAAGGCAAACACCGCTGTGCTGTCTCTCCAGCCCCTATAATTCCTGTTTTATTGAAGAAAAAGGATAACATATTTGACAACTTTCACAAGTTACTTATAGAGCTGGTTGACAAATATTGATAATCAGAAATTTTACTAGGGAAAAGTATGTGTAAAAGGAAATTATATTTTATTTGGACCCACAAAGCAAACAGTTAATTAAGCAGACAGAATACCTAAGTCAAAAACCATAAATGCCTGAGACCTGTTTTCAGGCTGTATATATTTCTATAAATTGCGACTGAGTTAACTATTCCTCTTTACCTCTTAGACAAATTCTTTCCCATATGTGCACAATCTGTAAGCAGTAAAAGCATAAAAAATACCTTTTAATCATTCCAGAGCACAATGTTTCCTCATTCACTAGAGCCTTGCTCTTTATTTCAACAAAATTTTTGTTTGTCAAAATACTTGACATTTGTTCTTGAGCTTCTGACACCCAAACCTGGAAAAAATTGATGCGACAGATAAGAAAAACATATTCATTTCTCATAATGGTCAGTTATAAAATATTTAGTGCTATTGAAGTACAATCTGATCTTATTGGTTAAATCTATTGATGATAGAAGATGAATAATATCTCACAGCAGTCGAAGGCAACGTTAGAAATATTGAGAAGTTTTAATTTCTTTTTATGTATTATTGGAGAGTATAAATAAAATTGGTTGCTTTGTAGAAAACTATATTGAACAATATTAATACTACTTTTTTTGGGGTGGGGCCATACCTGGTGGTGCTCAGAGTTACTCCTGGCTCTGTGCTCAGAGTTACTCCTGGTTCTGTGCTCAGAGTTACTCCTGGTTCTGCACTTAGGAACCACTCCTGGTGGGCTCAAGGGACCAAATGGGATGCCAGAACTTGAATCTGGGTTGGCTGTGTGCAAGGCAAGCACCATACCCACTGTACTATTACTCTGGCCCCTTCTGCTTTCTTTCTAATAGTTATTATATCGTAACTTCCCTAAGTTATATAAAAAAAACTTGTAGCAATCACTTTGTCAACCATATGGGATTTAAGACTATCTTTTTTTTTGGGGGGGGGGACACCCGTTTGATGCTCAGGGGTTACTCCTGGCTAAGCGCTCAGAAATCGCCCCTGGCTTGGGGGACATATGGGACGCCGGGGGATTGAACCGTGGTCCTTTCTTGGCTAGCACTTGCAGGGCAAACACCTTACCTCTAGCACCACCTCTCTGGCCCCTTAAGACATTATCTTAATCTTCATTTTTATCTATTCTCTACTACAAGTAACACTTAGTAAATTAATGTCACTATTACAGTACAGAAATACAGTATAAGAGGTAAAATATTTGCCTTTCCTGAAAAGAACATGGAAGTACAGTTATTCAAGATTAT
Organism: Suncus etruscus; assembly: GCF_024139225.1. Taxonomy (NCBI): domain Eukaryota; kingdom Metazoa; phylum Chordata; class Mammalia; order Eulipotyphla; family Soricidae; genus Suncus; species Suncus etruscus. The sequence continues at coordinate 84,818,128 of NC_064850.1, forward strand.
TATGGAATTTCTATTGGTTGCCAGAGACCCCTATTTCTGGCCTTCTTCAGTGATATCCCTGCAGGGAGATCAATATGACACTGGAAACCTTTCATTTGTTTCTAGCACATTTGTTGGCACCAAGAAAAGGAAAACCGAAGAAAGGCTATTACTGAAAGTTGTAGAAATGACTTGCTCTAATGTCCCATTGCCAGAAGTAATTGCTAGTCATAGACTGAAATGTGTGGTCAGGGATTCCATTATTGATAAAGATGAAAAGGTCTAATTCTCAGGGTGTGATATTTACCTCTGAGAAAGGGAACAGTGAAGGTCTCAGTGGACTTTGCAGCTGGCTTTTCTGATTCTTGACTCTCACCTTAGTAGCTTTTAACAGAGTCTAAATCTTTTCTTATCTTTGTTTTCTCAGTATAAAAGGAAAACAGTAGAGTTTTCTTGATCATTTATGATAAGGACATTCAGTTTGGTGTCTGGCCTTGTGCTCCTGAATGATTTACTATAACTCACTAAGCTACAGGCATGATGTCCTCTGAAGTTTTACAACTCCAGCCCTGGAAGCTAGGAGGATGCCTAACACTCACAAAAACAAATGGGTAAAGAATAAATGTCAGATGCATGAATTCTGTTTTTCAACATTTTTTTATCGACTGAGGTCCCATGCTTTACAATTCTGTTAATGATGGTTTCCCAGGCATATAATTCCAACACCACATCCCTTATCAATGTACACACCTTCTTCCCCCAAGAAACTAAGTGTCTCTTTCAATCTTCATACTGTCCTTCACCATCACGCCCAACCCTCACATTCAGTTGTGTGGATTAGTTCTCTAGTGTTCAGTTTTTATGAATATTGAATGGTGGAGCTTCTGTATTCTCACTGGTTTATCTGAACATTTGGATCTTTTTAACTTGATTTTCCTTCCTTAAAATGAAGATAAATTATGCTAAATTTTTTTCTTTACACCTTTAGATCCACTCTCTACTCTTCTAAACTTTTCTGTGTACCAAAGAGAAAAGCTTCCTAGATTTTATAAATAATCTCCTTGTCTTTTGTCTTTATGTTGGACAGGCAGGTGAGTTCAAGGGCAAAAAGTTTTAACTACGACATTCCTGAGATTTCTTCCTTGCAAGGCAATGGTTTGGCAGTTGCTATGTGCAATGGATTGGTGCCCTCATTCTTCCAGGTTTAGTGCTGAAATATTAAATACCCCTGGTATATGATTATATTGCAAGGTAAGACCTTTGGAAGGTGGTTACTTAATGAGGGTTATGACATACAGTCATAACCTGATATAAGTTTGGGTAATTGCTAAGAACACTGCTAAGTATTTAAATTATGGAAGTGTGGTGAGGTGAAGAAACTAAATGTTACCAAGAACTAAATGTCAACAACATTGTAAACACATGAGTTTAATGATAAATTTTTAAAGCTTTGGGGGAAGCACTGTTATATTAAGAAAACTATTTAACTATCTTAACATATATGTAAATATAAATGTGTATGTTTTAAACTTGTGTAAAACTTCTAAATAGTTTTAGATATTCTGAACAATTCTGGGTACTGTTTTAAACTGTTTTGTAACACACAGTTGAAAAAACTCTTGTGAATTAGTGGGGAAAGTTTTTGTGCTTATCTTGGTTTTAGAGTGTGAGCAGGAGGCTTTTATGTTTGTTCTAATTCTTTATGTCCTAAAGAAACTACAGTAAAAGACTTGAATGAATATTCTAGGATACAAATTTACTATGAAATGAACAATGAAATTAAAATAAAGTACAATAAAAACTGTTGTGAGAGAGATAATAAAGTGGGAAATGTACATGCCCAAGACAAAAATAATCACAGAAAGCAGACCTAGGATTAACCATGAGTATCCTCAGGTGTGGACTAAAATCCAAAAAATGAAAAAGAAAATACTAATGTCAAAACTGGACATTTAAGTATAACAAATTAAAATTCCCTACATGAAAATTAATAAAAACTGTTGGAGATAAATATATTTTAATAACTTATGTTTAAAATACTATTTTATTTTTTTTCAGACTTAAGATTTCCTTTTATGAGCTGAGATCCACAAAAAACTGCCAAATTGCATTTACTTGTAAGTAAAACAAGCATTTACTTTCCTTCCTCACTGATACTCTCAGAACATGAACACTTTTACTAAATATTCTAAGTTGTAATGGCAATGCAATATTTGCATAAAACAAAGAACCATCATTATTTTGTAAAATTTAGATGCACATGCTAAAAAACTTAAAAATAATTCTATTCTTTTATACTACTTAGCATATTTATAAGCTGGTTCTCTAAAAAATTAATCTTGGGAAACACCGTGTATTTTTCAGTCAAACAAAATTATTTCTCACCATAAAAAATCCTAATTGAGTAAATAATAGTAGTAGATTAATGTGTAGTACTCAGTTGTCAAAGAGAGAAATACAGCAAGTAAAGAAACGATTGACTAAACTTTTTATTTTATTGAGGTGCATCCAATAGATTTTTTTATTATATGAATGTAATTATAAAAATGATGAAGTGGGGCGAGCGATAGCACAATGGAAGGGCCTTTGCCTTGCACGTTGGCTGATCCAGGACGTACCTTGCGTCCCATATGGTCCCTCGAGCCAGGAGCGATTTCTGAGCGCAGAGCCAGGAGTAACCCCTGAGCATCACAGGGTGTAACCCAAAAAAGCAAAAAAATAAAAAGGAAAGAAAGGAAAGAAACAACATGATGAAGGGGTTGTTAAGATAGCTCATGTCTTGCATAAGTGAAGCCCTGAGTTTGATCCCTGGCATCACATGACCATCTGAGGTGTAGCCCTGGTGGTTCCCACCATCACCAGACATGGCCAGCTCAGGATGGCAGGGACAGGAATGAGGCCCATACCCCTGACCCAAGAACAGTTTTGAGTGGCTTCCAGGGCCCCAGCACTCCACTGAAGAGTGTCCTATAAAAATAAAAAAAATGCTGAAAAGTTTATAAGATTTTACCCAAGAAGAAAGAACACCACGTCAGTAGTAGAAACATAGAATACAGGGTACATATGTATGATGATTATTTACATTGTGTTCCGTTGCTCAACATAATGTGCCAAAGCACAGGCATATTAAAAAGTACATTTTAATTTATCTAAAAGTTAAATTATGTACAGTGTTTAATGTACTTGTCTTACATGTGGCCAGCCCCAATTTGATCCCTGGAATTACTTAGGGTACCTCAGTAACAGCCAGAAATGATCCCTGAGCCCAGATCCAGAAGTAAGCCTAAGCAACACCAACCTAACAAACCCCTCAAAAAGTAATATCATAACATGATTATGATATAGTAAAAGTAATGCAAAAAAGAATTATGGGATAAAATAATGAGTTTCTGCATTCATTCCCATCCCGAAGCCTAAAAATAAAAAGGAAGTTATTTGCCTAACCCCATTGCATCAAAATGATACCAAATTACTAAAGCAGGAAAGGCTTAAGTAAATGTGTTGATACTATAAAAGATAACCCAAAGGGGGCCGGAGACATAGCACAGCAGTAGGGAGATGGTTGGAATCCCAGCATCCCAGATGGTCCCCCATGCCTGCCAGGAGCAATTTCTGAGCACAGATCCAGGAGTAACCTCTGAGTGCCTTCGGGTGTGACCCCCCCCCCAAAAAAAAACCCACAAAAAAAAAGATAACCCAAAGTAGAACTGGGAGTAGATGTTGAAATCCATGGCATTGACTTCAAGATCAAAAATTATGGAGACAGAAAACAAGAGGGAACTTTAACTCAAAGACCCCTATCCCTAAGTATGTATCTTTCTTCTTTTGTAAAATAGTTTTCCCATTTTAATCCTTTTTTTCTTTTTAGTTTTTGGGCCACAACCCTTGACACTCAGAAGTTACTCCTGGCTCTGTGCTCAGAAATCGCTCCTGGCTTTGGGGACCTTATGGGATGCTGGGGATCAAACCGAGGTCTGTCTGGGTCAGCCGCTTACAAGGCAAACACCCTACCATAGTGCTATCACTCTGGCCCCAGGTCTCCAGTTTTCTACAATGGCATTTAAAATTATCCATTTTACAGAAAGTTAAGCCATATGCCTCTTTCGCAGTTACTTAGATCTGAATGCAGGAAGCCACTGTAAGATTACAAACTTATTCTACTACATAAATCAAGGTAGAAGAAAAAACCTAATCCAATGAAGTGAATGATAGATAATTGAAGCTAGCATTCTTCTCATATCCAGTATAATTATATCCCTTTATATGTCATCTAAAGTAATTGATTTTAATGTCATATTTTCATCCACTAATATAGCCCATATTTGGGGCCTATTTAACTACTTTTGCCTAGTCATAAATGAATGTTAGCATACTTTTGCACTCTGCATTTCTGTCATCTTAATATCTAAAAATCCTGTGATACTATTAATACTAATATTAATATTTGCTATTTATTTGCTCATTCATGTCATGTTAGCTTAAAAAATGCCTTGTCATTGCTTCATTTTCTATATAAAATAGTCTAATAAAACTTGGCGCTAAAGGTAAGGTGCCTGCCTTGCCTGCGCTAGCATTGGACGGACCGCGGTTCGATCCCCCGGTGTCCCATATGGTCCCCCAAGCCAGGAGCAACTTCTGAGCGCATAGCCAGGAGTAACCCCTGAGCGTTACCGGGTGTGGCCCAAAAACCAAAAAAAAAAAAAAAAAAAAAAAAACTATTTCTGTTTTTCTTTGTTCCTTTTTGTCTGAAAATTCTCACCTCTTATGACATAGCTTCAAATATGCTCTGACTTACTGAGATTCATTTGGCACCACTTTCTAATAAGAGGTCTTACAGAGTGGACTTTGACAGGCTGTGGGGGATTGTTGTGAGGACCTTTGGGCAAAGATCTTTACAGGTGAATAAAGCAATAATCAAAATATATTTCTGATCATTTTAGTTTACATAGAACTCACTCTAGTATAGGTAGAGCATCTACTAAATGACCAATTAAGGTTCAATCACAGGACCCCCGTATGGTCCAATGATATCCTCTAGAGGTGATTCCTGAGTGCAAAGACAGTATTAGTCCTTGAATATTTCAGGTGTAGATGCCTACCCTCAAACAAGCAAGCAAACAAATAAGATAGAAAGAAAGAAAATATGAAAACCTTTTGACTACTGTCCCAGGAGGATTTTGTTAAGGTAGTTCTTTTTACTAATGAAAATTTTATTTAAATTGAAAGATTATTAGAGGGTCCCCTAACTAGATCTATGTTGGTCAGGCATACTTCTATGAAAAAATGGAACACAAATGTTTGTTTCTCAATTTTCTTCCTTCTACTCCCCAAATCTCTCAACACTTTTGTAAACTTATGGGAAGGCAGATGCAGGAAAAGTGAAAGTTTAACTTCATTTTTATTTTCTCTCTCTTTGACCCTCTGAAGTAACAGAAAACATTCAAAAGCTGACTTTCTTAAAGTGTCTGGCAGATGTCAATAACATCATTGTGTCATTCAGTAGCATGGTCCATAATGTATACCACTGGCTGCACAAAATAAAAGCCCTGACCCCATCACTGGAAATTCAGATCATTCTCCTTCCAGCAACACATGAGGTCCCACACCTCATATCCAAATTACACATGTGATTCAGAACACTCACATATTCTTTTTTCACCACTGATGTTCATGTAGCCAGTACACTTCTTCCTTTTCTGCTGCTTCAAACAAATCACCAGAACTTTGTATCTGTCATTTTTCCAGGCATCTAAGTGGTCTTTTAGATGAGACTCAGAGCATATATTTCTATACCTCTGTCTTTACTTTCAAACTTTTGCATTCTTGGACTTCACTCTTATATATTTTATGAATGTGGTGTTCTTATATATCTATAATGATGTCACCTTTGGCATGTGGGACTTGCACATAAGTATTCTGATATTTCCCTTTAGCACATGGGATTATTATTTTGTCCTCAAATTTTGGGGTGCTAAAATGTAGACAAAGTAAGTTGCATTTTAAATCTTGTTACTCATACTGATGTTCACATTAACCCCACTGGCAGCACTGAAGGGCAAGGAGAATTTCTATCAACTAAACAAATTTTGGTGAACAAAAGGAATAACCACTCAGGCTAACAACAAAACAAAAAAAAAAAAAGGAAGACAACATTCAAGAGGGAAAGCAGATGGCAATAAATTTGCATCACATGTGTGAATTAATTGGGCCAGAAAGACAGTAAAGAGAATAGGGCTCTTGCATTGCACATGGATTCTGTGACATCCTATGTGGTCCCTTGAGCATGCCAGGAGCCAGTTCCTGAGCAAAGAGCCAGAGGTAAGATTTGAGTATCACGTGGTGTGGCTCAAAACAAAATGACATGTTTGAAATAATTTGGTAAACAGGCCAAAGGTTATCCTAAGACAGAAGAAAAAAGAAAGGCTGGGATAGACAGACAGACAGACAGACAGACAGACAGACAGACAGGTAGATAGATAGATAGATAGATAGATAGATAGATAGATAGATAGATAGATAGATAGATAGATAGATAGATAGATAGATAGATAGATAGATAGATAGATAGATGTAAATATTACTCAAACTACATGAACAAAGTAGTCAGATTCATTTTCTGCAAGAAAAATGCAATGTCGGTAAAAATGCCAGAAAGTGAAGCAACTTGATGCTTGTTAAAAAAAAATAGAATTGAAGACCTCAGGCTTTAGAACCAGAAAAAGAAAAGTGGACTTTAATTTGTAGTTTGCCTTGGAACAAATGATTAGGTTTAGGTTCATTTTCTCAACGATCTAATGTGTCATGTATGGTACCTGTCGGAAGAATTGTCCTCAGGATGAAATAAGCAGCCACTCAAGGAACCCACTTACTGAAATTATCTCATTGCATCAGAGGAAAGCAATCATGAAGCAAATTTATTTCAGTCCAGCTGCCCTTTGAGACTCATGAATGTCAAGTTTTTTTCCTTTTGCTTAATGGAAATTTTTGACAAGTTGCAGAGCTTTTCTAGGTCTCTAAGTCTCAGGAAGAATCTGATTATAGCAAAAAATTTTCATTCTGGTGAAATAGTCAAATCTTTTAACTGTGTTATATTTAAATGCCTCGTTTTCCTAGCTCAGTATTGCTTCAGATGTGGGAGGCTGCAGTAGGTGAGTCCTTGCTCCATTGCAGCTTAATTTCAGGATCTCTCTTTTATCTCATCCCTCATCTTCTTCCCTTCTCTCTCTCTCTCTCTCTCTCTCTCTCTCTCTCTCTCTCTCTCTCTCTCTCTCACACACACACACACACACACACACACACACACACACACACACGCACACACACACACACACAAATCACAAATCTCACAGTCTGGTTGTTTGGGACAGATGTCAAGGAAGGGCATAGTATTAAGTATAGGTTTTATACCCTTGACCTGTGCTTTGCCCAACTTTATACCTTAAAGAGATAATGTCCTTCAAACTTTTGTATTATGAAGGTTTTAGGGGATATAGCCAACAACAACTAGACTATGACAGCAGTAATAATTTGTTTATATTTTATTATTTTATTTATTGTAGTTTAGGTCTACATAGTTGTAATAGTGTTAACATTTATGGTTTTGTTTTCTTTTTTTTTTTTTGTATTAGGGTATTTGTATCCAGTGATACTCTGGGATTACTTCTTGCTCTGCACTCAAAAATCACTCCTGGTGGTGCTCCTGGTGCCATATCGAATGCCAAGGAATGAACTTGGGTCAGTAGCATGGAAAGCAAGTGAAATCATCTGGCATTTGTCTTTCTCTCTCTGATTTACTTTACTTAATGTGATACCTTCTAATTTCATCCAAGTTGCAGTGAACAATATGTCATCATATTTTCTTGTACTATGTATACCACAACTTTATGGCAACAATGATACTGTATTTATTTTTGTAATTAATTTTCTCCATTTTTAATAAGGTACCTAGGTTTTCAGTACTGTCAATGGTATGTTCTGACATGCTTCATTTCACACCACTTCCACTTACAGTGTCTGCTTCCCTTGATCAATGTCCAACAATTTCCTCCTGTTGGATTACTGGTCCTACCCTAATCAGTATTCATACTCCACCCTACAGTGTGATCTGGTGATGGGATTACCAGATCCCTCCCTATTTAGTATTCCTTTTCCATCCTAGGGTGTGGTATGGTTCTTCCAAAAAAAGCCTGGGTTTCAGAAAGGAAAAGGTTCATACTTTGGTCTTCCTCCACTAAGCTGCTTTCCTTCTTAGGAGAGGAAGGTTTGAGTGTTGGAATTCCTAGACCTCTTCTTGTACCATTTCACTGTGTGGATTATTTCCTGTGTCAATGTTTGCTTCCAGACCCGCAACTCACCAGATCCTAGTTTTGGAGCCTGGGGCTCTGTTTATATTCTCCTATTTTCCCCATTCCCTTTACCCTCAGTTATGTAAACACACTTTAATAAATTCAGTTCTATAGACTAGTTCCGTTACCTATGGACATATATTGCTCCCTTGTTGTGTATCTTTATATCCCACAAATTAAAGTGGTCATTCTGTAACTGTTCTTTTTCTTCTGATTGACTTTATTCAGCATGATACCCTTTAGTTCTATCCATATAGTAGCAAATTTTCTGGTTTCCTCTTTTCCTAGCCCTCTGTAAATTATGTAGTATATACAGACCATCTTGATTCATGCATCCACACTTGGGCATTTTAGTTGTTTTCTTATACTGTCTATTGTACTAAATGCTGCAATAAATATAACAGTGCATATATCCTTTTTAATTAATGTATTTGTGTTTTGGGTGGTGATGCCAATAAGTGGTATAGAGGGGCTAGAGTGATAGTAGAGTGGCTAGGCATTTGCCTTGCAAGCAGCCACCAAGGTTTAATCCCTGGCATCCCATGTGGTCTCCTGTGTACTGACAGGAGTAATCCCTAAGCATTGCCCTGTGTAGTCCCTCCAAAACAAATAAAGTGGTATGGATGTGTTGAACGGGAGTTTTTTTGTTCATACTTTTTTGAGAAATTTCATATTGCTTTCAATAGTGGTTAGAACAGAGGACATACTCACCAACTATGTATACATTCTAAGAAAGTGAATAAAATCTAGGACAACTAAATTATAAGAAAATAATATTCAATACCTTATGCAGGTATTGTTTGCCAGGCAGGATTTTATTTGCTTCTTTCATTGAATTTTTTGCAATACCTTACAAAACGGGCACATATTTTAGGCACGGTTGCTGATTCACACAGTGATCAGGTCCAACCAAGTAACTGACATAGCTGGGAGGGTAAAAATGACAAAATACTCCAGGTTATGCCTTTTCATGCCAGAGAGGACAGAGATTGTAAACTTAAAGAAATTAGTAGTGACGACTTACCAGGGGTTCATCAGTTCCAAGTCTCTGATATGTTGACTTGCTCAGGTTTTTTTTATTATCACTCTGGTCCACATCATAATCTTTGGGATAAGCTTCTCTGACTTTGTCCCTAATTTTAAAAATTAGAACCTATTAGATGATAAAGTTATTTATCATATATTATTCTTAATTTTTACTATCCAATAAAGTTGATTATTATTAATAATATTTTAATTAAAAATTACTGGATTTGGAAGTTATAAAGTATTTTTCTTTTCTTTTTTTGTTTGCTTGTTTGTTTTGAAGTTAGACCTGGTGATGCTCTGTCTATGCGCTCAGAAATAACTCCTGGCTAGGGGGACCATATGGGACGCAGGGGTCAGCAGCATGCACGACAAATGCCCTACTGCTGTGCTATAACTCCGACCCTGTGTTTTCCATTTTTTTCCAGTGTTGGAAAGACCACTTCTGAAAAACAAATTAACGTAGTTATGAAAATTAGCTATAGCACAAAACCCATCCTTATCCCAAAGGACATAATCTTATTTAATAATGCAGATTAGACACCTGCCATCTTACTGGCAGAAAAACAGCTCAGTTTCTCTAGAAAGCTCCAGAAGAAAACAATGGTCTCCAATATTTCCCAGGTAGTCCAGTCTGGGCTGATACCTCCCCTTTCTTCATGAACCACAAAAGCCCTTCACCGTACTCTATATCCTCCTACAAAAACAAGCCAGCTCCACAGCTTCACCATATAAAATTGTCAAGTTACCAAATTTGTTTCTGATTTATACCTCAAAATGTATAGTAGTATCACAGGAAATCTAATAGGAAAGTTACATTGCAGCATACTAAGCTCAGTAAACCTAAATAGTAACATAGGGGTTCAGCTAATACCAACTACAGCCCAGCAAAGTATTAGACATTGACTTTAGTAACACTGTGGAAAAATAGAACAATTTTTTTAATCTGATCTGTGTTGATCTAAGTTTTGATAATTCCATTTCCTTTATGTTGTAACACACAATATGAAGTAAATTTGTCTGTGTTTGCAAGGAGCCAGGCTATGGTGGTTGAAAATGGCAATATTGGTGAAGGGAAGAGCACATTAGTGAAGGGCTTGGTGTTTAAATATTTTTTGTTTGTTTGTTTTTTGGGTCCTACTACTGGCTATGAGCTCAGAAATCGCTCCTGGCTTGGGGGACCATATGAGACGCTGGGGGATTGAACCATGGTCCATCCTAGGCTAGTGCTTGCAAGGCAGACACCTTACCTCTAGCGCCACCACTCTGGGCCCTAGTGTTTAAATATTTAATGCCTGAAACAACTATATTCTGAATAACTTGGTAAATCATTTTTATAATACAAATTAAAGAAAATAAAAACAATGCAATTTAGTTACTAATGTTAAATTCTAAAGTCAGACATGGTGACATCTTAAAAAGGAAAATTTCTACTTTAAACATTTTTATTTACCATGAATTTTAATGACAATTTTTTTTTTCAAAATGAAAGCAGAGCATTTGTTTATATGGTTTTATGAAATGCTTTGCTTTTCTAAAGAGAGTCTAATGGATGTTGAAAAACATATAACTGAAAGTACAGTGTTTTTAAAGATATAATAAAGAGGGGTAGGAATGATAGTACAGAGGATAGGGCAATTGCCTTGTATGCTGGTTTGATCACCTGAGCACTGCAAGGAGTAATTCCTGAGTGCAAAGACAGGAGTAACCCTGAGCACAAGCAGGTGTGGCCCCAAAACAAAACAAGTTAGTGATATAAAAATCCTCAAACTCCCATGAAAAAGTAATAAACTAAGAAAAAAACCTCCTCTATTCCTCAAAGTGTTGAGAATAGGGGGAAAAAACTGACTTACCAGATAGCGATATTTATTTTAAAAAAGTTAATAAAATAAGCTTTTAAAAATAAAAATATAATAGAAGAGGTATGAAGAGATTTACAGCAGGTAGAACATTTGCCTTGCATGCAGCTGACCTGGGTTCGGTCACTGGCATCCCATATGGTCCTCCTGAGCCCACCAAAAGTGTAAAGCCAGGAGTAAACCCTGAGCATAGTCTGGTATGGTCCCCAAACAAACAAAATATCGTAGGAAGAAAACAATTCTTTATTTTCGGCTTGGGGCCACACCTGGCAGTATTCAAATCTCACTCATCTTCTATATACTACACTAGAGATAGAACTAATTTGACTGTGTCTTATCTTAACAAGTGTCTTATCTGCTATGCTATATTTCTTGCTCTGAGAAGAAAGTTCTATGAGCATTTTGACTGAAGGACTGGCTCAATAATACACTGGGCAGGGTGTTTGTATTGCAAGCTGCCAACCCAGGTTTAATCCCTACATCCCATGTGGTCCACCTCCCCCCAGCACTGCTAGATCCCCTAATCACAAACCAGGATTAAACCCTGAGCACTGCCAGGTGTGTCTTTTACATGCAAAAAAGGGAAAAATAGGGTCCGGAGAGATAGCACAGCGGTGTTTGCCTTGCAAGCAGCCGATCCAGGACCAAAGGTGGTTGGTTCGAATCCCGGTGTCCCATATGGTCCTCCGTGCCTGCCAGGAGCTATTTTTGAGCAGACAGCCAGGAGGAACCCCTGAGCTGGATGTGGCCCCCCCCCAAAAAAAAAACATAAAAAGGGAAAAATAAATATAAATATTTATTTATATATAACCAAAATATAAATATCTTGGTTGAGTGATAATAAATAATAAAAGAGGAGGAATTGGAAGTTTGGAGAAGAGGAAAATTATTCTAATAAAGCTTTCTTGGATGAGAAAAAGGAAGCTACATCCAAAACCCCCTCAAGATATATGTTGTTATTCAGGGACAAGAAATCCAAGAATTCAATTATCCACTTATCCATCCACTTGTCTGTTCATCCATGTGTTCATTTATTTAGAAAATATTTTTTTTTGTGGTTTTTGGGTCACACCCGGCAGTGCTCAGGGGTTACTCCTGGCTCCATGCTCAGAAATTGCTCCTAGCAGGCACGGGGGACCATATGGGACGCTGGGATTCGAACCGATGACCTCTTGCATGAAAGGCAAATGCCTTACCTCCATGCTATCTCTCCAGCCCCTAGAAAATATTTTTAAATATAGACTACATGTCAGATATTTTCTAGATGCAGGGGACATAATGGAGAACAACCATGCTGTGGTCCTGCTTTCTCAAAGACAAATATATTGAACAAGATAACTCTATTACATGGTGAGTGGAGACAGAGCTATGGAAGCAACTTATATATATATATATATATATATATATATATATATATATATATATATATAAAAAAATCTGGATGTAGTCCCCAGCAGATTTATGTAGAACCTGCTCTCCCATCACTACCCAACCATAATTCCACACTCAGCCAACAGTTTCAAATTACATGCTTGACTCCCACATCTGAACAGGGTGGTGAATTTTGCACATCATCAGGAAATTAGTCCAGTGTGGGGCGACAGAATACCAGCACATGAGCTCTTTGCTGTCAGAGATGAGTTGAAAATTTCAAAACAAGGCACTGAAATAGCTCAATGAATTTCATGCAAGTTTTGAATTTGAGATCACAGGTTTTATCTTTATACATTGTTGTTGCATTAAATAATTAACGATGGGGCTGGATGGTGGATGATGCCATCCAGCCCACATGGCTCTGCAACCTCCATGCAGCCGGCGAGTTCCAGGCCCAGGTGAAATTACTCACTCACACGCAGCCATCAGGAAGAATCATCTTTATTCATGCCCTTGCCACCACAGGTGTGTGGCCTATGTCAACCTTTTAAGCACAGCTATATTTTGCTAGCCCTGCATCTTATCTCCTGTTAGCCATCTTCCCTTTGGGCTCCATGCGGCCCAAAGATCCAAAAGCCAGGAAGCCAAGCCGGGCCAAAAGAGAAACGGCAAAAGGGCCGAATCCCCTGGCTCAGAGGTTTATCTATCCTTTTCCAGACCCCTCCCAGAAATGGGAGGTCTTGCAGGTAGTTACACCTATTATCCGGTTCCCAAAACTCCTCCCAGATATGGGTGGGTCTTGGGGTACACCACACATTGTCTCCTGAATACTGCATGGAGAGATCCCTAAGAATTAAGATAGCACCAAATACCTATTAGATATAGATATAGACATATCATATTTTTGGAGTGTTAAACTTCCTTTCATTTATTTTTAAAATTAAAAGTTTTATTTAAGCGGGCCCGGAGAGATAGCACAGCGGTGTTTGCCTTGCAAGCAGCCGATCCAGGACCAAAGGTGGTTGGTTCGAATCCCGGTGTCCCATATGGTCCCCCGTGCCTGCCAGGAGCTATTTCTGAGCAGACAGCCAGGAGTAACCCCTGAGCACCGCTGGGTGTGGCTCAAAAACCAAAAAAAAAAAAAAAAAAAAGTTTTATTTAAGCGCCATGATTACAAACATAGTTTTAGTTGGATTTCAGTTATATAAAAGGATACCCCCTTCACCAGTGCAATATTCTCACCACCAATGCCCCCCTTTCCAACCTCCCCCAATCCTTGCCTATATTTGAGCCAGACATTCTATTTCTCTCACTCACTACCATTGTCTTGATAGATGTCAGTGTAGTTATTTCTCTAAATGAACTCACCACTCTGTGGTAAGCTTCATACCGTGGGCCAGTCCTTTCAGCTCTTATCTCTATTGTCTCTGGCTATTATTACAATAATGTCTTATATTTTTTCTTAAATCCCATAGATGATTGAGACTTTTTATTTTTATTTTTTTGCTTTTTGGGTCACACTCAGCAGTGTTCAGGGATTACTCCTGGCTTTATGCTCAGAAATCTCCCCTGGCAGGCTCAGGGGACTATATGGAATGTGGGGGTCGAACCACCATCCTTCTGCAAGAAAGGCAAACAGCTTACCTCCATGCTCTCTCTCCAGCCCCTGAGACTATTCTTTATCTTCTCTCTCCTTCTGACTTATTTCACTCAGCATAATAGTTTCCATCCATGTATAGGAAATTTTTATGACTTTATTTCTCCTGATGGCTGTATAGTATTTCATTGTGTCATTCATCTATTGTAGGGCATCTGGGTTGTTTGCAAATTCTGGCTATTGTAAATAGCACTGCAATGAATATAGGTGTGAAAGGGTATTTGTATTGTGTTTTTGTGTCTCTAGTTTATATCCCTAGGAGTGATACAGCTGGATCATTGGGAGCTCAACTTCCAGTTTTTTGAGGAATCTCCATATTGTATCCCAGAAAGGCTGGACTAAACAGCATTCTCACCAGCAGTGAATGAGAGTTCCTTTCTCACCACATCTCTGCCAGTACTGATTGTTCTTGTTGTTTGTGATGTTACCAGTCTCTGTGGCATGAGATGCTACCTCATTGTTGTTTTGATTTGCATCTCCCTGATGATTAGTGATGTGGAGCATTTTTCATATGTCTTTTGACCATTTGTATTTCTTCTTTAAAATTTGTTCATTTCTTCTCCCCATTTTTTGATAGCGTTAATTTTTTTCTTGTTAAGATCTGTCAGTACCTTGTATATCTTAGATATTAGCCCCTTATCTGATGAATATTGGGTGAATAGTCTTGCCCATTCTGTGTATGGCCTTTGTATCCTTTAAGGTGCAGAGACACTCAGCTTAATATAGTTCCAGCTGTTTGTCTCTGCTTCCACTTGTTTGAACAGTGGTATTTTCTTTTTGAAGATGCCTTTAGTCTCAATGTCATAGAGTGCTTTACCTATGTGTTCTTTTATATACATATGTATACAATGTATACATTTTTACTTTTGTTTTTTGTTTGTTTTTTTGTTTTTGTTTTTTTGCCACACCCAGTGACACTCGGGGGTTATTCCTGGCTATGAGCTCAGAAATCACTCCTGGCTTGTGGGACCATATGGGACACCTGCGGATCGAACTGCAGTCCGTCTTAGGCTAGCGTGCACAAGGCAGACACTCCTTACAGCTTGCGCCACTTCTTCAGCCCCACATTTTTACATTTATTTTATAAAACGATATTTGCCTTTCTATACTTTATAATATTATACCTTTTTAAAAATGTTCTGATTAATCCACTAGTTTAGTTTTGCTTTTGTTTGTTTGTGGGCTACTCCCAGCAGTAGGGGTTACTCCTGGTTCTGCATGCAGGACTCACTCCTTAGCAATGCTTGGAGGACCATATGGGATGCTGATTATCCAAACCAGGTCAGTTGAATCAAGAAAAGCACACCACCCACTGTTATCATTGCTTAGCCCTAATTCCTTAAAGTGAATTCACAATGTATAATAGACCACAGGTTTGAAAAGGTCCGAGAGATAGTACAAGGCTTTTGGTGTTTAGCTTGCATGTGGTCAACCTCGGTTAGAGACCCAACACCATAAATGATCTCCTGAGTTCTGTCAGGAGTAAACCCTATGTACTTTCATGTGTAGAAAGGGAGGAAAAAAGAAAAAGTAAGAAAGAGGAAGGAAGGGAAGGGAAGGGAAGGGAGAGGGAAGGGAGAGGGAAGGGAGAGGGAAGGGAGAGGGAAGGGAAAGGGAAGGGAGAGGGAGAGGGGAGGGAGAGGGGAGGGAGAGGGGAGGAGAGGGGAGGGAGAGGAGAGGGAGGGGGGGGAGGAAGGGGAGGGAGGGGAGAGGGGAGGGAGGGGAGAGGGGAGAGAGGGGGGAGGGGAGGAAGGGGAGGGAGGGGAGAGGGGAGAGAGGGGGGAGGGGAGGGGAGGGAGGGAGGGAGGAAGGAAGGAAGGAAGGAAGGAAGGAAGGAAGGAAGGAAGGAAGGAAGGAAGGAAGGAAGGAAGGAAGGAAGGAAGGAAGGAGGGAAGGAAGGAGGGAAGGAAGGAAGGAAGGAGGGAGGGAAGGAAGGAAGGAGGGAGGGAAGGAAGGAAGGAAAGGAGGGAGGGGAGGAAGAAAGGAAGGAAGGAAGAATGAAAGGAGGAAGGAAGAAGAAAGGAAGGAAGAAGGAAGGAAGGCAGGTAGGAAGGAAGAAAGAAAGGAAGGAAGGAGGGAAGGGGGAGGGAGGGAAAAAAGGAAGGAAGCAAATTATTCCAACCCAGTGTCACATTTGGCAGCATCTGGAGACACTTTCTATTTAAAGCATCATATCTGATAGAAATAGATAGCTAGTTTTTGTCTCAGGTTAGAGGTCAGTAATGCTGCCAAACACTGTACAGTGCACCAAATAGCCCCACCCCACACTCCAACATAGAAGTTTCTGAATTCACAAATACCAAGTCGAAGAATGCACTAGGAACTGTTGCAAAAGTCTTTTATATGATATTTAACAAGCATGAGCATTTTATTTCATAAAAATATCCCCTCATTTACAATTTTATAGAGTTAACATATATTGCTATCTTTTAATTTTAATGGGAACTTTAAAATATTTTTAAATGCTATCTACTAGAACTCTAAATAAAACTTGTAATACTAAGTCCCAGCAAAAAAGCAATACGCAAAACCTGCTACATTGTCCTTATAGTATATATAGCACCTTAGATTAGGAAAATGGTCATCACTGACCAGCATTGGTCTGACCTGCAGACCAGCTTTTATGGATATTTTTCAGACATGTATTTGACACCAAGTTGTCAGCAGCCAACTCAAGGTCAAAGCAGCTTGAACAATGGTATTCCATGCTGCTGAATGTAGCAAGTGCTATATCTTCAATGCCAAGCATGTTGTTATAGCTGACAATCTTACTGGAAGGCAGGCCTCTAAAACTGCAAAGCAGCTTGTTTCTACTAAGGAGTTTGTTCTGTTAAGCCCAGAGCTGAATGCTGTGACTAATATTTTACATGAGAAACCTTCATTATAAGAGAAGAAATTTGTTGCTTCTACACTCCAATAAGAGAAGTTGCAGGAAAATAGAACTTGACATTGGGAGAAAGTTGACAGGACAGGCTCATAGCAGTCAACTGTATAAACAGGAATATGAACCATGATGCTATTGTCATAAATATCACTTGAACTTATTTTAAAGGTGTTCAGTTGAATTTCAGAAAGCAAAGACCAGATGAACATCTCTGTGAAGAAATGATCAACATATCAAGCCAGTATACAACTTCTTTTCTGGTCACAATCTTATAGTTCTCTGAACTCCCCCCATCCCCAATCTTCAAATCTCCAGCGTTGCCCTGTCGATGTACCTTCATTTTTTTACCACACAGAGAAAAGTATAGGAATTACTCCTAACTCTGAGCTCAAGAATTAATTTTGGCAGTGCTCAGGGGACTATATCAGATGCCCAGGATCTAACCTAGGTAGGCTGCATGCAAGGCAATCACCCTACCCATTGTCCATTGCATTATCTCCTTGGACCCAGTCAATTGGTTTATGAGTTTGGATTTACAAGTGTTAGTAAACAATATCTGTGAGTTCCATTAAAAAAAAAAACAGGGGCTGGAGAGATAGCATGGAGGTAAGGCGTTTGCCTCTCATGCAGGAGGTCATCGGTTCGAATCCCGGCGTCCCATATATGGTCCTCCCGTGCCTGCCAGGAGCAATTTCTGAGCCTGGAGCCAGGAATAACCCCTGAGCACTGCCGGGTGTGACCCAAAAACCACAAAAAAAAAAAATCATAAGTGAGTACAAGTCTCAACAAACTTGATTCAGAGCTTCTTATGCAGGAGTCTGCAATTTCCTTCAGACTCCCCTAGTCATGTAAACCCAGTTCTGATGGAAGGCAAGAATGACATTAGGTACTAAGATTTTTCTATTAGGAAAGGGTTCAAGTTATACTCCAAGATTTCAAGTCTATGTGGAGAATGCAAAATGAGATCGCAAAGCAACAGGTATCTTTTATATTGATTTTAGTTATATTCATTAATAAATTTTTGTTTTGGAGTCAGAACCATTGTTACTTATTGCTTCCTCCTGGCTCTGAACTTGGGATTATTTGTGAAAGGACTCAGAGAGCCATTTAGGCCATTGGAGAATCAAACCAAGTTCAGACACAGGCCAGGCAATTGTCTTATCCATTGTACTATCTCTCCAGATCCTGAATTTGCCTCCTAATTGGACACAGGGATGATGATAATTTTAGTTTTGAGATCATAGTTACTGAGGAGATACTGCTAACTTTGTGCTTGGGGAAAAGGGGAATGGTCACTCCCAGAACTGCTCAGGGAACCATGCAACACCCAAAATCATCCTCAAGCTTCCAACATGAGAAATGTACATTCTAGCCTTTAGAACTATCCTCCCAAGTCCCAGAGATTATTTTTTATTCATCTTTATGATCTAAGTGTATGCTCATTTTATGTGTTCATTTAATCTTAAATAATTGATGAAATGACTTATATTTTGTTACTGTCACGTTAATATAAACACTGAAAGCAAATTCTGTCAAATGTGTCCATAAAGAGAAGAATATCGTAGCTCACATTTCAAAAACACACATAAAGAGAGAATGGTTATGCATAGAGATGCTAGTTATTTCTAACAAATTTCTGTCTCCAGAAGCATTATAAATCTATTTTCTGAATTTGAAACCTCTGAACATACATATACATAATACTGATTGTAAATGAGATTGATTTAAGCAATATCTGACATAAAACAATGAAAATCCAAGCTTTAGTTTCTGGTTCCTTCACAAGAGACATATTTTCTTTGCAGATTTTAAAGATGTTAAAGTCATTAAGACTCCAGATGGCAGAATACATTAATTTTAAATTTTAGAATTATTAATGGAATCTTAACTATTCTGTCAGCCATTATATTTTCTTATTTAAATCAAACCCATATAAGAAGAGGAATATATCTTTTCTACTGACTTTTATAATGACCTGTTATTTAGCACTTTAAAAGAAAATTATCTTTGAGAGTGCTGTTATTTCTTACTATTAAAGGCGTAAAAATAAAACAAAGACTGCAAAGAAGCATTTAACAGTCCTCTCTAAAGATTTTATAGGCAAATGATTTAAATTCCAAGTAACATTATTTGGTGGCACATCAATTAAATTAATAAATAAAAACTTTCAGATGTATTTGCACTCATAAAGAAAACTATGCCCTTGGGTGAAATGGTGACGTTTCAGTTTTGTGAAGTGGGACTTTGTTTTTAAATTGTCTTATGCTGTATAAGATTTGAAACCACCAAATTCTAAGCCTAAATGGCACTAAAAAGAAAACCATTTGCTGGAGACAGAAAATTGACATTTTTTTCTTCTCAGCAGTGCTATGCAAATAAGATCCATCAGTACTATGAATATTTTTTTTATAGAAAGTTCTTTAAATCAGGAACTGGAGCGAAAGCACAGCGGTAGGGCATTTGTCTTGCACAAGGTTGACCCAAGATGGACCTGGATTCGATCCCTGGCATCCCATATGGTCCCCCAAGCTAGGACCAATTTCTGAGTGCATAGCCAGGAGTAATCCCTGAGCATCATTGGGTGTGGTCCCAAAACAAACAAGCAAACAAAAAAGAAAGTTCTTTAAATCAGGAGGGTTCATGAATAATATTGGAAGAAAAGAAGAAGCATAAAATAGGAGCCTTTGTCTTTCTAAACACTTTAAATGTTAATATATGTTATCAGTCTGATTCATAGCCTAATATCTGAAGGGAAATGTACAGTATAATTGAATAACCCATGTGGGACATTTTTAGAGGAAAACAATATGAAATACATAGGAGTGATGAAAAACAAAACTTTATACAAACCAAGTTCAAGTATTCAACACCTACATCTATGAATCTATGACTCAACAACTACATCTCAAATATCATCTAGTCCTTGATACTTTTCAGAGTTGCTTTAGTTCTATCTTTCAGAAGCAGGTTATGTTAACTGTTCAAAGTAACTTTGGGTGGTGAAAGAAACAGCTTTGAGCCTGGAAAGATTGCCCCATGGATGGAACACATGCTTTACATGTGGAATCCCAAGTGCTTTATTCCAGTTTCCATACTGGATAATCCCCATGCACCACCAGCACCTGTGAGCACTGCTAGGTATGAGGAAAAAATTAAAAATAAATAATAAAAAATAGAGACCATGAAGAGTATATCACAGAATAGTAACGGTTATAATACAAAGAACCTTGATAATGTATCTAACATGAGTTATGAAAATGAAACTGGCCCCTTGCAAAAAAAAAAAAAGCAAACACCTAATTACATGTCTAAACGTGATAGTCTAAGATGACTTAAATATCCAGACCTGGATAATTTTATTTATTTACTTAAGAGTAACACCAAAAGGGGCCGGAGAGATAGCATGGAGGTAAAGTGTTTGTCTTGCATGCTCTGCAAGGTCATTGGTTCGAATCCTGGCATCCCATATGGTCCCCCGAACCTGCCAGGAGCGATTTCTGAGCCTGGAGCCAGGAATAACTACTGAGCACTGCCGGATGTGACCCAACCCCGCCCCCCCCAAAAAAAGAGTCACACCAAAAGATCGTATTAGTCCACTTCAATGAAGACTTCTGTGAATCTGAGTAAGCAATGGGCATTGACTAGATAATAAAACGTTCTTTGGTTTGAAATAAATTCATTTTATTCACATCAGAAACAGATTGAGCTAACCTTTCTTCTGGAATATAATCTAAATATAGAATAGGTTTTCATTATTAGGAGAAATATATGAATAAGCAATTTTTTCTCTTTTTTTTATCAAAATGCAACAAGTGAAAAGAATTTGAAATTTTAAATTCTGGCAAAATCAGAATTGTCAGAGTGACAATCTCCAAATTGTATGATAAGCAAATATTAAAAGATGTTGCACATAGCCAACCTGGGTTCAATGTCTGGAACTCTATATGGTCCCCTGAGCCAGCCAGGATTGATTCCTGAGTACAGAGTCAGGGGTAATCCCTGAGAACCTTTGGGTGCAAGCTCACACATGTGCGTGTGCGTGCGCGCACACACACACACACACACACACACACACACACACACACAAGCTATAGCAAAAAATCTTGGCAAGGAGATCAACTCTAGACTGGAGGTGAAAACCTAGAGAGCTAATTAAATCGCATATCCATATTTTCATACTTACAGAGATAAATGAGTTTTTTTAAAACAATGGACAGTGCTAGATTAAATAACACTAAAATATTTAAAGAAAATCTATTGGTAAAGCACTCACAAAGTTCAGTAGCAAAAACAAACAAACAAGAATTACAAAATAGAATAAGATATACTAGTGGCTCTTTAGAATATTTTGTGTTTTTCCCTGACAACTAAATACTCTCTTATACAGTGACGATTCTAACCACTTTTTATCTTCTCTTTATGAGCTGTTCAACAAGGAATTTTGTTTTTCCCTGACAACTAAATACTCTCTTATACAGTGACGATTCTAACCACTTTTTATCTTCTCTTTATGAGCTGTTCAACAAGGAATTTTGTTTTTCCCTGACAACTAAATACTCTCTTATACAGTGACGATTCTAACCACTTTTTATCTTCTCTTTATGAGCTGTTCAACAAGGAATTTTGGTGAAAGAGTCCCCCAGTTTAGTGCTTATGATTGAACCATGTCATGGGGATTATTGGACTTGTTCTTATGGCCCCCATATGCACCAATAACGCCATGTGGCATTGCTCCTTTTTTGCATAGGCACATTAAAATGAGAAAATACTATACATACAAATAAGATCCTATCTAATAGAGATTGGAATACACAAATCTTGTAGTGCAAAGGGACCTTACACCCTGAACATTGACCTAATGACCTGGCACAGGCCTCAGAAGAATGGGCATTCTTCATTCACCCCTGATCTAGAGAAGACATCCACAAAATATCCAGATTTGTCTATAACATCACCTGGAAGCAATCCTCTACCACGGAAGACCCTACCACTGCTCAGACATCGACCTCCTCAAAAGAGACTTCCCTTAACACTGAGAAGACTTAACAACAACGACCTGCTTACAGGACAGGGCTTCCTGCATTGCCCTTTAATGGTGAGGTGAAATGAGAGGACGCTCCACATCTTGACTTCTATGTAGGATATGCAGATTCCAGGATCTTTAATACAGAAACATGACACCAACAACAGAGACTGTATGAAAAGTGTGTTCACACTACGGACAATGTCTTGGATTGGACGATCTAACTTGCCTGGAGCCTAGAGTTGGTCTTATGCCAGGAAACTTCAGGGGTAGGGTCTCTTTGTATTTAGGCCAAGGTTATTCCTTTCCATGCCTCTCATATTTTGGTGGGCCTATGCAAACAACAATTGCCACTCTAACAACGTTTTTACTGTGCTCCTTTAACTCTAATCCTTAAAAAAAATCCACTTAAAATTTGAGGTTAACTTAAGCTAATATGCATGTACAGGGAAATGTAAAAAATACTATGCCTCTAATGTTTAAGGAGTTACATAAGTTTTATGGCTTTAGATTGTCTTGTGTGCTGTTAAGAAATATTATAATGTGTTACAATCTGGGGACTTGAGGGACAAAGTAATTGTACATGGATTCTATTTTGTTTGTCTTAATGTTCTTTGGCTGAAAGTTCAAAGTTAAGATATCAGCAAGGGGACTTCTGAGAATTATGATATGGGTGATTGTCCTTCCACTGTAACTTTACCTTGTCCTCTTTCTTTGCATCTTTGTTCTCATAATTAAAAATAAAAAAATTTTAAAAAAAGACATACTAGTGGCTAGTTGGCATGTAAAAATATGTTCAGCTTAATATCAGGGAAATGGAAATTGAAACAAAAGTGATATATCAACTCTAGGTGTGACCTAGAATAAAGTGGCCATACTCAGAAAAGAAGAAAGAAAAGGCTATAATACAAATATAAAGATAAACATCAGGACTCCATGACACTTACACTTGACAATACCCTAGAAACCTACATTAAAAAGCTTGAGGCTAGTCAGAAAGTCCCAAGTGGAGGTAGTTTGGGAAAAGCCCTATAAAACCTTTAACTTTGTAAAGGCAAACAGCAAAAGCAAATATTCTTCATCTTAGGGATTTCTCTACATCCCATTATAGGATGTGTACTTTAACCTCATAGAAAATGAAAAATAGAAAATTCAAAATGAAAAATCTCTCTGCATTATAGGAGAGAGATTACCATAGGTAACCTGATACACAAAGAAAAATATAATTCCTGTCTTTCTTTGACCATCATTACAATCAGGAAATGTCTAACTTTTAAGTCCTGTGTTTACCAAATTTAAGTATAATCACAGAGCCAGGGGTACACCATGAGCGTTGCCAGGTTTTGTTCAAAAATAAAAACAAGTAAACAAAAAAGTAGAAATTATGTCATTTCTGCACTGAAACATTAAAACTGTTATACCATTCTAAACTCTTCCCACTCATTCAAGCAATTGATATTTTGTAGAGCAGAGGTTTTCTGTTTCTGGTCCAAGAACCATCATATATATATATATATATATATATATATATATATATATATATATATATATCAAGTTTCCAGCAACTTGCAAATGAAGTTACTGCTTCTTAATACAAAGTCTTCCTGGATCCTTTAGGTACACTAATATATCGCTACATAAATATTTTCTTATTAAAATTATTTCTATTTCTGCTTTAGTGTTAGTTCATAAGTGTATGAAGGTTGAAAAATGTCTATGGAGATTAATTCAAGTGTCAAATAGGATGCCTACTAGCTAACAAATGCCTATGACTTTGTATATGCATTATGTGTATGTCACTAACATTTTTGGAACTATTTTAACTTAGAAATCAGTTCTAGAGGCCGGAGTGATGGCACAACGGTAGGGCACTTGCCTTGCATGCAGCTGACCCGGGACTGAAGCGGTTTGATCCCCTGGCGTCTCATACAGTCCTCCAAGCCAGGATAAATTTCTGTGCTCATATTCAGGAGTAACCCCTGAGTGTCACCGAGTGTGGACCAAAATAAAATATATATATCAGCTTTAGAAGTGGGAGTGTACTATTCTAATAAAAATCTAAAATGAAAACAAAATGAAGGCATTGACTATAGTCTAGGAAAATAACTGAAAATTTATATCAGAGTTTAGAAAGGACAAACAATTCATAAGCACACAGTCAAATCATGTATCTAGAAAGACTGGCAAAAATTGCAAAACATTAAATTTGTATGAAAATGTTATTTACTATTTTTTAATATTGTTGGCTATGTGAGAAATGATTTTAAACAGTACAAGTTAATATTTCACTTATATTGAATGATCTATGTCTGATGAGTTTTTTTGTTTTGTTTTAGGGCAACACCCAGTGATGCTCAGGGATTACTCCTCGCTCTGCACGCAGAAATCACTCATGGCAGTGGTCAGGGAACCATATGGGAAGCAGAGGATCAAACGAAGGTGGGCCTTGTGCAAGGTAAATGCCTTAACCACTGCACTATTGCTTGGGCCCCTGGGATAAAGAAAAAAGATATATATTCAAGAACATGTTTCTCATGCTCACCAATTATAACCAATAACAACATAAAGCTGATTCCGAGAGAGCAGTAAAGAGGTAAAATGAAGTGCAGATCATCTTTTTCCTTCTTGGGCTAGTTAAAGTTGAGTGTTTCACTTGTAGCCAAAAGAATTCTGAGCAGTAGACATCATTTCATAGAGATACCACAGATTGATAAGGTAACATCCCAGATAAAATCAGCAAAGTTAATAGTTCTGGCTCTGACACTATTAAAACCCATGGACCTAAGTATCCCAGTATCCACAGACTCAACTTTGTTGTTGTTGTTGTTGTTTTAAACAAAATGCCACTAAATCCCATATTCCTTTTACCTCTCTCTTCTCTATTTACACCCTAGCCTAGAAAATGATCAATAAAAGAAATCATGCTTGAGAAAAGACACTCGTGTCTATCTGTGAAAGATTACAAGAATATTTAGGCAAAAAACAGGTCAGGTGAGTGTTTTCTGTGACTCAGTGAGAGAAGGTCCCAAGAGCTTAGAATGGTGGAGCAGCAAGAGCTGGGTTGGGGCCTGAGAGAAAATCAGAAGCCTTTTCTATTTGTCATGAACTAATCAGCCCTGTAATGCCAGTCGTCGCGACCCACTTGCCAATGCGGAGGAGCATCCGAGGAGGGCCTGGAAAGCTGTGACTGGAGAGTCCTTATAAATTGGAAATTTGAAAATAGAGAACCCAAGAAACTGAGGAAGAACAAGAAGTTGGAAGTCCAAATCAAGACTAGATAATCCACCAACATCTACTTCTATCACCTCTTCAATCATCCGAGGCACGAAATCTTTCCTAGAAGACCCATATTTCCATTATAGCACTAGTATAATTTGTGCTTTGTTAGAGCAGTGATTTAATAAGCAGAGAATTTCTTCCTACAAAAGTTTGGGATCACCAAATATCATAGTCATTTAAGAAAAAGGATCTGGATTTTCATAACCATAATCCCCTATACAGCTGTTCTTATTTTTTGTTTTCTTTTGGGGGGGCACACTCGTTTAATGCTCAGGGGTTACTCCTGGCTATGCGCTCAGAAATCGCTCCTGGCTTGGGGGGGCCATATGGGACTCCAGGGGAATGAACCTTCGTTTGTCCTAGGCTAGCACTTGCAAGGCAGATACCTTACCTCTAGCACCACCTCTCAGGCCTCATTTTTGTTTTTTTGTTTTTGTTTTTGTTTTTGTTTTTGTTATTATTGTTCTGTTCTTATTTTTTTACTCTATCTGATTAATTTTATGTAGTCATCTTGACTGAACTTGAGATTTAATAGTATCGTCCACAAGACTCAACTTTCTGAAAATCAGTTAGTGTTTTCAGAAGTAATGTCACTAATCTACTAAGTACAATCCAGTTGGGGACTAAGCAGGAGGCCACACAGTGTAAGTCCCTGGGCAGCTGCTCAGCCCATTGGCTTCCTTCAGCTCAGGCACCGAGTTCTACTCAACTAGAGGCTGAATTCATGAGCCAGCTGTTCCACATTTATGTGAGACAGGCTTGGGCTTCTGCAGAGGTGGCCCCAGGACCATATCTATTCTTGTCTCGTTTCTCATATAATCCTGAACCAAATCCATTTTCTTTCTACCCCACACTGGGAGAAGCCTGTCTTTGGACTCACTGTCTTTATACTGAGAATTGCTTCCTTTTTTCGGTGGAGTGCTGAGCTAGGCCTACCCAAAGCACAAATAGCTTATGAGAGCACCTTGAAACCAAGGTGTCAATTCTGCCCATGAACCAAAGAATTAAGAGTCAGCCCCAGAAGGTGAAGGAGCAGATATACATGGCCCTGAGCTTCTCAGCAGGACACTTTCAGCTGAGGATCCAGCAGGCTGGAGACTGAGATCTATGGTGCTGGAGATTTCCAAGATGCTCTCCTCCTCTGCAACCTCAGGCACCCGCTGCTCTTGAATTCGAGCCATGACTGCTGGGTGGGTACACAAGTGTCCACTTGGGAATTTTTATTTATATTCCCTCTTCCCAATAAATGTAATCTTTTTTTGTCTCATTTACTTACAATAAAGGATGTTTTTATAGAAAAGAAAAAAGGCAGAGGTACTTGGACACAATGATAAACCAGGCACCACAAGGAAATCCCTATCCTATAACACCACTTTACAAGAGTTAGTCTTGCAAATGAAACTGCTCTATTTTTAGATAATGTCAGTTGAGTGAAATTAAGTGGTCAAGACACCACAATTCTATAATCACTAGCTTACAGGAAAAGAATACAACTAGAATTTTATAGGAAAGTGTAGCTTTCAAAAAAATATAGATAGGGATAAAGGATTGCAGAGTCTACTGGATTTCATCTTGAACCAGATAATACAGGGTGCTTTTCCCAAATTACTATGTTTGAACATATTTGTGGGTCTGTGTGTAGGTTAAGAAATAAGAATGTAAGGCAGATTAAAAATAACTTTGGCATAGGATCTACTATTAAAGAACACGGACAAGAATGAAAGAGTGGTTAAACCAAACAAACATGAATAGTTTGGCTATTTTTTTGCTCAACAAACTAGTAATTAAAAAGATATTTTTAAAACCTTATAATAAACCATTTCCAGAGACTCAGATTCTGTAAGAGATAAAGTAGTGTTTTTAAATTCTGATAGTTTAGAGAATATTTGCTACAGGGGGTAAGTTATGAAAAATAATTTAAATTTTTTCCTTTTTTGGGGGGGACACCCATTTGATGCTCAGGGGTTACTCCTGGCTAAATGCTCAGAAATTGCCCCTGGCTTGGGGGGACCATATGGGATGCCAGGGGATTGAACTGTGGTCCTTCCTTGGCTAGCACTTGTAAGGCAGACACCTTACCCCTAGCGCCACCTCTCCAGCCCCAATAATTTAAAATTTTAAGTGATTTTTGTATTCCTATATTTTAGCTTATGTTTTTATTATGGTAAATGTTAAGGTGTAAAAGAGAAAAAAATTAAAATAACAAATAATCTCTAACTCCTGCTTTGAGTACTAGTGTGTGTGTGTTGCTAGTATCATTCTCCTGTCTCTATAGGGGGAGATCCAAATCAAAACAACAATGAGGTACTGTCTCATGCCACAGAGATTGGCATATATCACAATAACAAGATCAGTGCTGGCAGGGATGTGGCAAGAAAGGAACTCTAATTCACTGCTGGTGGGAATGCTGTCTAGTCTGGCCTTTCTAGAACAATATGGAGATTCCTCAAAAAACTGGAAATTGAGCTTCCATATGATCCAACACTACCACTTCTAGGGATGTTCCCTAAGAACACAAAAACACAGTGCAAAAATGCCCTCTTCACTCCTATGTTCATCAAAGCTCTATTTACAAAAGCTAGAATCTGGAAACAACCCAGATATCCAAAAACAGATGAATGGCTAAAGAAATGGTGGTACATCTATGCAGCTGTTAGGAAAAATGTAGTCATAAAATTTGCCTAAACATGGATGGATATGAAGACTATTATGCTGAGTGAAGTGAGTTAAAGGGAGAGAAATAGACACAAAATAGTCTCATTAATCTGTGGGAATTTTGGGGGGGTTGGTTTTTGGGTCACACCCAGCAGTGCTAAGGGGTTACTCCTGGCTCTTCACTCAGGAAACGCTCCTGGCAGGCTCGGGGGACCATATGGGGTGCCAGGATTCGAACCACCAACCTTCTGAATGCAAGGCAAATGCCTTACCTCCATGCTATCTCTCAGGTCCCCTAATCTGTGGGATTAAAAAAAATAATAAAAGACAGCATGGCAATAATACACAGAGGCAATAGATATGAGGGCAGGAAGAACCAGTCCATGATATGAAGCTTACCACAAAGAGTGGTGAATGCAGTTGCATAGTTAGTAAAATAACTGCACTGACAACTAACATGACACCAATAGTGGAGAGAGAAATAGAATGTTTGTCTTGAATATAGGCGGGGTGTGGAAGGGAGAGGAAAATGTGGGGCATTGGTGTCAGGAAAGTTGCACTGGTGAAAGAGGGCATACATTCTATGATTGAAACCCATCTATGAACATGTTTGTAATTATGATGCTTAAATTATGTTTGGGGTTTTTTGTTTTTTTGGGGGGTGTGTGTCACACCGGCAGTGCTCAGGGGTTATTCCTGGCTCTGTGCTCAGAAATTGTTCCTGGCAGGCTTGGGAGACCATATGGATGCCAGGATTTGAACCACCATCCTTCTGCATGCAAGGCAATTGCCCTACCTCCATGTTATCTCTCCAGTATCTAAATTATGTTTAAAAAACTAGAATTTCTGTCTAGCAAAAATCTTCAAAAAGTAACCTAGCTTAGTCCTAGGTAATGTGAAGAACTCTAAAAACAATAGTGGTAATGGGTAGGGAATTTACCTTGAATACAGTCAACCCAGATTCAATCTCTGGCATCTGATATGGCACTCAGAGTCTGCCAGGAGTGAAAACTTGAGTGCAGTCAGGAATAAACACTACTGGGTATGGCCCCCAAAAATTGGTAGTTAAATACAGAAGTGGGGGGGTGAAAAATACAGAAACTAATGTAGCACAATGAAATTCATCTCCACTTTTTACTTCAGTACAATAAGGAAATCCTGATACTTGAAGTTCAGTTCTCCTTTGAATGTGGAGTACTTGTATATGTCCAGACATCCTAAGAGTGTCTAAAGAATGCTATGGATAGTACTTTATTTTTCCCCTTCACCCAAAAATTTTGTGTGAAAAACTTTAAAACCTATCCAACAATTATTATTTTATATCTGATTATTATATTATATCCAAAATTATTATATTTTAATTTTTTCTTTTGTGTGTGTAATAGAGGAAATAAATTGCCCAGGTTCTTTTATTTAGGACATAAGCAGGAGAAAAAAGTAATTAAAATTATATATATGTGTATACATGTGCATATATGTATATATATGTGTGTATATATGTACATATATATTTAACCAGAGCCTTAAACTCATTGTTGCCATAGAAATCAAAGCATGAACATAACTATGGAGACTGGAAATTTTTTAATTTAAATTTTCATTTAGGTGTTTTCTAGGGACTGCACATGGGAAGGCTCTTCACACTCAAAATCTCACTCACACCCACTGTATCTTTCCTTTGAAGATGTTTGCTTTTTTTCCTTTTCTTTCTCCTCATTGCTCTTTAGTCTCTTTCTTTCTCTAGTCTCATTACTTTTCTGTTCTTTTTACTTCTGCCTCTTACCTTCTTTTCTCCTACTCTGTTTATAATATGTCCAACTTTGTTCCTATGCTTGTTCTCATACTTGCCCATTTCCTTTTCTCTTTACTCTTTCCCAGGCACCCAGGAACACAAAAAGTAGCTCACCAGGAATTCACCAACACACACTTGGAATATTTCTTATCCTGGGAGCGGAGGGTGAGGGAACCCTTGCGTTCCAGCAAGTCCGTGGGTCCCGCTTCCAACCAGTAATGCCTACCACAAGAAGTGGCACAGCTATCCATGGGGACCTCTAAGATCTTCCCTCAGCACTAGCACTCCTTTGCCTATCAGCAAAATTCTGAGTCTCTCGTTGCCTAAGCAACTGGGGGGCGGAGCCAGTAGAAGAGGCGGGGTTACTGATGGGGTTGAGCCCTCACTTGTCAACACTGGATTCTGAACCATTAGTTGATTAGTGACTACATTTCCCAGAATGCACTATAGGGAGTACATCCAAGTCCGGCGAGAGAACTGCAGATTAGGATCTGCATCTGATCCTAGGTACGCATGGAAGAAAAGAAGACATTTCTGGTCAGGTAAGGGTCTAAAAAGCCGCAGGGATCTGTCCGAACTGCCCTTACGGAAGTTCTTTGCATATCCCCATTTGTCACTGAACCATTTTCTTAGGAGTTATTAAAGTTTCATTAAAAGGGAGCAAGAGATCACTCCTTAAATCTTAAAATAAGTCACATCTATGCATTTCTGAGTGGAATCATTCCATCAATCCGCTAAAACGCCTGAAGATGTTAACTGGCAGGTTCAGCTTCATCTGCTCTCTTGGCATCAATTTCTTCCTCTGATAAATGAAGAGGAAAATAGAGCTGTGAGATAGAGAGGTAGACCCAAGAATCTAAGATCAGTTCCCTAAAACTTGATAAGTTCTCAAAAAAATTTAACTTTTAGTATCTTGTGACAACACAAATTCACATTATTGTGTTTTGAGTTATGTGAGAAACTTTAAGTTATTTAAGCATCACCTTCATAAAAGCATCCACTAGTTATTTTAGAAAAGGAAGATGTTTATTTCACTGTTGACCAAGAAATATTAATAAACACATCTGAATTTTCCTTTCTCTACCCTCTCTATTGAAACTGGAGTATTTAATGAACTGAATTGTAGATGGATTTCTTGCTGATACAGCTTAGTGAACATGGCATCGCATCAGTGTTTAATAAACAAATAAAAATATTAAATTTAAAAAAGAGGAGGTGGAGAGATAGCACAGCTGTAGGGTGTTTGCCTTGCATGCAGCCAATCCAGGATGAACCCGAGTTCGAACCCCAGCATCCCATAGGGTCCTCCTGGCCTGTCAGGAGCTATTTCTGAGCACAGAGCAAGGATTAAACCCTGAGCGCCTCCGGGTGTGACACAAAAACAACTTTTTTTTTAATATTATTATATTTAGCTGGGTTTCCTTGCATTTTAGAAGCATTCTACTTTTACAAAGACCAGGTGCACACAAAAATTTAAACTTTTTTTTTTTGTTTTTGGGTCACACCCGGCAGTTCTCAAGGGTTCCTCCTGGCTCTCTGCTCAGATATCACCCCTGGCAGGCACAGGGGATAAACTTATTTTTTTAAGAGAGAAATTTTATTTTATAAATTCAGGGGATAAACTTATTTTTTAAGAGAGAAATTTCATTTTATAAATTAAATATCTGGATTTGGCAAAGATTTCTTACAGCACTGTGAAATCTTTTTCAGTTCTCTTAAGAATGGGCACTTCCTGTTAATCATCACATATATATGATATATATGTATATCACATATATATTTATGGCTCACACTTAAATCATTGCTGCTGTTGTTGTTTTGGGGCCACACTCAGTGATGCTCAGGTGTTACTTCTGGTTCTATGTTCAGGAATATCTCCTGGCAGTGTTCTGTTGACCTATATATGGGCTGCAAGGCAAGTATCTTGACACTGTATTATTTATCCAGCTCCTTTCAATTTTCTTTTAGGGGGCTACTCTTGGCAGTGTTCAAAGCTTACACCTACCTCTACACTCAGTGATCACTCCTGGAAGTGCCTGGGAATATATGAGGTGCCAGTGATTGAACCTGGGTTGGCCACATGCAAGGCAATATCCCTTCCTACTGTGCTCTCTCTTCAACCTCCTTAAATGCTTATATATATAAAATCAGGATTCACTTACTATGGCAAAGTAAATGAGAGATGTCTGGTTATCTTCTGCTTTCTTAATTTACTTCTTTTCTCTCCCCTTCTTTTCATTCCCCCTTCCCAATATTTCCTCATCCTCTTTTTCTTCTATTTATTGAGAAGTAGATTTTAGAGTTGTAATTTATTACTGAGTAAACAAAATAATCTGGTAAAATTCAAGGTTTGTGTAAAGTAAAAAAAATAAATAAGACTTAAAAACCAGGACTCAAATTTATAGGAATCAACTCATATTTAATGACCTTGGAACTTTCAGAGTCAACTATGAGAAAAACATTTCTCTTTTCCTATAACTACTCAAAACTAACAATCATTTTGAGAATAGATTTTAACCTTGAGTTTTATTCCTCTGTGCCTCTAATTTGAATTGCAAACCTACTAGGTATGAATTTAATCAGAACATTTTATTAGCTAATATTGATTAAGTGCAGTCATGCATTATTTCTGGAATGCGTACCATTAGCATAAGAAATTAATTTATTAAATATTCAGGGGATAGTATTCTATAATTCAGCATTTCCCTTATATTCATATCTAATCTAATCAATAAGTGAAACTTTGGGGCATAATTATCCATAACTATTGTGATGAAAGTTTAATATCCTGCATTAGCAATGGTATGCTTTAAAATAAATGTAAATTAGAGATATATTTAATATCTTACAAGTTGGACATCTTTCATTATTAAAAAATAAAATATTGGGCCCAGAGTGGTGGCACAGTGGTAGGATGTTTGCCTTACATGCAGCTGACCTAGGACTGACCACGGTTCTATCCTCAACTTCCCATATGGTCCTCCAAGCCAGAAGCAATTTCTGAGCTCAGAGCCAAGAGTAACTGTGTGGCCCCCGCTCAAAATAAATAAATAAATAAATAAATAAATAAATAAAATATAAAATGAAATATACACTTTCACAAATGATCAAAACCCTTGATTGATTGCAAATCAGCTTTTGATGGGGCTGGAAGGTGATGAGATGGAAGATGACGTCTTTCTCCTCCAGCTCGGATCACTCGTCTGCCGCCCAGTTCAGCTGGCGGGTCTGAGGGTTCAGGATAGTGGCAGGTAGAAAACTCACAGGCAGTAAGGCTTTAGGAGATATCAGCTTTATTCAGTGGATAAGGCTGAAGAATCCCCAGCCTTCCTCAGACCCTTGATTTATAGACAAGAATCAGGTACCAACCTAGGGTGGGAGCAGAATACCAAATAAGAAATAATCCAATATACTATTACTAGACCATACCCAATAGTGGGTACAATAATTGATTAGGGTAAGATCAGTAAGATAGTAATCTTATGGAAATGTATTCATATATAACACTTGATTTCCTCCATTTTCTGGGCTGCTTTAATTCTTGACCTCTTCACTATTTATTAGCAGTAAGGGTGAGAAAATTTAGCTACCAATTAGAAATTCTTAAAAGAGGAATTTAGGGACCTCCCAGCACATCACAAAAGCCTCAAGCACAGAAAGGCTGGTGAGAATAGACTCAACTCCCCAAACCCTATCTCGCGGACCCTAGATTGGCAGGGTGGTATGTAGGGACCACCCCCTCAGACATCCAGTAAAATCAGTGTGTGCAAAACAGTCTTCCCCACCCATCCACCTCCGGACCTTCCAGCCAACATCAAAAAAGCCCTGTGCCCAAACAGAAAATATACAGCCCCCAAACTGAAGAACAACCCATGAAACCACTGTACATTTCTGTTATACTTGGACAACCTTGCTTACCAAGAATAAATAAACCCCAAAACAGATATGCCTCCAAATACCTCTTACAAAATTAAACAGACCACTTTTTTTAAACACCCTGAAATCTTAAGACTTTAACCCACCCAATGCAAAGAACAATAGCGAAACTAAGGAAGACACCAGCAGCTGGGGATATGGAGAGAAATTCTACCAGATTTTCAAGTCCTCCAAAGTGCACAAACCCTATAGATGAAGAACTAAAATCAGCAGTTAATGTCTTAGAAATGGAATTCAAGGAATCACTAACCAAAGAAATTAAGAAATTCATAGATGAGCAATTCAATCAACTCAAAGAAGAAATAATAACAAGGCACTTTAGATGGGCTTGGATGTTGATGGAATGAATGGAGGGGCCGTTCTCTGCCATCCCAGCACCACATGTCTCCAATCCCTCCAGCCGGTGAGTAACTGGGTTCAGGAGAGCGGTATGTAGAAAACTCACTTACAGGCAAGCTTCTTCAGGAGATAACATCTTTATTTGCCCTGGCCAACATGTGTGGCTTCTATCATAACATTTTATGCTGGATTCCTATTTAGCCCTGCATTGTACCTTGTCCTTCAGAGATTTCCTCCTGCTTCATTCTGCATCCATACAAATTTCCCTTTTGCCCCTGTGGCCAAACCTTTTGTAACCTCCCCCAAACCCCCAGAAATGGGAGGGTCTTTCTTGTAGGTAAGTTTACATGAAGAATGCGAGGTGGGGTTACAGAACTCTATCAGAAGATGAGAGAATCCTTACAAATGGAAATAAAAGAACTAAAAACCTTGCTAGCAAGTCATAATAACAGAATTACACACATAGAGAATTGCATGGATGAACTTGAAGATAAAAGATAAGCGAACATCAATGAAGAAGACAATAAAGAAATGAGAGACAAAACATTGGAAGAAAATGTTAGGTACCTAATGAACAAAGACAAAAAAAATCTACGACTAATAGGAATACCAGAGAAAAAAGAAAACAAGTAGTGAGGGAAATGATATCAGAGAATTTTCCCACACTCTGGAAAGAGACAGCTGTACAAATCAAGAGGCAAAAAGAGTACCAATCAAAATAGACCCTAACAGATTAACAGCAAGACATATAGTATCTAAATTGCAAGTAGAGAGAGAGAGAGAAAGAGAGAGAGAAAGTTGAATACTTCAAAGCAATAAGTGAAAAAAGAATTTCAAGTACAAAGGAAGGAACGTAAGAATCAAACCATATCTTCCATTTGAAACAATTTAGGTAAGAAGACAGTGGAATAACAAATTTAAACAACTAAATAAAAGAAAGTTCCAACCAAGAGTTCAATGCCCAGCAAAATTTTCATTTACATGGGAAGGAGGGTTGAAAACATTCTCAGACAAAAGGGAGCTCCCAATATTTGTGCTAACCAAACCAACTATAAAAGAGCTACTCAGAGATCAATTACACAAATCAAATCCTTAATTGTAACAACCACCATCATACACAATATAATTGCACAACAACCCTCCCTATTATTAATTTTCTTAAATGTCAATGGACTAAACTCATTCATTAAAAGGCACAAAGTAGAGGTTTGGATCAGGAAACAAAACCCAGATATTTTCTGCCTGCAGGAAACACACTTAAAAGCTCAGGATAGACAATCAAAAAAGCTGGGACAGGCATACTCATATCAGACCAAATTACATTCAACCTCAAGAAAGTATTTAGAGATGAAGATAGACACTATTTATTTATCAGGGGAACATTTGACCATGAAGTACTAACTCTAATCTATATTTATGCACCAAATTGTAGACAGATTTCAGCACACCATTATCACCACTAGACAGATCCACTAAGCAGAACACTAGCAAAGACATAAGACATAAGAACCCTAAATGAGAAACTAGACGAACTATGATTAATGAACTGATCCAGAACCCTCTAGCCACTAAAAAACAGAATACACATTTTAGTCAAGTGCACGTGGGACCTTTTCTAGGAGAGAAAATCTTAGAAAACAAATATAAGTTACATAAAATTACAAATATAAGAATTATTCC
The DNA here is from genome assembly GCF_024139225.1 of Suncus etruscus. Classification (NCBI taxonomy): domain Eukaryota; kingdom Metazoa; phylum Chordata; class Mammalia; order Eulipotyphla; family Soricidae; genus Suncus; species Suncus etruscus. Next base: position 84,853,956 of record NC_064850.1, read on the forward strand.
AAGCATCCTATCAGATCATAATGCAACAGAGATCAAGAAAAAAGAAGATGGAGCTGGAGAGATAGCATGGAGGTAAGGCATTTGCCTTTCATGCAGAAGGTCATTGGTTAAAATTCCGGCATCCCATATGTCCCTCGAGCCCACCTGGAGCGATTTCTGAGTGTGGAGCCAGAAGTAACCCCTGAGTGCTGCCGGGCATGACCGAAAGACCAAAATAAATAAATAAATAAATAAATAAATAAATAAATAAATAAATAAATAAGATGTGGAGAAAATCTAACAACTGGAGACTAAACAACATGCTGCTCAACAACAGCTGGGACCAGAGAGGAAATCATGAAAGAAATAAAAAGATTCTTTGAGATGAATAACAATGAAGAAACAAATTGCCTAAATCAACGGGACTTAGAAAAGGCAGTAATTCAGGCAAAACTCATAGCAATACAGGCCCACATTAGAAAAGAGGAAAAATGACAAAAATCAGCAGCTTAAAGGGAAACTTAAATCAGAAGCTTAAACCCAAACACAAGTAGAAAAAAGAAATAATAAAAAACCAGAGCAGAAATAAACAACATAGAAACAAACAAAATATACAAAGAATCATTTAGACCAGGAGCTTGTTTTTTGAAAGAATAAACAAGATAGACAAGCTGCTGGCAAGACTCACAAGGAAAAAAAGGGAAAACACCCAAGTAAATCAGATCACAAATGAAAGGGGAGAGATTACAATAGGACCTCAAGAAATGGAAGACATAAAGTCTTATTATGAACAACTGTACTCAGTTAAGTTAGAGAACCCATAAGAAATGGGCAGGTTCCTGGAAAAATATCATCTCCCAAGACTTAGTAATGAGAAGCTAGAAAGCCTAAACAGGCCAATCATTTCTAAGGAAATTGAAACAGTAATTAAGAAACTCCCCAAAAATAAAAGTTCAAGACCAGATGGTTTTACAGGTGAATTCTATCAAACATTCAGAGAATGCTACCATTGATCCACAGCTCTCCCAAAACATTAAAAAGACAGGACTCCTCCCAAATTCCTTTTATGAGGGTAATATCATGCTCCTTCCCAAAGCTGAAAAAAAGATAACACCAAGAAAGAAAACTACAGATCAATTTCACTAATGAACACGGATGCAAAAATCCTTAACAAAATCTTAGCAAATCCAATTTAACAACACATCAAAAAGATTATACAGAATGGGGCTGGAGAGATAGCATGGAGGTAAGGTGTTTGCTTTCAAGTAGAAGGATGATGGTTCGAATCCTGGTATCCCATATGGTCCCACAAGCCTGCCAGGAGCGATTTCTGAGTGTAGAGCCAGGAGTAACTTCTGAGCACTGCCGGGTATGACCCAAAAACCAAAAAAAAAAAAAAAAAAGATTATACACCATGACCAAGTGATTTCATCCCAGGGATGAAAGGATGGTTCAACATATGCAAATCAATCAACATCATACACAACATCAACAAAAAAGGTAAAAAGCACATGATCATATCAGTTGGTGCAGAGGAGGCATTTCACAAAAATCCAACATCTATTCATGATGAAAACACTCATCAAAATATGGTTGGAAGGAACCTTCCTCAAGATAGTTACAGCTAACTATAAGAAGCCCACACCCAACATTATCCTTAATGGTGAAAAACTGAAAGTATTTCCACTAAGGTCAAGCACTATGTAAGCTTGTCCACTCTTATTCAATATAGATCAGAAGTCCTAGCAATAGCAATCAGACAAGAGAAGGGAATCAAAGAAATTCAAATAGGGGTAGAGGGAGTCAAACTATCTTTATTTGCATATTATATGATGATATACATAGAAAACCCTAAAGAGTCAACAGAAAAAGCTCCTAGAAACAATAGATCAATAAGCAAAGTATCCAGCTACAAAGTCAATACACAAAAGACAGTAGCATTCCTTTATAAAAATAATGAAACAGAGGAGAAAGGGATAAAGGAGTTCATCAGATTTAAAATAGTATTTAAAAATATCAATTACCTAGGAATCAACCAAACAAGAGAAATAACAAGAAAGAACATATCGGGGCCAGAGAGATAGCACAGCGGCATTTACCTTGCAAGTAGCCGATCCAGAACCTAAGGTGGTTGGTTCGAATCCTGGCATCCCATATGGTCCTCCGTGCCTGCCAGGAGCTATTTCTGAGCAGATAGCCAGGAGTAACCCCTGAGCACCGCAGGGTGTGGCCCCCCGCCCCCCCCAAAAAAAAACAAAACAAGAAAGAACATACCATGAAGACTTCAAAATGCTTTAGAAAAAAATTGAAGAGGATCTAAAAAATTGGAAGAGCATCCCACGCTTAGGGGTAGGAAGAATCAACATAATCAAAATGACTATCTTACCTAAACTACTATATAGATTCAATGAAATCCCTATCCAAATTCAGATATAATTCTTTAAGAACTAAGAACAATCAACTATAAAGTTCTTGTGGAACTATAAAAGACCTAGGTTAGCCAAATCCATATTGAAAAACAAGAAACTAGTTAGGTAGTTTCTTTATCTAACCTGAGCTCTACTATAAAGCAATAGTGATCAAAACATCATTGTACTAGAACAAAGACAGAATCTCAGACCCTGTGCTTTGATTCCTTTTTATTTCAGGACCGTGGTTAGTGTCTGTTGTCTTTTTGCTGTGCTGCCTTTCAGGTTTTTTATTTGTTTGTTTGTTTTTGTTTTGTTTGGGTTTTGGTATTTTGGGGGGGTAATTTTTCTTGTATTATTTTTATGTTTTCCTTCCTTTCCCCCTTTCTTTTCTTAAACTGATATTTATAGTCTCTAGGACTCCTCCCATTTTTTGCTTGTTTGAATTTTTGCCCTCCCCCTTTTTCTTTCTTTCTTTCTTTCTTTCTTCTTTCTTTCTTTCTTTCTTTCTTTCTTTCTTTCTTTCTTTCTTTCTTTCTTTCTTTCTTTCTTTCTTTCTTTCTTTCTTTCTTTCTTTCTTTCTTTCTTTCTTTCTTTCTTTCTTTCTTTCTTTCTTTTTTTAATTTTTTTTTGGTTTTTGGGCCACACCCAGTGACGCTCAGGGGTTACTCCTGGCTATGCGCTCAGAAGTCGATCCTGGCTTGGGGGACCATATGGGACGCCGCGGGATCGAACCGCAGTTCGTCCAAGGCTAGCGCAGGCAAGGCAGGCACCTTACCTCTAGCGCCACCTCCCTGCCCTCCTTTTTCTTTCTTACCTTCAAACAGAACCACATACCTTGAACCATCTTGTTCTGCCTCACAAATTGAGGGGAAAATAATGGAGGGCACCAAGACCAAACAGTCATATGAACATTGAGTAGAAATGAAAAATGATCAGACTTGAACACCAAATCGAAAGCTGACTACAATAGAATGAATACCCAATCTACAACAGGCTAGACACAGAAGGGACCACTTATACTAGCAGCCCCAGGGGCAAAGGAGGGGCCATATGGGATGTTTGCTGGGAACAGGGGTGGAGGGAGGACAAAATTGAAGGTGGGAATGCCCCTGATTCAATGTCACTATGTACCTCAAGTACTGCTGTGAATGATTTTTTTGTTGTTTGTTTGTTTGTTTGTTTGTTTTTTGTTTTTGGGTAACACCTAGCAGTGCTCAGGGGTTACTCCTGGCTCCACGCACAGAAATCGCTCCTGGCAGGCTCGGGGGGCCATATGGGATGCCAGGATTCGAACCACTGACCCTCTGCATGCAAGGCAAACATCTTACCTCCATGCTATCTCTCTGGCCCCTTTTTTTTCTTGTTTTTGTTTGTTTGTTTGTTTGTTTTTACTGTGAATGATTTGCAATCCACTTTGAGCAAAATAAAAATTAGTAATAAAAATAAGTAAAATAGAAGAATAGAAAAAATATTATAATAATATAATAATAAATAATAAAAATTCAATATAATTATAAAATACAATATCCAGTGACATAGCCCCAAATATATGGTCAATGAATATTTGACAAAGTAGCCAAGAACTTGAAATGGAACAAAGTCAATCTCTTTTACAAATGGTGTTGAAACAACCTTATAACCACATTTAAAAAATTAAAGATTAATTCATACCTCACACCTTACACAGAAGTCATCCTAGAGTGGATTAAGGACCTTGAAATCAAATCTGAAGCTACAAATTTTATTGAGGAAAATATATACAGAACATGCAAGACTTATACCTCAAAAAAGTCTTGATGCTAGAATGCCAATGATATAGCTAGAATGAGCTATAACATCAAACTTAAATATATGGGACTATATCAAACTGAAATTTTCTGTAAGGCAAAAGAAACATGGACTAAAACTAGAAGACAGCTAAAGAAATGGGAAAATATTTGCATTCAACACATGAAATAAAGGTTTGATATCTAGGATATACAAAGCACTCAAAAAGGTTAGCTCCACAAAACCTAAAAAAAAAAAATCAAAAAATAGGAAGAAGGGGCCGGCAAGATAGTATGGAGGTAAGGCATTTGCCTTCCATTTGCCTTCCATATGGTCCCCCATGCCTGCTAGGGACCAGGAGTAACCCCTGAGCGCTGCCTGGTGTGACCCCCCAAAAAAACCCAAGAAAAATGGGAAGAAGAAATGAACAGACACTTCTCTGAGGAGGACCAACAATGGACAATAGTCACTTGAAAACATGTTCATCATCATTTATCATTATGGAAATCCAAATCAAGACAATAATGACAATCCTTACACCTGTTAGGATGGCACATATAAAAAATAATAGGACCAATCTCTGTTGGTGGGGATGCTGTAAGAAAGGAATACTCATCCACTACAGTGGAAATGCTGCCTGATCTGACCTCAATGAAAAACAGTAAGGAAGGTTCTCAGTAAACTCAAACTTGAGCTGCCATAGGACCTAGCAATTCCACTCTTTGATATTTATCCCAAGAACAGAAAGACATTCATCAAAAAGTATGTATGCATAGCACTATTCATTACAGCACTCAATACAATAGCCAAGACTTGTAATCAACCTAGATGTATCCAACAACAGATTAGTGGATCATGAAAATATGGTACATATATATAATGGAATACTGCATATCAATAAGAAATGATATAATCATGCAATTTGCAAATGGATGGAACTAGAAAATATTTTTGTTAAATGAACTAAACCAGATGAAGGATAAATACAGAATATCACTTATATGTGGCATTCAGAATAACTCAATGAAGAAATGCAGTGGTCTAATGGCAGATACTCTAAAAACTGTAGGTGCCAGGATATAGTGAGAAGGAAACAAATCAAGCAGAAGAGGAGAAACATAAATTCTTTACTTTCTTTTATACTACAAAGAAACCTGCAGCAATGGAAACAGCTATTTATATGAACAGGTATTCAATCAACCTATCACTACAAAGGCCTATAATAATGTTCTAATGTTTTTATCCACAGAATCAGGTGCAAAATATGATCGGATGCCTGGGACTCCCACTGCTCACTATTGTATTTTTAGTGCCTTAATTTTATTATGTATAAAATAACTCTTCAACTTCTTTGTACACAGAATTTCTTGGAGATATAAGTTGGACACCCTAAATTTTCAATTCAGTGCTCTATCATATCAGACTTCAAATACAATCACAATGTTTTGACAATGTCTTGACAAAATATATAGATTTAAAGCAATCCGTATAAAGATACCTATGACATTTTTCAAGGAAATAAATTAAACACTTCTGAAATTCATCTGGACACAATAAACTTCCATGATTGTTTAAGTGGTCCTTGGGGAAAAAAAGATAGAAGGTATCACTTTCCCCAATTTCAAACTGTACTATAAAGCAGAGTAGTTAAGAAAGCATAATGTTGGAATAAAGAGAAATCTTCAGATAAATGAAATAGACTTGAATATACTGAGAAAATTCCCAACCTATATAACCAATTATTAATGAACAGGGCTAGAAATAAGCTTTGAGCTCTGTCATTTGTGGCACCCAAAATAACATTAATATTAAACATGAAAATAAAAACATTTGTAATATCTTTTTATGAAGGGGCCATACCTGGCCATCCTCAGGACTCACTTCTTTTTTTTTTAATTTTTATTGTGACCAAAGTGCATTACAAATCTTTCACTGCATCATTTATGGTACATAGTGACAATGAATGAGGGGCATTCCCACCACCAGTGCTGTCCTCCCTCTGCTCCTATAGCATATCTCCCTCCTCTACCCCCCAGTATGCTAGTGCAACTGGTCTCCACTTTACAGCTTGTTGTAGATTGAGCATTCATTCCACCATCATTGGAGATAAAAAGGATAAGAAAAAGAAAAGAAAAAAAATTGGTGACAACTACCAAAAAAAGAAAAAAGAAAAGAAAAAAAAAGAAAGAAAAATGGAAGAAAAAAGAAAAAAATGGACTCGGCAAATAAAAATAAAAATAAATCTCTAAATAATAACCACAAGTGTGAAAAAGAAAGAGAAAAGTGGAAGAACAAAGAGAAGGAAAATAAAGTCAAAAACTAACAAATCAACACAAAACAAGAAAAAGTATGGGTGCTGGAGTGGTAGGGTTTGGTGTCCCCCCCCCTTTTTTTTTTTTTTTTTTGCAGAGGCACAGTAAGCATTGGGGAAGAAAGGGAATTCCCGTGGCCTAAGAGATTCAGGATTTCTCCATCCTTGAAGCATACCATCATGGGATCAACACCTGACCCCATATATATTCATTACCCCATCCCAAAGGCTTTTTTGTGATACCAGGAAAGTTTTCTTTTGGTTGTGTGTGAGAAAATCAAACCACTGTAGCTAGTGATCTTGGTATTTGCGCAAGTTATAGGTAGGGTCTAGGATAGAGTCTCTAGGTTCTAGAGGTTCCTATCCATCTTTGTTGTGGTGTTCAGTCTTTTGTAGCACTTGCTCCCTGTTTTCGTCAGTCCCTAAGCCAAAGCCTAGGATATTATGGATCCAAAGGTTCTGCTCAGTCTCTGTTGTCCAAGTTGGACCTCTGCAATAAGACATCTTGTTGTTATTGTTGTTGTTGTTGTCTATGTGTCCTGGACTACAGCCTAGGGTAGGGTTTTCCTTATTAGTCCCAAGGTAGGCTCTGTTCAGTCACAGTGGTCAAAGTCAGTTTTCTGTTGTTGCTGCTCTTATTTTTCACAGTTCAAAGGATGATAGCTCTTCTGATTTCCATTTAGTGTTAGGTGATGTGATAGGAGAGCCTGGTCTTCCTCATTGACATATCAAAACTGGCCCAAGTTGGTGCCAAAATAGTGTTATAAATCTCCCAATGGAGCTTAGTTCCTGGTGATGTTGCCCGGAGCTGTATCATTTCTTTTTTTTTTTTTTTTTTTTTTTTATGTTGTTGGCCACACCAACTAGTTTCTTCAACTAGTTTCTGAGGCTCTCCACTTCACTCATTAGTATGCCATAGGAATAACCTATTGCATGCACTCTTTTGGGGGGGAGAGCTGCCAACCTGGCTGTGCTTAGGGCTGATTTGCTCTGCCTGTGCTCAGGGATTTCTTCTACCATGGCTTAGGGGGGATTCTATGAGGTGCTAGAGACCAAAGCTATGTGCAATGCAAGGCATTCTACCCACTGTACTAACTCTCTGGCTCCTGTAATTTTTTTTTTTATCAATGGACACTTGAATTGTTTTCATATTTTGCCTTATAATATAAATCATAAGCCAGACAATTTTTTTTTCAAACCCCCCAAATTTTTTTTTTTTATTTTTTTTACACCACCCATCACCAGTGCAACATTCCCATCACCAATGTCCCAAGTCTCCCTCCTCCCCACCCGACCCCCGCCTGTACTCTAAACAGGTTCTCAATGTAGAAATGATACAGCTCAATGTATGAGGGAAATTGAGCTGTATCATTTCTACGTTGGGGATCTGGGGTTTCGGATTGGACTAACACTGTCCAATCTCCTGGGGACTGGTTGTATCCACATGACACATGTTCAGGATGGGAGGCACCCTCTGCTATAAAAAGTGAGTTCTTATCCCTAGAAGATAAAATCTTGTTTCTGTGACTATGGTTTTCCCTTTTTTTACTGTGCCTATACAAAACTGTATGGTGTCATACTGTGTTGCTGGTGCTATTCTGGCTAAGGATGACAGACTGCACACACAGTCTCTGTCGTCTGGTTTTGTTCTGAGCTTTTATCTCAGTCAAGGCTTTTTGTACCAAGCAACACCAAAAATGGTAAGGATAGAGAAAAAAAATGTATATATTGAAATAGAACAAATAAATAAAACTGAGTTAAAAAGAAAAGGTATTTGAATAAAACAAGTGGTGGAGGAGGCTACTTGTATATTTAGGAATACACATCTTAAGATGTATTGTTATACAGGTATTGAGCTTCCATAGGCAATATAAGACTCCCAATTAAGTCTTTTGATATATTCTTGTGGGGAGTAAAAGCCAAGGTACTTTTCGATTCTCAGGCCTTGGAATTGAGTTTGAGAGATGCTTTGCTGCATTACGAGACTATATAGTGTCTTTGAGCTGGGAGTTTTGCTGAGGCCGATTCCTGTATCGTGCAACAGTCCACGATTTGGTGGGGGTGAGAGGGGCCATCAAGCATGAGTCAGCAGGCATGCTGGTTGTAGTTCTTTACCGATGCATGAGAACGAGGACCCAGAGGGTGTCTTTCACTGAGAAGCTAGAAGGTGGTCTGTTGGGGCAGGAGGTCAATCTTGGTGCCTATCGAGTTAGGACCTGAGGTTAAAGAGGGTTAAATTAGGGGAAGATAACGAATCAGAATTGAAAAATGAGGGGATAGAGGAGACACAGGAGTAGGGGAGAGGCAATACATGACAGGGGCTATATACAATACATATATATGAATTGTTTGTGATTTCGGCTTGGAATCAGTACAGAAAGTCACGTCCATAAAGACTGACTTTAAAGATCTATTTGAGTGTTACCATCCAACTCTTTGGTATTCTGTTTCCTTTCCTAGGAACCGTCTAGAATGAAGAACATTTTTAGATAATGCTCAAAAAGTATATCGCCGGGGCTGGAGAGATAGCATGGAGGTAAGGCGTTTGCCTTTCATGCAGGAGGTCATCGGTTCGAATCCCAGCGTCCCATATGGTCCCCCGTGCTTGCCAGGAGCAATTTCTGAGCATGGAGCCAGGAGTAACCCTGAGCACTGCCGGGTGTGACCCCCCCCCAAAAAAAAGTATATCGCCCGCGCGATTATAAAAATGAGTATTGGTAAGAAAAGACACCGTTGCAGGGGGTCCAATATGGATACTGGAGGAGTTTCCCTCCTCCCCCTCCCCCCAGAGCCCAGTTGCCAAACCTGGCCCTGAAACCAGTTTGGCATGGGGGGGGGGTCTCGGTCTCCTGGACTAGTTGGTCAGCCCAGGAGGCCATTGGCCAGCTGTCTGCCCAGATTCCCAGCCATACCCGTAGTAGAGGAACAGTAATCCTGGCATGTGGGATTTTCTGGGTCCAGCTGCAGCCTCCCTCTCCAGTATGAAAAAGCATAGGGGAGGAGTTTGCCTCTTCCTGATCCCCCCAGAGCTCAGATGCCAGACCTGGCCTTGAAAGCCAGCTTGGCGTGGGGGGCTCTCGGTCTCCAGGACTAACTGGTCAGTCCTGGGGGCCTTTGGCCAGCTGTCTGTCCAGATTCCCAGCCATGCCAGTTGAAGAGGAACAGTAATCTCAGGACTCACTTCTATTTCTGTGATCAAGGATCACTCCTGGTGGGCATGAGGGCATATATATATATATATATATATATATGTATATGTATATATATATATATAGTTGTATTATGTTTTGGTACTTATTTTGTCATGATATCATTTTGTTTCTCCTCTTCATTTAAGAGACTTCTAAAATAGTTTTTGTTTGGTTTGTCATTCCTAGCTCTGTGTTCAGGACTCTGTGCTCACTCCTGGTGATACTCTAGTCTAGGGATAAGAAACCACATGTGGGATGTGGGGGCCCGAGTGACCCAGGATCTGATCCATACTTGGTTGAGAGAAAGAGAGAGAGAGGAGAGAGAGAGAGAGAGAGAGAGAGAGAGAGAGAGAGAGAGAGAGAGAGAGAGAGAGAGACAGAGAGAGAGAGAGACAGAGAGACAGAGAGACAGAGAGACAGACAGAGACAGAGAGACAGAGACAGAGAAAGAGAGAGAAGAGAGAGAAGAGAGAGAGAGAGAGAGAGAAGAGAGAGAAGAGAGAAAGCCTTACTGTACTACCTCTCAAGCCCTCAAATTGTTTGTCCCTTTTCCTCCTTGTGTGTATTAATGAAGCTTTAATACTGATTTACTGAACTCGGACTGCTCAGGCCTGCAACTAACACGCAGGGACACCGGGTGACAGTTGTCTCCAATGGGACTCCCTCCAGCTGTTAAAAGAAAGTTCAAAGGCAGTGCCAGGAGGACCGGCGCTTGCAGTTCAACTATCTCCCGGGAGCTCAGCGGCTGGATCCAGCGCAGTCGGGGTTCCGCAGTCTGACTCTCCGTCTCCAAGGGATGAGCTGCCCGGAGCACCCCTTCCCCCCTGGAGCCGGGCCGCCGTGACCTTCAAGACCACGCACGACCACCGGAAGCCCCTTGGCCACCGAGCCGGCAGCATCCTCGCGGACGCGGAGAACCCGGGTACCCGGATCAAGGACTCCGGGCGCGGAGCGAGCAGACGTCTCCCTGTGACCTCGGGCTGACCCGGAAGTGCTCCCGGGCGGACCCGGCAGCGGCGGCGGCGGCGGCGGCGCGGCGGAACCGGCGCACACACACGCGCGCGCGCGCTCCCCGCGGAACTCGGGCTTGGGGCGGTGCGCGCTGCCGGAGGCCGCCGCCGACATGGCCGAGACGAGCGAGGAGGTGGCGGTGCTGGTGCAGCGGGTGGTGAAGGACCTCACCAACGCCTTCCGCAGGAACCCGCACATGTGAGTGGCGCGTCCGCTGCGAGGTGGGACCCGAGGGTCGGAGTGACCGAGCCGGGCGGCGGGTGGCGGGTGGCGGGTGCGGCGCGGCACGGCCCCGCGCGCCCGGCGTTTGGAGAGGACGGAGCGCGATCGACCGATGGGGGCCCGCTTCTCACTGCGGGAACCTGCGCTCCGGCGGCCGGGGAATCCCTTCCGAGTGACCTCTGCAGTTCCGAAGGGAGCGACTTCGCCCGCTCCCACCCCTTTCCCGGGAGTTCACGGAACTCGAAAGTCTTCTTCTCGTGTCCCCAGCGCGCACACCCTGGAAAAGGCACCGGGCGCACACGTTAGTTGGGGCTGGATGTGATTGGGAAACCCAACTCTGGAGATTGCAGCCTGTACGTTCGAGAGAGAGCGGGAGAGACTGGGGTACCCGGCCGATCTTACTAACAGGATCTAGGAAAACAACAACAACAACAACAACAACAAAAACCCACCCTAACCCCAATGTATATCCAGAGGCATTTTTCACACGTTTCTTGTACCCCGCGATTGCGCCTACAATTTGTCTACACTTCCACGAAACCTTTTGCCCTAATGGTGAACTAGAGCAAAATGTTTGGGGATAGCCTCTCCAGGCGCAAACAAATGAAAGCTCTGCACTTATTAGCGTTAGCGGATGGATGGAAGTTACCTAGAACCCAGGCACTCCTGATCCACTCGCCGCTGAGCTCTCTTAAGTAGGACATCTCTTTTTCCTTTCCATTTTACTTAAACTCTGGAGCGTTACCTGGAGAGTGTTTTCTTTTTTGACACTTCTGCTTTTATGTAACTAGTGAAAAAAAGCTGTTACAGAAGAGAAAGAGCAACACTGTATACAAAAAAGTAAGAAAGTTGCAAGAAAGTTGCATTCCTCCTCCCTTCAGTTCTTCCTCTCACTTTCATCCCTCCCAAATAACCTGGATGGAAATTTTGCCGTATTTTCACTTTATCTAACTGCCTATGGAGCTTAACTGTAAGACTTTTTTTTTTTTTTAAGAGAAACTGGGACACAGTGACATTTTTTGTTTTTGTTTTTGTTTTTGGACCACACCTTAACTACTCTGAGGCTTCTCCCAGGTTCAGCGCTGGGTGTGGCTGCTTAGGCTTCTGGGGCCTTGTTTCAGTCTTCAGTTTCAGGCTTGTGCTCCAGAGTTTGAGCTTTATGGTCTGTTAATAGTGTTTTTATTTTTTGTTTTGGGGCCACATCCGGCAGTGCTCACTGTGACATCTGGCCTCTATGATCAGGAATTACTCCTGAAAATGCTTGGATAGGGGCTGGTGATGGTGGTGGGGATTGACCATACAGGATTCTGAAGCTAACGCAGTGCTTCTCAATTATTTTCTGTCATGCCCCCCTAGGAAGAAAAAAACATTCTTTGTGCCCCCCCCGCACGACTGTAAATAGTATCTTTATTAAAAAAAAACTTGAACCTGAAAACAAAAATATATAAAATAATTTGAGCTGATTTTTTAACAGAGGCGATGTCTGGATTAATGGCTACAATGAGCACGTTTTGCAATGCATAGCTTTTCCAAGCGGGGTTTGAAGCAGGACACAGCAACTCTCAGTTTGAAGCAGGACACAGCAACTCTCAGCTCCAGAGACATACAGAGACATAAACATGGGGCTTAGCTTGTTATGACAGTGCCTGGGGGCACGCCCCCCTATTTGAGAAGCACTGAGCTAACGTAAGGCTAGGGATTTACCCAGTTGTATTATCTCTCCTGTCCAGAATAAGAATAAACCTCTTAAGGTTTAACCTTAAGAGGCCTCAACCTTTTAGTCCAAAAAATGGGAGTGGAGTGGGACAAACCTACATCTCAACAAAAAGCTTTTTCTTCTAATCTAAGTGATGCTAATGTACTGCTCCTGATTGCCTACAAAATCAGACATGCGACTATGCCTCTTTAGGAGCAAAAATGCTACTGGACTCAGTCCTTGCTACCTCTGCAGCCTGTCACATTTTTCCCACTCGTGACCGATGCCTTTTTCTGAATGAGAGTTTTGAATGAGTTCCCAGCTGTAGCCATAGTGGTTACTGGATCTGTTAGGGAATGCTTTGATGCTTTACTGAATGTCAGCCTTTCAGTCCCTGTTTGAGAAAGAGTTTCAGTGCAAATAAGAGATATCCTCTTTTTTTTTTTAAAGGCCTATTTTCTTCTCACTGGTATTTTGGGACCTTTTCGTTTTTGTTATTTTGTGGTGCTAGGCTTAAGCTCGGGGTCTCATACATGATGGCAAGCTCCCTACTTCAGGACACCCCACTTTTTTTTCAAGGTGGCTGAGATCAATCTCAGGATCTTAGGAGCTTTATGTTTTCAACCACATCTCAAGCCTGTGGTGATCTTTTTCTTGAAGGAGTTTAGCAGATGTAAAATGTTTGATAAATATAGTGATCTTAGTTTTTCTTCTGAGGAAAACTAGAGAAGCATTAATGTTTTTATATTTGAAGAAACCTAGATTGAACTTTCATTGGTTTGGTAGGTTGACTATGCTGTTTTGTAGTTCCTCCCAAATTCTCTGGATCACATTTATTGAAATTCTAAAAGCCTTCAATAAACACCTTTTTTTTTTTTTTTTTTTTTTTTTTGGCGGGAAGGGGTGTCATAATTGGAGGTGCTCAGGGTTTACTCCTGACTCTGCCCTAAGCAATCACTGCTGGTAGTACCCAAAGGACCATGTGGGATTCTGGGAATTGAATCCAGTAGGCTGCATGCAAGGCAAGCCCCTTACTTAATGTACTATTATTCTAGCCCCTATTATCACTTTTTAGGGTAAAATTTCAGCAGTGTGCTCAAGGCACCCAAATATACTGATGTTGATTTATATCTGTACCATCCTGTGTGGTAAGCACAAGCTATGGATGTTTGAATTGGACTAATGCAAATAAATTTAATTTTATTTCTTTTTTGATGTTGGGAACATTTGGACTATACTAGGTGCTCTGGGGATTCTAAACCTTTGGACTGTATTCTCTAGGTCTCTTCTAATGGAACTTTAAACAAATCTACATATTGTTTTACTTGTTGTTTAGTTTTGCTTTGGGGCGTATATGGTGAAGTCAGCTCAGGGGTTACTCCTGGCTATGCGCTCAGAAATCACTCCTGGCTTGGGGGACCATATGGGATACTGGGGATCGAACCCAGGTCCGTCCTGGGTCAGCCGCATGCAAGGCAAACACCCTACCACTGTGCTACCCCTCTTGCCCTCAAATCCACATATTAAAAACAAAGTAATCATGTATTATGAAAAGGATATGGTTATTTTGAGAAAACAGTAACAGTAACTTAAATAGTAACTAATTAAATTAGTAAAAACCTGATTTAATTTTGTTCTTTTTGAGAAGATAGCCTATTAGGCCTACTCTATGTGACTAAGGATGTTTGTGAAAAGTACAGATAGACTGTATGGGTGTTACTAAGAGGAACTGTGTTATATATTATATAAACCATGAGGTTTGGCCAGAGAGAGAACACAACTGACTCGGTAGCTCAGTACCATAGTCTGGGCTAGAACCAGTACCTCTCAGAGCAAAGCCTGCTCTTAGCCCTCTGAGGGGTCTCTCCAGCCCTCCAGCTTTTCTTGAGTAAGAAATTAGAGTTTAAATAGCCTAAATCTAGAAGAAATTCATTTAAACTCACTTGTTTTCATGATGTCTCTTGTTTAAGGACTTTTGGGCTCAGGATGCAGACTTTCAACTTAACCATGAGTAGTGAACCCTGTTTTCTCAATGATCAAGGGAGAGACTGGAGGAATTAGGTCCCTTCCAGTTTATTTGTATTTTATTGTTTGGGTGGCCCAGGAGGGAACTACCTTCAACTATCCATATGGGCTAATTCCAGTAACCCAGATTGAACCTAGGTGGTTCTCATGTCCTTTAAGCCAACTCCGTGGCCCAGTTCCTTTCCATTTGAAAAATGATTCTGGGAAGCAATTTTAAATTGTCTGAAAGTAGATTATCACCTAAGGGACTGATTAGGTCTTGAGGACAAGCCTAAATTCAAGCACAGTATTTGGAAGCTTACTGACCTACGTGTTTTTATAAAGTATATAAAGTACATGACACACAGGTATATGCATACAATTATATTTAGAGGAGTACATTCAATTGTATTCACATTCAACTCCTGATTTAAGCCTCAGGGTTGCACCTGGGTATGCAGTTAGTGGGGGATGAACATGGGGGGCTGGTGCTGGGAATTGACCCCAAGTTCTCCCTGCATACACACTAAGGACTCAGACACTTGAGCTATCTTACCAGCCAAATGTACATATCTTTAGGAAGTAGGAAAGCACTATTATAGGGTTAGTTCATTTGAGAGAAATGTAACATACTTTGCTCTTCCAATTATTTGTTATGCGCCCCCCCCCCCCCCCCAGCAGTGCTCAGGGGTTATCCTGCTTGACTGCTCAGAAGTTATTCCTGGTGCAACATAATCAAATATCCTGGCTTCTTCCATGCCAAGCATGTAAGCAGCCTTATGCCTGGCCCTGACATTTATAGGGAGCAATATTCTCTAAATTGTTTTAGTTACTTTCATAACAGGCAGGGAAGGAGTGTTGTTCCTTTATTTCAGAGGAGGATACTGATGGTAAGTGACATTTCCCCCCTTATTTCCAATTGTTTTGGGGTCACATCTGGCACTGCTCAGGGCTTCTTCATAATTCTGCATGCAGGGATCATTCCAGGCAGTGCTCAGGGAACCATACTAGTGCCAGAGATTAAACCAAGGTTAGCCACAATTGCAAGGCAAGCACATTTCTCTCTGGACTCTCTCCAGTCTGACAAATGTCCTGTTAAATTCACATTGATGGCCAGTGGTAGAATACAGATAATGAGCACCTTAGACCTCAGAAGATTAGATTGGGTGCTTTGTCTTCATATCCTAGTGCTTCAATGTTTTGTTTTCATTTTCATTTTCTAAGTGCTGTATATTCCATGACATGACTTTTCGTTTTCCTTACAAAGGAATTGCTGACAGCTTTCTCAGTCCTTAAATCAGCACATTTCCCCTTATTTAGAGTTCTTGTACAAGTCAACCAATTAACAAAGGAGCAGATCATCAAGGCCTATCTATAAAGCTCTATAGAAGAGAATAGGACTTTGACATTGAGTTTGAATTTGGACCTACAACATTAGAAGCAAATTAGAGGCAGTTACTTTTAAACGGTTAAGGATTGCTCTTTGGTTATTATACCCCATATGCAAGTCAAATCAGCATTTAGTAGCACAGATTAAGCACCTGCTCCAACCCGAGCATTTTTGTTCTTTATTTCATAAAAGAATGAGGATGAAGGGAGGAGAGATAATACATGGTCCAGGGACTTGCCTTACACGTGGTCAACCGGGTTCAATTCCTGCATATGGTCCTCTGAACTTCCTGAGGGATGATCCCTCAATGGACAGGACAATTAATGCAGAAAGGCAGGGCTCTGGGCAGTGTTATAAAACTACTTCCCATATCCCTCAGGGAACAGATGCTCCCTACTCAGGACTAGGTTTGGGGGGCACACAAAAGTCATCACCTGTTTCTCAGATGTGTGAGTAGCTGCAAACATAGAAACCAAATTATTTGGTCAGGTGTTTTATTTTTGGTAATAATTATTGTAATATTGTGTTTTAAAAGTCTCCTGTCTTGGGGAGCAAAGAGATAGGATCGTGAATAGGGAGCTTGTCTTGAATGTAGTCAACTCAAGTTTAATCCCTGGCACCACCCCATATGGTCCACAAATACTGCCAGGAGTGCTCTCTGAGCATAGTTGAGAGTAAGTTGTAAATAATGTGTTGTACCTCCCCCACCCCCCCCCAAAACAAACAAACCAACAAAAAATAAAGTCAACTGTCTTTAAAAAAATAGGTTATATATAGAAGCTACAGTTTTTATTTGGAAAAAAATTGGGGGGCACACAGTGGTGCTCAGAGTTTACCCAGGGTTCACTTCTGTCAAGCCCTACTTACTATCATTCTAGCTCTATTTGAAAAAAATTTTTCTTATTATTTTGGATTTTGTGCTGTACCCCACTGTGCTCAGGGTTTGCTACCAACTCAATACTGAAGGCTTGTGGCAGGCTGTATTTGAGTAGGTGACACATAATGATAGAAATTGAACCGAGGGCCTCATATACAAGATACGTGCCTTTATTTTTAAAAGGATGCTTTAGCATCATAACTCTTGATGATCATAACATTGACTACTGCAGTTTTTGGTGTGTTATCTCTCAGAAATTAATTCCTTGAAGTAATTATGCTGGCTTTTTTAATTGTAGTTGTAGTTTATTTTTGAATTTTATTTATTTATTTTGGGGATTTGGGTCAACACACTGTCATGCTCAGTGCTTACTATTGACTGCTCAGAGGATCCCTCCTGCTGGGGCTTGGGGTGCTGGAGATTGAACCCACATCTGATGTTGCAAGACAAATCCCCTACCTGATGTACTATTTCTCCAGCCTTTTTTAAAAATTTTTAAACAGTTTGGTTTAAATAGTAAGATTTGGACACAGACACAAAAAAATGTTAGCAATTCAGATACCTATTAATCTGGTAACTTTATAGATTCCACAAGTATTGATGAGTTAGGTAGATTGCAGCTTATTGTGACCACATACAAAAGCTTTATTTTTCTGGTTGTGGGGCTTCACCCAGCTGTGCTCAGGACTTACTCTTGGCTTTGTGCTCAGGAATCAGGCCGGATGTCAGGGATCCCCAGATGAACTGTGTGCAAGGCAAGCTCCTTAACCACTGCTAAGTCTCTTGCCCTGACAAGCATTTTTAAATAATGGGCTTTAACCTCAGATCTTCTATCAGCTTTGCCATCTACTTTCTGTGGAACTTTGGTTACTGGAATGCAAAGTGATAGCATTATTTATAAATAAATAATATCTTTATCATTTCGATCTATAGCTGTATGATACAAGTCCTCAGCAAAGTGATCAATTTATGAAGTCTAGAGCCATCTTGTTTTGTTAATTTTTAAGATTTTAGAACCTTAGACAATACCCAGGTCATTATAATACTCAGAAAATACTTAGATCCTATTGGTGTAATAAATCCAAACCATGGAATGACCTATGAACCAGTGTCATGACAGAAAGCCTTATGTACCCAAATTTACTTATCAATTAAATTATCTTGAGAGAGTGACTAGTGACTCAACTCCAGAGCCTGTCACAGCTCCTCCAGTTCAAATAACTGAATGTGGGAGGGTCACAACAATTGTAACCATTTGTTTTAAAAGAAATCTCTTCCTGATTCATTATCAGTAAATGCTAAATTTGCATTCTTTGTTTTTTGGGGGGCCACACCTGGCAGCGCTCAAGGGTTATTTTTGGTACTGCATTCAGGAACTCACTCCTGGTTTTGCTCAGGGACCACATAGAATGCCAGTGATCAAACCTGGCTCAGCTGCATGCAAGGCAAGCATCTTATCTGCTTTACTATCTTACTGGCCCTGATTTGTATATTTCATATACATGTATATCTGAGGTCACAAAATTTCTTGAGAAAAAAGGATTTTGAGTAGAAAAAATGTAAGAAGCCCTACCCTTGTTTATTACTATATTTTTATATTACTCTTGAAGAAATTAATAAAAAATAAGTGACTTTTTTTGAGGGAGGTGGGCCACACCCAGTGCTGCTCGGGGTTACTCCTGGCTGAGCTCAGAAATCGCTCCTGGCTTAGGAAACCATATGGAACACCGGGTGATTAAAGCACAGGTTCTTCCTAGTCTAGTAGCATGGACAAGGCAGACGCCTTATTGCTTGTGCCATTGCTCCGGCCCTCAAAATAAGTTACTTTTAAATGATCCCACCTGTGATCGCTTCCCACATGTGTTCATGGTCTAACAAAATCCGAGGGTTTTTTTACACAACTTGCTAATGAGGACTTGGATATAGTATAGGTCATATAGGATGCTTACCTTTTATGCAGTGACCCCAGTTAAGTCCCTGCAAATGATCCCTGAGCAACATCATAGGGGCTGGAGACATAGCACAGCAGTAGGGCATTTGCTTTACATGCAGCCAATCTGGGAAGGACTTGGTTTGATTCCTGTGTTCCATAGCCTGCCTGGGGCTATTTCTGAGTGCAGAACATGGAGTAGCCCCTGATCTCTGCTTGGTGTGGCCCAGGAACCAATCAATCAGTCAATCAATAAATAAATAAAGTTTGAAAAAAAAAATAAAGAACCAGGCATAGCTAGCCCCTGGTACTGCTACATGCAGCTCACTTTTCTCCAAATAAAAGGAATTAAAATAAATTGAATTATTTTTTCTCAGTGCATCTGTCAATCTACTATCTTTGTGACAGATTGTAAATGAGATTGTCAGAGACATGTTCTGAAAAATTTTTATCCTGGTTTTAAAAAAATCACATTTTATCAGTGGTCCTCAAATCTTTTATTTTTTATTTTTATTTATTTTTTATTATTATTAATTTTTTTTGGGTCACACCTGGCAGCACTCAGGAGTTTCTCCTGGCTCTATGCTCAGAAATCACTCCTGGCAGGCTCAGGGGACCATATGGGATGCCAGGATTCGAAACGATGGCCTTCGGCATGAAAGGCAAACACTTTACCTCCATGCTCTCTCACAGGGCCAGTTCACTGTCCCTCAGACCACTGGAGTGTCGGACTATTATAAAATCAAAAACTATGCACATTGCGTATATTTTATTTGAAATGAAGAAACAAAATGGGAACAAATACAATATGTGGCCTGCAGGCCGTAGTTTGAGGATCACTGATTTAGATAGCAGAGGAGATATTTTAAATACATCTTAATAGATATATATTAAATAGATATATCTAGAAAATATATTTGATAATTATCTTAGATTATTATACATAGATATAAATATATAGACAATAATTATATATTAAATAGATATCTTAAAGGGCTGGAGTACATACTTAGCATGTGGGAACCTCAGTAGATTCCAGCATTGCACGGTTCTGTTTCCCAAGCACTGTTGGCATGACCCTGAGTGTTAACCCAGGAATATCCTCTGTTCACTGCTGGGCTGTGGCCCCAAAGCAAAAATGTGCTTAGATACTTTAAAGAAGGTTATGTCAAATATTTTTTTCCAAAATTTTATTTATTCATTAAATGTATAATATACTATGTAAGAATGTTTCATGTAGGCAAAAATTTTAACTCCTTATTAACAAAAGGCATGTGTGTAGGTTTTACCAAAATATCTTTGCCTAAACAGTTTTATATTTATTTTCTTTTACTATTATTTGTGGGGTGGACACACCCAGTGGTGCTCATGGCTTATTTTGGGGTCTGTCCTCAGAGGTCATTCATAGCAGGCTCAGGGAACTATATGTCAAGGATTCAACCTCATGGTTTAATGCAGTGCATTAAATTGCATTAAATGCAATTGGCCTCATGCAACGCAAGCACTTTACCCATTGTTTTTTGGTAAATACTAGCCCTTTGTTTTCTTTAAAATGTTTTTAATGAAGGCATGATGATATACAAGGTTAATCATAGTAGAGTTCCAGGCATACTGTGTTCTAAGACCAATTCCACCATCATGCCAACCAGGCTAACTTCCCTGCACAATTATATCCCAAGTTTCCTCCCAGCTTCCCTCTGGACAGGTATCTTTTTATTATGTTTGTTTTCTATGTAAGTGAATTGCCTTCCATATTTATTAAATTTTCAACTTATGTTGAGCTGTATTGAGGGGTATAGATGAAGCCATCTGTGAAAGATGAATATCTGAAATTTTAGCAACATTTATTAGCATTTTAAAAATTCAGAAATGTATTATGAATTATAAAGAAGGGAAAAATGGTCACTGTTTCATTGACCAGAGAACTTTCAGTGATAGCTTGTTCTGTGTCTGTTTATTAGCAGGCAAGCACTTGGGGGGGTGTATGGGGTAGGGGGAACAGGGCTAGAGGGAAAGAGTTGGCCGTACCCAGTGGTGCTCAGGGCTTTCTGATGGCTTTGTGTTCAGGAGTAATTCCTGGAATATTCAGGAGACTCTCAGGTGTCAGGATCCAAACCTGTGCAAGACTCACACCAAACCTGCAGTGCTATTGCTTTGGCCTCAGACTCCCTACCACCCCTCATTTTTGAGTTTAGGACTTATTCCTGGCAGGATCAGAATCATATGGGGTGTCGAGGATCAAACCCTTGCCTGTGTGCAAGGCAAGCACGTGACCCTCTACCACTGCTCAAATCCCTGTTTTTTTTTTTTTTAATTTTTTTTTTAATCTGAGCCTCAAGGCCCTGGTGCTGCTGTGTCAGACAGTGCAGTGTTGATGGTCTAGGCAACCCACAAATGCTGAAAAACGTGTGCTTTCCCATTAGATCAGAAAGCCTAAAAATGAGTGTAGGCAAAACTCTTGAATCAGAGAGAGAATACAGTGGGCAAGGCCCCAGTTGATCCCTGGTACCACATATGTTCCTATACTCCTGCAGTAAGCCCTGACCACCAGTTGGTGTGACAAACACAAACAAACAAAAAAATAAAAACCAGCATCAAATTAAACAAAGTTCTTTTCTCCAGAAGATTTTTAAAAGTGAATTTTAAAATTTTGTCTGCATAGATACAAAAAGCTTTATGCTCTATCTTGTTCTTGCCAGAGATTTTTGTTGTTTCACTTTTTTTATGTCTTCCATACTCAGGTGTCTTTCACTTTATTACAGTTCTATCATGTGGAGAAACTTACTCTATCCATTTAAAATCAATAGACACTGAGATTGTTTTCAGTTTTGTTGTAATATTTCAGTGAACATCTTCATAGATTTTGACATAGGGTAGTTTCTGAGCAGTAGCATCATCAAATCATAGAATATCTACTTTAAAATTTTTTAGAGGGGCTGGAGGGATAGTACAGCAGATAGGACTTTGCATGCTGCTTACCCAGTTCCATCCCCATCATCCCATATGGTCCCTGAGCAGAGAGCCAGAGTGAGCCCTGGGTCATTTTCAAAGTTCTGTCCAGAAATTAAATTAGAGCACTTTTTAGTCCCATCAGTAGAGTACAGCATACTCGTTTTCCAATTGTTCTTAATAATAACAGACCTTACAAGTTACTGTTGCTGTCAATCTAATGAGGGAACTAAATAATTTTTGTCTTTGTTATTGGGATACTCCCAGCAGTGCTCATCGGTATTCCTGGCTCTGCATATGGTGTGCATATGGGATGTAGAGATTAGCGGCATACAGGGCCAACACTTTACTCACTGTACTATCTCTTCAAGTAATACTTTTAAGGATGAGAAATATGTACAGTTTTTTTTAAATACTTTAGAGTTTGAAAGATTTTGAGAGGCTAGCATGATGTCATTTTTTTTTTTTTTGTCTCACACATTTAGAGATGAAATTGGCCTGATCCCATGTCCTGAAGCAAGATATAACCGGAGTCCCATAATCCTGGTGGAAAACAAACTTGGTGTAGAGAGCTGGTGTGTCAAGTTCCTCCTACCCTATGTCCACAACAAGCTCCTTTTGTACAGAACGAGAAAGCAGTGGCTGAATAAAGATGGTAAGTCCAGAGTGTCCTCATCCTTTGGGTTTGAGAAGCAATTTACAATGTAGTGGCAAGTAATCTGGGGGTTTCCTGGATTCTAGGTCTGGCTCTTTCACTGACTGGGCTCTTGCTAACCTCTTCGTCCAGCGTGGAAGGTGGACTCATCTATAAATTTCAGAGCTTCATCCATAATGGTGCAATGGAGACAGGGGGTGAATATCATTAAGCAACTATACCAGTATTCCATAATCTTTATATAAATAGGCCTCTTACAGATATTTTTAAGACTTTGCAAGATTATTGTATGGCTTAATTTGTGGCATAAATTTAATGCTACATATTTAAATATTAAAGATAAGTGTTTATCTGTTATCAGATGGTCTCATTTTCCATTCTGTCACCCTGAAAGAACCTTCAATATCATTAAGTTTCAAAATTACACCATATGTATCTAAAGCAAGCTGTACTATGTGTGTTCTTGCACACAGAAATGTTTTATTGAGCCAAAATTTAACTAATTCTGGGAACTGGAAGGGGTGACGTAAGTACAGAACGACAATCTTGCAGAGCAGAAGCATTTTGAATTTTTAAATGTTCAAGTCTCTTGTTCCAGATCATTAGCTTTTGTTCATTCATGTGTGTTAGTCCAACCTACTTTGAGGAGTTTTCCCAGTTCCTTTTCTGCTTCTCTCTTTTATGTCTTTCTAGTCTTTGTTGGGTCTCCTCATTATGAAGTCTAGAAGCATCCCTGCAGAAGAGCAAATGGTTATGCTTTCTAATCAAATAACTAGCATCTGAGGCCAAAGATAGCTCAAAGGGCTGAGCACATGTAATGCATTCTTTGCCTGTGGACACATAGGTTTTAACCCTGGTATCATGTGGTCTTTGAGTATGGTCCCCTGATAACCCCTGGGAATCACCTCATGTGTACCCCAATCACTCGAACACACATGCACATACTTGTGTGTACACATATCCCAGCACTACAAGGTGTGATCCAAAAACAAACCAAAAATCCCTTTGAATTCTGTTGTCTGTTAACTTATATATAGCAGCAGCTTGATTTTATCTTAGTTTATATTCTCTTAAAAGCTGTTTGCAGTTTTGTTTGGGGGGGGCAAGGTAAATCAAAGTCAGCATAGTTTAGTGTGGTGCCACATACCACTAAGGTTGTATATTATCAGTAAAAATATGGATATAAATTTATAAATTCTGGAATGATAGGGGAAAAAATCTTTTGAAAATGCTGATGGACTAATATGTGTATCCTGTTAAACTTGCGAACCAAAGCAATTGTTCTGGGTCTTGCTAAGAATAAAAGAGTAAAGAAAAAAAATTAGGGAAAGACAATTATTTAAAGGAAACATTATGGCTTTGAGATCAGAGTGATAACACAGCAGGTAGGGTATTTGGCTTCAGGCTATCACCCTGGGTTCAATCTCCAGCATCCCATATGGTCCCCTGAGTTCAATAGAAGTGATTCCTGAGTACAAAGCCTTAGTACAAAGTAGTAATCCCTTAGCACCACTGGGTGGGACCTAAAATCCAAAACAAAACAACAACAACAACAACAAAACTATTATAGCTCTAAAAATATGTTGAATGTTTTAGGAGGCTCCAGTGTATATCTGCCATGCAGTTTTGCTCCAAGTATGAGACACAACAGTACGTAGTTCTCAAATGCTGCCAAGCCCAAATAATGTCATGTTGCTGGGCAGACCACTGATGTGTCAGGCCCACATTTCTATGACAACCCTTCCTTCCCAAAAAGTGCATTCCCAAAGGAAGAAATGATAGAGTACATTCATGTTTCATATGCCCTCCTCCTCTTCCCAGGATTGGCTAGGAGTGGCCCCAGTGGCATTGAGCTCATCTGGACTTGGGAAGGGAGTGGGAGTCGCTTTGTGCAACTAAACACTACTGGGTGTGGACTCCTCATATGAAGGGATTTTAGAGGGGCTAGGGATATGACCCATAGGAGAGATTAAATCATCAGTACCAAAATGAAAAAATAAGATAAAATATTCTCTGAGTCAAGGTGACCTTTATTCTTGAAATAAATTTTTTCCTTTTAATTAAATTGAATTTATACTCACATATGGAAAGAATATTTAAATATTAGGGTTCTTCTGAGAAACAAGTAGAAAATTTTGTACGTAAGTGTATATATATATATATGGACATATATATATATACATATACCAATACTCATGCATATATATATATATATATATATATATATCAACACTCAAGTTTAGTTACTTAGATTAATTTTTTATAGTTTAGGATATGGTTACAATAATATTTATGGTATTAATGTATAAAGTAACTATATACTGCCACCACACAAGTGCCCAGGATCCTCGATTATTGGCTTTATGTCACCTACAGCATGATCTTTAATCAAAGTCTAAAGCCTGCCTTACACTGGTTATTGGTTGGCAGTTTTGAATTTGGTGCAGTTCTAGTTTGGTGAGTAAACTACCTTATTCACCACTACCAACGTGCCTAAAATCTTCCACCAGTGCCCTTACATTACTTCTGGTCCACCTCATTTCTTTTCTTCCTTCCCTCACCACTTCTATAACACCCTCTCCCCTCCCCATCCAAACTTACACTCTCAGGTCTATAATTAGTGTCAAGGATTTATTAACAGATTTTTTTCTCTATCTTGATATGTCTCTATATCCCACAGATAAGTGAATCCATGTATTTCTGGAGATAAAATTTTTTGGTTTTGATTTTATTTGGGGCCACACCTGGCAGTGCTCAGGGCTTACTCCTGCCTCTGCACTAAGGAATCATTTCTGGCAAGCTCATGAAACCATATGGGATGGCATAGATGCCAAGGACCAAATCCACGTTAGCTTTGTGTAAGACAAGCACCCTACTGAGGAATATCTTTCTAGCCCTAAGAGACTGTTTTGTTTTTGTTTTGTTTTTTATTTTTGGGGGTTCTTGGGCCACACCTGGCAGTACTCAGTTGGTTATTCCTGGCTCTGTGCTTAGAAATTACTCCTCACAGGTTCCTGGAACCATGTGGGATCCTGGATTAAACCTGGGTTGACCGCGTGCAAGACAAACATCATTGCTCCAGCTCTAGAGATTTTTTTTTTTAAGTCTTGCTTGTTTCTAGCCATCTTTGATGTAGAAAAGGAATGTAACTCTGTAACTCTGGTTAGTGAGAAATTTACAATTGAATATAATGCAAAAAAAAAAGCCCCTGTGTTTGAGTCCAGACAAGGCAATAGTACAACTTCTGTTCCCTTCTCTTTGTGCTCCATACTCTTCTCAGTCTGACCAGTGCTTCTCAAATAGTGGGGCGCGCCCCCCCCCCAGAGGGGGGATGCAAGGCTCCGTAAGGGGGCCGCGTTTGACCTCGGCAAACACTGTCATAGCAAGCTAAGCCCCATGTTTTTGTCTCTATATGTCTCTGGAGCTGAGAGGTGCTGTGTGCTGCTTCAAACCCTGCTTCGAAAAGCTATGCATTGCAAAACGTGCTCATTGTAGCCATTCATCCAGACATCACCTCTAATTAAAAAATCAGCTCAAATTATTTTATATATTTTTGTTTTGCAGGTTAAAGTTTTTTTTTAATAAAGATACTATTTACAGTAGCGTGGGGGGCATGACAGAAAATAATTGAGAACCACTGGTCTAGACCGAGATATCTCTAGAACCTTTTTCTTCTCTTCTCAATAAATGCTGTTTTCTTTTTATTTTTTATTATTTTTTATTTATTTTTCACAGAATTATTTATGGTACATAGTAGCAACTAATGAGGGGCACAAATGCTGCTTTCTTATAGCAGATCTTTATTATTCCACTATCCAGTTGCCTCATATTGCTTTCTAGTAACACTGAAGTTGATGAGATGCTTTTAAAAACTATATTGTCGCTCATGTTATTGCATGATACCTGTAGAGTTAATGAAGAATTTTACAACCTAGCCCCAGAATGCATTACCAGCTTTTGCCTCTCCAAAAGAAAGTATAGATATCATTTAATAGTTATCATTTTTTTATTAAAGCATCGTGCTATGAAATTATTCATAGTTGGGTGTTAGACATGCAATGTTTCAGCACCAATCCCACCACCATTGTCAACCTCCTTCCACCAATGTTCCTAGGTTCCCTTCCATAACATCCCCCACACCCCTGCCACTATCATGTCAGGCACCTTTTTAAGTTTGGCTGTTGATATCTGTAATTTTTTGGAAATTATATTTAATTAATTAAACATTTAAAATTGCGGGTGAAAGTTTAAATAAGGGTGGAAATCACTATTTCTGTGTTCATAAAAAAAAAAAAAGCCCTTTAAAAATTATTTGTTTGTTTCTGATTGTATGTTTAAGGTCCTGATAGCAATGTGTTGCTAGGACTAATCCACTTTTCCTATATTTGGCCAACCTGCTCCAGTATATTAATTTTCTAACCTTGAGGAAATTGAGGCAGAGTGGCGGTTATTACTTTTATTTGCAGTTACTTTTGCTACTTTTTTGACAGTCATTTGAAGGCTCTAGAAGCATCTGAATTTTATAACCATGTAATATTTATTTATTTATTTATAACCGTGTTATATTTATTCCAGTCACAGCATGCGTGGTTCCATTCTTGGGCTTTGTTCCATTCTCTGCCTTTGTTGAGGCTAAATTTATGTCTTATGCTGTCACCATTACTATAGTTTTCTGCACACATGCATCCCTCAAAGCCTCTCAGCTCTTGGAAGCAGTAATTGTTTCTATCTACTCCCATAGGGAATTCTTTCTTGAGACTGCTTACATTGTGACACTTACTACCTTTCCTTGTAGGAGGTTGTTCAAGCAGCTTTTTTCTTTGCTACATTGTAGCAAAGGGATTTTTGTCTAGTTTTTCTTTACTGACCTCAAGTATGTTTTCAAAAGACATCTGTCAAACAAGCTAAGTCTGGGTAGGAGAGATAGTACAGCTAGTAATGCACTTGCTTTGCACACAGCTGACCACAGTTTGGTCCTTGGCATTCCATACTATCCACTGAGTAACACCAGGACTGATTCCTCAGTACAGAGCTAAGAGTAACAACCCCTAAGTATCACTTGGTGTGGACCCAAAAGAAAAACAAATCTTTAGCCAAATCTGGCTTTTGATTTAGTGACTATTCTGTAATAAATGCGGCCTTTCTGGTGTGTATTACTCAAAAGGAGAGAGTGAGAGAGAGAGGGAAAGAGAGAAGAGGAGGGAAGGAGAAAGGAAGACTGGGAGAGAGGGAGAGAGAGACTAAGAGAGGGAGAGAGAAAGGAGAGAAGAAGAGAGAAAAGGAGAGAGGGAGAGAGGAGGAGAGAAAGGGAGAGACTCAAACTGCTCTATGTGCTAGTTGGAATATGTTTTGGAGGGAGAGATTAACCTTTCCTATGATCATCTTGGAATTTTTCTAAAAGCATGAAAAAATTATCTCTGTCAGAGACAATTGTCAAATTCAGAGACCAATTATATGTGAATGCTAACTTTGAAACATTGCTAATTCTTTTTTTGTTTTTGTTTGGGGGCCATACTCAGTAGTGCTCAGGGGTTACTCCTGGCTCTGCCTTCAGGAGACCATATGTTGCTGGGGGTTAAACCCCGCTTGACCGTGTGCAAGTGTCTTACCATTTCTATAATGTATCACAGCAGAGAATATGTGTTGATTTTTTTCTTGCATTTTTGTAGTCTTGCCTTCTCCTTGTTCTATGTCTAATAATATGCCCAGATTCTTTTTCTCCTTCTGATAATGATAGTAGGTATATATTAGAAATTATATAAAACTGAAACATCTTTCTTGGTATATATCCTGCTATTTTAAAAAAGATATGTTTAATATCAAGAGAGCAATATTGGGTAATACTGGGTCATATTGCTAAGGAACTGGTGATTGATGAGCTGTGGAAATAGAGATAGTCACTGTCAATTGTTGATTATGCAATGTAGGTTTTTGTTTTATGTGTCGTTTTTTTGTTTTGTTTTGATTTGATTTTGGTTTGGGGGCCATATCTGGCAATGCTCATGGTTACTGCATTCAAGAATTACTCCTGGAGTACTCGAGGGAACATGTGGGATATCAGTGATTGAACCCCTGGGTGGCCACGTGTGAAGCAAGTGCCTTACCCACTGTACTATCTCCCCAGCCCCTGTACATGTTTTTCTTTAGATTTTTGGTTCCATCCCAATTTGAAGAAGACAGTAACTATAGACAATGTGCTAGAGTGGGAAGACCACTGTTTTTACAGAACAGATTTGGATTAAATTCTTCTGCACACTAACATGTGCTGAAATTATTTAGCAGTGATTTCAGCCATATGATTTTATCTCTTCCATTTTTCTACCAAAAGAATGACATTCTAATAGGTCTCATAGGGTTGTTCCAAGGAATCAATGAATTAATGTGTATAGGACACCAGCAGAGCTGGCATGATGTGATTTTTTTTTTTTACTTTGTCTAATTTAACCAGAGCTAGTGGGGAAGAACCGAGGCATATGTCATTCTCATGAAAAATAATCTTGTCTTTGGGTCCTCAGAGGCAGCACACTGCCTAGTGTGCATGCCTTATGTACCCCACCCAGGTCTGATTGTTGGGAACAGATGATCCACAGTTTTTCCAGCACTGTGTATGATGTGAGTTTCCCTAACATTGCAGGGGCTGTGGCACATCATATCCTTGATCTCATTCATTGAATTTATAATCCAGTTGGCCGATCACAGTGTACAGGTCCCCCGCCTCCCCCAAATGTCTTTCATTTGAATGATGTCTGATGTATTTTTCTTTCATCGATCCTTCCCATTTCTGACATTTTAGTTCATTCCCTCTTTTGGGATCTGAATCCTCTTTTGGTTGCATCTGAATTTGTGTCCTGGATTGGTCAAAGAAAAGAGGAAAAAGAGTTGCCATGTTTCTGACTTCTTTAACTAATGTTTCTTGGTAACAAGATTCTTTTACTGGCCAGATATTTACTGAATTTCCTTCTTTGTCATACTGAGACTGATGTTATCACTCCCATTTTATAGATAAAGAAGTTGAAATTGAATGGCATTAAATTATATAGGCAGTGGGATTTTACTCAAGGCAGTCTGACTAAATTTAAGGCCAGTGCTATTGCTACTCTTCTGTGCTGTTGGTAGACGAGGAACTTCTCTGAAGGAGGGGCCACATGGAATGAGTTATTTGAAGATATATTGGAGAGGACTTATCTCAAAAAAAATCTTATATACTGATTAGGAGGATGATACTTATGAAAGATCAGTAACAAAGTCAGATGGAGTACATAAAAGAAGAAAGATTGCTTTCCATCAGGCTGGTCAGGAAAAGACTATGAGACTGAAGCGCTACCTACCTACTGCGCTAATGAGGCACCTAAAAGACTTTAGTGATAAAAAAAAAAAGCTTGCTTTTTATCTTTTTGCTAGAGATAGATGATTTTGTCCTTTTTTTTTTCCCCAGCAAGAATAGCAGACAGGAGAGTCTTAACTTCAGAAAAGAGATGCTAGATAAATAGGCATGTTTCAGTTGTGCTAAATTTTGGCCTGGTGGAATGCAGCATAAAGAGGTAGAACAGTGGAAGGCCAAACTGAGGGGCAGATAGAGACTGGTGTTTAGATTTTGGCTAACATTTCTCCATCACCCAGTGCTCTGAAAAACTATAATAGTTAGCTAGATATGACTATGAATGGACTGTTTGTAAGGTAAACTAGGAATAAAAAAAGTGAAAGGGAGTATATTCAAATAATAAATATATGTACAGAATCCAGTGAGATAGGACAGTGGGTGAAGTGCTCTTCTTTTATTTGGTTGACCTGGATTCAAGCCCAGTATTGCATAAAGTCCTCTGGCACCGCCAGAAGTGATCCATGAATACAGGGTCAGGTGTAAGCATCAGCATAACCAGGTGTGGCCTATCATATCCCTTCAAAGTAGATAATTTGTTAGATGAGTAGAATAGAATTGAGAGTTCAGAGATGAATCCTAAGATATATGGACAATTAATCTATGTTAAAGGAACTATGTGCAGAAAAAGAAATGATTGGTAGGCATCTCCCAGATTTGAAGAATATATTTACTGAAATCTTAGAGGCCTCACCATGAAAACAGACCCAATTAGGAAAACCCCAAGGCACATTATACTCAAAAATCCAAAGAGAGTTAGAATGTTGAAAGTAACAAGGTAAAAAAGGAACTTACATACAAAGGAAAGCTCATAAAAATATAGCAGATATAGCAAATGGGACTCTATGAACCAGAAGAATAAGGGAAAGCATAGTACAAAAAACAACAAAATGCACACCTCACCAACAATACTCTATCCAGATAGATTATCATTCACATCTGAAGGAATTATACAGAGACTCATGGACAGCAAAAGCTTAAATAATTTATAGCCTTGAAATCAGTTCTTCAAGAAGTATTATAAGGGGCCGGTGAGGTGGCGTTAGAGGTAAGGTGTCTGCCTTGCAAGCGCTAGCCAAGGAAAGATCACGACTGCGGTTTGATTCCCCGGCGTCCCATATGGTCTCCTCAAGCCAGGAGTAATTTCTGAGCACTTAGCCAGGAGTAACCCCTGAGCATCAAACGGGGCTGGCCCAAAAAACCAAAAAAAAAAAAAAAAAGAAGTATTATAAGAACAGCTTTATAGGGATGGGAAAACTTTCCATCATGTGACATTTGTATATGGTACTCAATAAGGGTTCATATGTTAGTCTTTTACTAGATTAAGGATTAAAAACTTACAGTATTTTATCAACACAAACTAACCTTTATTGATTTAATTTCCAATATTTCTATTTGCCATATCTTTAAGTTTTATTGAACCAAATAATATAAAATAAATTTGCTATGTGCCTGCAATGGGGCAGACGTGGGAGTGGCAGGGAACCTGAGAATATTGGTAGAGGGAAGAAGACATTGGTAGTGGAATTGGTGCTGGAACATTATTTATGGAACTCTATTATGAACAACTTTGTAAGTTGTGGTGTCTCAATAAACATTCTTTTTTTTTTTTTTTTTTTGGTTTTTGGGCCACACCCGGCAGTGCTCAGGGGTTACTCCTGGCTGTCTGCTCAAAAATAGCTCCTGGCAGGCACGGGGGACCATATGGAACACCGGGATTCAAACCAACCACCTTTGGTCCTGGATTGGCTGCTTGCAAGGCAAACACCGCTGTGCTCTCTCTCCAGGCCCACAATAAACATTCTTGAGAATAAAAAAAAAAATTCAACAATAATACAATAATCCACCCCATCAAAAGATGAGGAAAGGAGATGACCAGTTACTTGAAAAGGACTTATAGATAGATAGCCACAAAACAATGGTGATTGTTTTCATTTATTATAGGAATGAAAATGAGATAGCATCTCACACCACTATGCATGGATATATTAGTAAAAAAAAAAGTGGAAACAACTAGTTGCCAGAGCTGTAGTAAAAAATGTGCCCCCCCCCCCTCAGCCCCCCCTCCCCCCCACCACCCCGTTGGTAGAATGTTGTCTGGTTCCTTACTGGAAGAGTATGGAAACATCCCAGAAAAGTAAGACTAGAGCTTCCATATGACCTTGCTTCTTGGTATTTACCACCCCTCCAATGCAAAACTATTCACTTGAAAAGATATACACACACCTGTATTTGTTGTAGCACTTTAGTACAATAATCTATACATGGTAGCAATTCAAATGTCCAATGACAGATGAATGATAAAGACATTGTAGTATACATATACAATTGCTGTAAGTAAAGATGAAGTAACACAGTGTAGGTGGAATTGGAAGGCATCATGATAAGTGAAATAAGTCAGCAGGAGGACAAATAGTCACCTATGGTTTGTAGGGAAGTAGAACAAGGGCATGAAAGGTATGAAAAATGACAGGCGCTTGGGTTATTGAATAGGTTGCTGGGCAAGAGATCTGGGGAGGTGGTAGGAAAATAGGCAGACTTAGTGTAATGGGGATGTTGGTGGAGGGTCCTGAGCACAAGCCATTATAGATACATAAATTGTTATCTGAGCAAAATAAAAGACTGAAGAACTAATTATTCTCTATAGGCATAGTTGTTTCACTATCAACTTTCAAGTATACCTATTAGAAGTAGAAGAAAATCTTCCTTCCTTTATTTATTTTTTTTTTGCTTTTGGGCTATACCTGGAAGTACTTAAGACTTACTCCTGGCTCTGTGCTTAGTGATTATTTCTGGTGGGGCTTGGGGGACCATATGGGGTGCTGGTGATTGAACACATGCTAGCCACATGAAAGGCAAATGCCTGTTCCACTGGCCTATCTCTGTGGCCCCAGAAATAGAAGTTCTTGATAATATTAATATTCTTGACATTTGACAGTTGAGAAGATATCTCTCCTATAAATTATATGGCATAGAAATGAGTATATTGTGGAGCTGTATATATTTATGAGTAATTTGTTTTGAGATGTGTATAAAGAGGGGTTAAAAAGAAATTGAAAGGTAGTGTTCTTTGGTTCTAATATGATTTCCTACAGACATTGAAAGATAGTGTTCTTTGTTTGGATCTAATATAACTTTTCTTTATTTTAGAATTGATAGATGTCACATGTACCCTCTTGCTTCTAAACCCAGACTTTACCACTGCATGGAATGTCAGGTATGTCATTTTCATCCAAGATGAAATGAAACTCTTTAAATTTCTGAAGACATGTAAGCCATATGAATTGGTATCTTGTTAAAAATATGAAATTTAAATTATAATACCTGGGATGTATTTAATGCATATTTCTTCTACCTATATACTATCTTTCTTTTCTGACACTTAACTGACTCCTTATCCTTTTATCACACATTCATATGCTCTCCATAAACTTCTCATCCTAAATATAATTTGTTGTGCTAATTTAAGTACTATCTCACTTTAGCCATGCTTTTCCTCCTTTTTTTTTTTTTTTTTTTTTTTTTTTTAGATTGATAGGGATAGTCAAATGGGCAAAATTTGTTAACTTTCACATCATGGGTTGATGTAGTTGAAAAGACCTGCAGTCTAATACAGAAGGTGTATGGTGAGGTTGAAGGCTGAGGATCTATTTAATAACCAACAATAATATCTGTCATCCAAGTATTTGGAGTCTCTGGCACTCAGTATTTTATGCTGGAACCACATTTTACATATACTGTTATTGTTATATGTCTGTTATAATTCTACATGCAAAATAATAGAAATATCAAATTTCAGGTCATTCTTAATTAATTTTTTAGTTAAGCACTAAAAATGTCTGTTAGATAAAGAATAAAAATTATAAAAAAGAAGCAAAAGTCCCTTTGAGCGTTGTGGATGTATTTTAAATTTTCTTTTCTCTTTTGGGGGTAAGGGTGATGCTGCAGGGGTTGTTCTTGGTTCTTTACTCAGGAATCAATTGTTCAGAGCACCAGATGGGGTGGCAGAAATTGTACTTGGGTCAGCCTGTGCATGGCAACCACCCTATCCACTATACTATTACTGTGGTCCACATTTTAAATTTTCTTTTGGGATAGGTTATAATTTCTTTTCTTTAACAATATTTAACTTTCTATGTATTTTAAGCTTGGCTGCATTATGAATTTATAAGTGATAATTCAGTACCTAAATTGTGTATTTTGCATATTGCTTTTATTATTTGACTCTTTAAAATGGTCTGTGAATAATGAGGTATTTCAGATAAAGAATAAGTAATGCATAGAATAAATAGTGACTTTAGGTTTTTATCTGATTTTAAAATTCAGGTCTTCTCTAATGACATTATATTAATAGTATATGCGAAAATGAAGATTGAAAGAAATCTCTTTCTCCTAAAAATTTTGGCTAATCATGTGGAAAATAAACATGCATATCTACAAAATGCCTCCTTGGTGCCAGTCAAAAACTGTCTAATCATCAAAGCGAGATTTTTGTGAAGGCACAAAATGGTAAGGCGTTTGCCTTGCTTGCGCTGACCTAGGACAGACCATGGTTCGATCCCCTGGCATCCCATAAGGTTCCCCAAGCCAGGAGTTATTTCTGAGCACAAAGCTAGGAATAACTCCTGAGCGTCACTGGATGTGATTCCCTCCCCCCACAAAAAAAAACCCATGTATTTGTGTATGAGGAAAAGATATAAGGGAAAAGAACAGAATATAAAATTTATAATTTATGTTAAACTGTGTCAGCACAGCTGACAGGGCATTTGCATTGCACATGGTCCACCCAGAATCAATCCTTGACATCCCATATGGTCCCCATGCCTGCCAAAAGTGATTTCTGAGTGCAGAGTCAGAAATATCCCTGATCACTGCCAGGTATGGCCCCCAAACCAAAAATTCTAAAAATAAAATCAAAAGTAAATGTTTTTTAAAATAGTTTAAAATATATATTTGCATATGTAGAAAGATAGGAGAAATTTCAAAAGAAAAATAATTTGTTTAGAGTAGTGATTAAGTGAATAACTTTTCTCCTTTTTTTTTTAATAATTTCATTTAAGTTATATATGTATTTTGGTACTGCAATAGACCATTTCAAGTCCTCTTTAGAAATCTAGAGCTTGTCTAATATTGGAGAATCTGCCCAATGTATGTTTTGGAAATCAGACAAAATGTAGAAACCCTTTTGCCCTCCTCTGAATGGGTAACGAGTATTCCATTGTTGGTTAAGAGCTGCTGTTTCTGATTATTATTATCTTAGTATTAGGAGAATACATTCTTGATTGCTATATATGAGTACTTTATAAAACAATTATTTTGAAAAGTGTAATTCATAATGAGGTTATTTTAATAAACATGTGGGGAGAATGATTTTTTATCTTTTATTTCCAGGAAAGAACTTATTCTCTCTGGCACTTTAAATCCAATTAAGGACCTACATCTGGGGAAATTGGCCTTAACTAAGTTTCCAAAGAGTCCAGAAACTTGGATTCACAGGTATGGTTCATTCAGCCATCGGCTTCTTAGGATTCTGAATGTCTGGGGCCAAATAATGAATGTACAGTGGTGAAATTTGGGTCAGAGTGTAAATTAGTTTATCTACTTTTAACGTACGTGAGCTTCAAAAATTATTTGATTACTTAAATCCTTTGTTTTTTCATTTATAAAAGGAGATGAATAATTCCATTTATTTCAAAGTAAAAGCTTGAATTTACATAAAATAATGCTACTAGAGTAGCAACTGGCACATAGTAAATACTCATTAACTATTAGTTATTAACTATTTGAAACATTTCTGTAGATTATATTAGAAATTTAGATATAACAATTCAAATTTTATAAATCATTTTGGTATGTTCTTGGCTTTATAAAGGTGGCAGGTACTAATAATGGTGGTTATTATAATGAATCAAATTAAAATAAAGGCTGCTAAGGTGAATGATATGTAGGTTGGGTGAAAACCAAAAATGCACAGGATATTTTTAGACTAGAGGCCTGAGGCAGATGGTCAAAAATAAATTATATTTTAAAACCTCAACTATCTGAAATCTTCCTACTTTTGGTCTCAGTGTAACTACTTTGTTTTGACTAAATTGAGGTGATATGTGCTTACTCGTTGATCAGTGAGGGCATTTTCTGAGGAAGTCTGCTCAAGGTTTATATACTTATAACTTATTTTAGGATCTTAAAGTTAGTTCTTAGCTGGAAGTTTGCCTTTGATCCTATTGCACATCAGTTACTTTCAAACCACATAGTTATATTTCCTTCCTATGGAATGACAGACTTCAAAGACCTTGTGGTGGCAGGGGAATGAAACTGTTAAGTATGCTTTCAGTAATTTATTGCCTCGTCTAATATTTAATAAAGCAAGATTCTGTTAAGTAAAAATACTTAGTTGAAAATATTAAAATGATATTTTTAACTTCTTGTACCTTTGGGTTTCAAATTATTATTTGTTTTGTTTTGTTTTTGGGGCCACACCCAATAGAACTCAGGTGTTACTCCTGGCTCTGTGCTCAGAAATTATTCCTGACAGGAATAATTGCTGACCAAATTTGATCCCCTGCATACAAGGCAAATTCCTATCTGCTCTGCTATTACTTCGACCCATATGCTTCGAAATTTAAGACTCAAAGGATGCTTAATATGAAAAATAATTTGTAAGAACTAAAGACAGTGTTAGAGATTTTTTTTACATTTTATTTACATAAATGCTAATGAACATTTTAAATAGACCAGGGACAAATTTTCAGATAAAGACTGTGTAAAGTCTCTTTGACGGGTTATCTGATTAAACAGCTTGTTTCTATTTTCTCTTGCTATAATATTGAAATTTTGCTTAATGAGAGCTGTCACAATGCAGTTATTTTTTCTGGTGAACAAACATGCATTAAGGCACGCAGATATTAAAGAAGTGAACTGTGACTCCTTTTAGTATACACAGCCACTAATTCATATTCTTCTCAGCAACCCCACTCAAATACCAGGTCATTTGTCTTCCCTGCCCTCTGTTGGTTTTGCAAGGACCAATGTGTTCACAAGGGAACATGTGCTTTTAATTGCACTTGTGTTCACCAAAGTTCACACACATGCTCAACTGCTGCCTGGCTATCCTTAGTTTCTGAGCTCGCCAGTACCTGTGCCTTTATTTGCAGTGCCCTCACACAACTGACTGATGCAACTGGAAATCCCTTTTTCTGGGTCTCTCCTTCGTGTGTGCTGCGGAACTGGGAATTGATCTTGCAGCCTTACA
The DNA here is from genome assembly GCF_024139225.1 of Suncus etruscus. Taxonomy (NCBI): domain Eukaryota; kingdom Metazoa; phylum Chordata; class Mammalia; order Eulipotyphla; family Soricidae; genus Suncus; species Suncus etruscus. The sequence continues at coordinate 84,890,979 of NC_064850.1, forward strand.
AGAGGGGTTGAGCTACAGAGCTGTCTCCCAGCCCTTTTTACATTTACAGGCCAATTGCCTTTACAATTTATTTTGCAAAATGGAGTTTAGATGTTTCATTTTGGTATGATGGCATTTCTCCTTTGGTTAGGTTTTGTTTAGTTTTATTTGTTTTTCTGTGTCATTTTTTTCTCCTGTAAAGTATATTTCTAAGTTGAATTAACTTTAAAAACAACAAAACAGAGTCCAAACAGTATAGCAGATAAGATGCTTGTGATACATCAGGCCAAACTAAATTAGCTCCTCTGCAGCCGATATGGTCCCCAAGCACCACCAGGAGTAATTTCCTGAGTTCAGGGCTAAGAGTAACCCTTGAGTATTGGCCAATGTGGCCCCAAACCCAAATTAAATAAAAATAGAAAGCAAAACTGAATTTCTACAAGAGACAATACAATAGAAAAGGTGCTTGCTTTGCATACACCACTCATCAAGATTTGATCCCTGGCATATCTTGTATATTCCCTAATCCCACCAGATCCCTGAAGATAGACAGGAATAAGCCCCGTTTACTGATGAGTAAGACCTCAAAATAAAACAAAACAACAGAGCTGGGAGACAGCTCAATGATAGATCATCTACCTACTATTTGAGAGGAAATGAGTTAGATCCCTGGAACTATCTGATAATCCTAAGCGCTGCCTATCCCAAGGTGTGCAACCTACTGGTTTCCAAGCACCAGGCTTCAAATTATCAGGCCTGCACATCAGACTGGGTGGCTCCTAGAATTACAGTTCAACAAGCAGAAATGGACATGTGGGTCAGCAGTCAAGCATATGTCTCATGTGTGAAGCTCTGGGTTTGATCCCTGCATGCAAAACAAAGCACGATAAAAACAGTATCACCCCCCCAAAAAAGAAGAGAAACACCCCAAACTGGACTTATTAACAGGCTTTGTATTGCAATGTCTGTGAATGGAAATCATTCAGAGCAAAGACAACTGGTTCTTTTCTTTTCTGGTTCATGTTCTTCCTGCATTCTTTTTCCATATGCTGCCTAAATAGGCGATGGGTGCTACAACAGCTAATTCAGGAAACTTCCTCACCAGCCTTTGTGAGCAAAGGAAATATGGGGATAGTTCCTGCAGAAAGAACACAGCAACTAATCCAAGAAGAGATGGAGGTCTGTGGTGAAGCAGCAGGAAGATATCCAAGCAATTATAATGCCTGGTCCCACCGCATCTGGGTTTTACAACACCTTGCCAAATTAGACATCAAGGTAGGGCTCTTTCTGTTTTCCTAGGCCAGCTTTCTCTGCACTTTAATCTCATCATTGTTTGTTCCTCTTCAGAAGAGCTTTTCCTCTGCAAGTAGAGGAAGATAAAGGGTAGACCAACATTCACAAAAGGATCATGCTGTCTGATTGATAACTTCTGGTAATTTAAAATGCTTGTCTCCCCCCCCCCCCCCCCCGCCTGTTTTCGGCATTCTTAAGTCTACTAGTACAGAAAACTCAGGTTTAAACAGTAAAGAGTGTTGAACACATCATTTTTCCTGAAACAGGAAGATTGGTAAGCATTAGAAAACTGAAACTATTCTTTCATGGTGGCCTATTATTTGAGCTGAATCAGTTGTCTACCTTATCATGGTTTTCTTTCAAGGGCTAGCCTAAAAAAAAAACAAGAGAGAATTTCAATATTAATATTTTCTTTTTATTTGGAGATATTTCGATTTATTACTGGCATTACTTAGGGAATACTCCTGGCTTTGCACTCAGATAAGCGCTTCACCTATAGTACTGTTGCTGTGGCCTTTAATCTTTTTAGTTTAGAAAGAAAATGGAAGTTTCTAGATAGTGACTTTATTATCAATCAGTAAGAACCAAATATTTTTGCATACTACAACTTCTCTATTTTCTTTATTTTGTATCACAGTAACATATGAATTTAGGATATCCTTTTGGGGGTAGCACATCTGATTGTGCTCAGTGCTTACTCCTGGCTCTGTGCTCAGTGAATCACTCCTGGCAGTGCTAGGAGTGGGGTAAGGGTCATATGCAGTGCCTGGGTTCAAACTCCAAGCAGCTATTTATATTTACCATGGCCTGCTTGATAGGTGGAGTAAGTAAAGCTTTAATTTTTGCCTGCCTCGGTGGGATTATTGTGAAAGTTACTTTAGTTAATAGGTATAGATGGTATGAAGACTCACACACACAAACTCACTCTTAGCAAATTGACAGTCTAGTTGGGGAGACAGACCAGTCATTATAAAGCACTCTGGCACTTACGGAAACAAAATGAGAATAGTGAATGCAGAAATGACTTGTCATCCAGTCTTGGGAAACAATAGCTGAGAGGATCATGCTACATTGTCAGGAGTCTGGGAATGGGACATATTTGTCTGGGCTGTGAGTCATATGAAGTTCTGTAGAATCAGTTGTTCCTCTTTCTTTTTTTTTCTTTTTTCCTTTTGGTTTGTTTTTGAGCCATACCTGAAATGCTCAGGGGTTACTCCTAGCTCTGCACTCAGGACTTAGTCCTGGCAGTGCTCAGGGGACCATCAGGGAAGCTCAGGATCAAACCTATGTCAGCCTCATGCAAGGGAAGTGCCCTACTCCCATGCTTTTTTCCATCCCCACGTCAGTCATTTTACCTTCACTCAGACTTGCTAGTATGCATGTGGGGAGGGAGTATCAAGGTGAGCGCTGTCAACTTAGAGGCCTTTGGAGACATTCCTGCTTTATACATACTTTTGAAAGTGGCTTCCCCATAAAATTAGAAGCAAGGAATCTTACAAGGTAGAATCCTTGATCGGTTACTTGAAACCATTGTATGAAATGAAGATGACACCACCCATTGATGTTGTGTTGGCTTTGCTGCCTTTGTCTACTTCTGGGTTTTAGTGTCATCAGCCTTCTCCACTCCTTCTGAAGGGATTGGATTCTTCTGTCACCATGGACACCCACTTGCACTCCTCACTTTTGAGGAGTACTTTGTAAAACCCTCTTACTGTTCTGATTTCCTATGTCTGTTGGAGGAAATAATCACAATCAATAATGCAGAGGTCCTCAAACTATGGCCTACGGGCCACATATTGTATTTGTATCTGTTTTGTTTCTTCATTGCAAAATAAGATATATGCAGTGTGCATAAGAATTCGTTCATAAGTTTTGTTTTTACTATAGTCAGACCCTCCAGTAGTCTGAGGGACAGTGAACTGGCCCCCTGTTTAAAAAGTTTGAGGACCCCTGATTTAATGGAATAGTTAAAATTTTAAATAAGCTCAGTATCTTAAACAAGCTGCCATTTTATTTGCTCTTTCCACTTTCTTTTTAACTTTGAAAATTATTTTTAAATGTGCAAGTGGTATCTTCAGTCCAGGGGTGTGGCTTAGAGGCAGAGCATATATATGCTGCATATGAGCAGCCCCAGAGTTTATTCCTTAGCACTGCCTGGGAGGTAATATAGCAGGCAATAGCTAACCCAGGATCAGTTGTCACATCATATGGTCCATCAAGCCCTGTCAAGAGTTATTCCTGAGCACTGCTTAACATTGCCCTAGGGCCCCTCCAAAGAGAAATGAATAAATAAAGTTAAGTATTGGTACTCAACATTGCTAAAGGAATGAAAGTGGAACAAGCAGTATAGAAATGGGTATAAATTTAGTGGTAGAGCAGCAAGATTATTATACTTTACCAAAACAAACCAAAAGAAAGAGAAAATTAAAAAGAAAAATCAACCCAGTACCGAAAACCATGTCTTATTTCATTTTTGTTTTTTTTTTTTTTGTTTTTTTTTTTGTTTTTTTTTTTTTTTGTTGTTGTTGTTTTGTTTTGTTTTTAGGAAGATGGGGGTTTGGGGCCACAGCTGGCAGTGCTCAGTGGTGATTCCTAATTCTCTTTCTAGGGGTTTTCTCCCAACTGTGCTTAGAACATGAGGGGCCAGGGAGTGAACCAGAGCACACACTTGCAAAGCATTTGCTCTAGCCATTTGAGCTAGTAATTCTGTTTTGGGGCATTCGTCCTGAAGAAACAATGGGAAATCCAATGTGGTAATGTAACAATTATTAATGAGTCATAATTAGCAGTATAGTAATTAAGGTCTTCCCACATGGCTTTTGAGGTCTAATTTGAATCTTGTCTACCAACCTTCTGTTTTCCACAAAATGAGGGATGATCATTCTTACTTGCTGGAAAGATATATGTTAGATGGGTGGTTCCATAAATAAAGTCTATAAATAAATATCACATACATACTTTTTTCTAAGTACTCACCCAGTAAACTCTGGGTATGTGCCAGGAAATAACCTAGTAGTCACAAAACATATTATAACCAGATTTGATTCTTGGAGCCTCATGGTCCCCTGAGCATAAAGTGCAGCCCTGGGGGCCCCTAGAGTTGTGTGGATCCCTGGTGCCACAGCCTGAGAAGCACTGCATTCTTTAGCCTTTGTATTGAGCCATGGTTCAGTTGGCTGAAAATTGTTAGTGGGGTCTCCAGACCTCTGAGCACTACTTGGGAGTTAAAACCTCTGGTTATTAACAAGTTGATAGGTAAAATAGTGTTCTATAAGTTCATAATAAACTGGAATATTTTATTGCTACTAAAATATGTCTTTGAAGTAAAATGTTCATGATGAGTAAAAGATAGTAAAAGATAACTAAAAGATAGTAAAATATGACCAAATATACTTAGTATACATAGATATTAGTATTGAATGAGATTTTAAGTCTTCTAAACAGTGTTTGACATACTATAAATACATACCAGATAGTAGATATATTTGTAGTGATTGTATAGAATCCCTTATATTACCTCTAATATGTATTTGCTTTTTAGTCATTAAAAAAAGCAGAGAATAAATATATACCAGTGCTTTATGTGGAATTACAATAGACTTACTTTTTTTTTTGTTCCCTAAGGAGTATTTGTATATTTAAGTGAACATAAAATTTAACTAAAAACATTTTTTTTTTTTGGTTTTTGGGCCACACCCGTTTGACGCTCAGGGGTTACTCCTAGCTATGCGTTCAGAAATCACCCCTGGCTTGGGGGGACCATATGGGACGCCAGGGGATCGGACCGCTGTCCATCCTATGCTAGTGCTTGCAAGGCAGACAGCTTACCTCTAGCGCCACCTTCCCGGCCCCAAATTTTTAAAGTGTCTCATTTTTGAGAGAGAAGACTTTAGTGGCCTTTTGAACTTGATAAGGTACATTATCTGAGTAAGCAAATACAATCATATTCATAGAGGATATAGAAATGGCAAATAAGGACCTGAAAATAACTTTGAAATCATTAGCCATTAGTGTATGCAAATAAAACACCATAATGAGCGTAGGAGGATGGTATAGAAGTTAGTCAATCTCCTTGCAGATGACTGACCCCTGATTCCATCCCTGGCACCACAGATGGTTCCCTACACACCACCATAAGCTACTTAGAACATAGAGCCAGGAGTAAACCTTGAGCACTGCTAGGTGTGCCCCCCACACACAGAAAAAAAAAAAAAACAACAAATGAATAAAAGAATTGGTTTGAAATACCATTTTACATCAACTGGTATGACCAAAAGTTTAAAAAAAAGAACAAGCAACAACAGCAGAGAATTTAAATGATCAGAACAAATCATAATGTATACAAGTTTCATTGATGGTGAATATGGTATCTTACATAGTTGGAAAAGGGTACTTTTCACAAACTTTTCAGTTTTAGATGTTTTAGAAGCTAACAAGTACTAATGTAACTTCAAGCTCAAATCTAAATGAAATAAAAATCTATCTAAAAAGGGGGACCTTAAAAATTAATGGTAGCATTGTATTGAGAAAGATAATATAAAACCAGAATTAAAATAATGTAAAGATTTCTACAAACCCTTGAAAAAAGTAATGGCTATCACAAATGAAACTGGGCAATTAGGGCTGGAGAGATAGCATGGAAGTATGGCGTTTGCCATGCATGCAGAAGGACGGTGATTCAAATCCCGGCATCCCATATGGTCCCCCAAGCCTTCCAGAAACCATTTCTGAGCATAGAGCCAGGAGAAACTCCTAAGCGCTGCCAAAAACAAAAACAAAAACAAAAACAAAATAATAGATATCAGGCGGGGCCGGCAAGGTGGCGCTAGAGGTAAGGTGTTTGCCTTGCAAGTGCTAGCCAAGGAAGAACCACAGTTCGATCCCCTGCAGTCCCATATGGTCCCCCCAAGCCAGGGGCAATTTCTGAACTTCTGAGTGCTTAGCCAGGAGTAACCCCTGAGCATCAGAGTGTGGCCTGAAAAACCAAAAAAAAAAAAA